>NW_006399777.1:793018-833286 GCF_000299155.1 Elephantulus edwardii
GAGGAGAGGAGGGCCAGCGAGGAGAGGAGGGCCAGTGAGGAGAGGAGGGCCAGCGAGGAGAGGAGGGCCGGAGAGGAGAGGAGGGCCGGAGAGGAGAGGAGGGCCGGAGAGGAGGGCCAGTGAGGAGAGGAGGGCCAGCGAGGAGAGGAGAGGAGGGCCAGTAAGGAGAGGAGGGCCGGAGAGGAGGGCCAGCAAGGAGAGGAGGGCCGGAAAGGAGGGCCAGCGAGGAGAGGAGAGGAGGGCCAGTGAGGAGAGGAGGGCCAGCGAGGAGAGGAGGGCCAGCGAGGAGAGGAGGGCCAGCGAGGAGAGGAGGGCCAGCAAGGAGAGGAGGGCCGGAGAGGAGGGCCAGTGAGGAGAGGAGAGGAGGGCCAGCAAGGAGAGGAGGGCCAGAGAGGAGAGGAGGGCCAGAGAGGTGAGGAGGGCCAGCAAGGAGAGGAGGAGAGGAGGGCCAGAGAGGAGAGGATAGCCCTCAGCAGGATGGGCCGACGTGGTGCCTACTGGAACAGACGTGAGAATGACAGATCACGAGAGCGATGCCAGACAGGGCAAGGTCTAGACACCCTGATCAAAACATTCTTCAGGGCATGCTTTTGATATGAAAGGCAGAAGCAAGGAAGTAAGTCAGAACTCCAAGGTACCATAGTGAGGGCTGTGAGGAAGGTCAGGAATCCTGAAAGGAAATGGGATGGAGGGCTGGGTCTGGAAAGCCTTCTACAGAACAGAAAAGGCAACAGTTTTCGGGCCAGGGGAAGCAAGAAACACCATGGGGAGTTTTATTGCTACTTTATATCACTCTAAAGGAACACAGATTTCAGCAACACAGAGACTGAGATAAATGCACATAGTTCAGGTCACAGCATCGTGAAGATGAAACCCACCGAGCACACTATGCAGGTCAGGCTGTCTAACAGGCAGAGCGTCTTCCACACATGCAGCCAGGTACCCCCACATAGTGGCATCAGGACCAGCTCCCTCGGCCCTAGAGCCAGGCCTCATCAACCAAGGACTGGGAATCCTAACTCAGATTACACCAATGACTGTTAACCATTTCACTTGACCTTTAATTGCTAATGAAATCCTATTCCCTCCTGACTCTTGGGTATTCTGTTGGTTTGAGCATTTCCAGTTACTTAATATGATCAATTGATGTCAATAGCTTATACTCAAGCAGGTGTTCAGAGGCTGTAAATCTGATGGGAAGAGATTGCCCATCTCTCTCCTGCGGGGGATTTTACAATTGTATTTCATTTCTGTTAGATTAAATTTAAACAACCTCAAGCACCTGTGGCTACAGAATTGGGCAGGGCAGCTCTAGGAGGCCTGTTCCCGGGGTGGTGCTCTGACGGTCAGCATCGCCTGTGAACCCACCGCCAGTGGCTGTGCAGTCCAAGTGGACCCAAGTGACCCACGTTTGTCGGAGAAGGATGCTCAACAGCTGATTTTTTTGGAGGGCATCTCTGGATGGACCTTAATCTTCTGATTATTGGTGGAGCAAGTTAACAGTTTGGTCTACCCAGAGACTGCAGGAACTTACTAGAAATGGAAAATCTGGTGGCTTCATCTGGACCTACTGAATCTGTCAATTTCTCTGGTGTAAATACTTCTACCATGCTGATTTCACCAGGTGACATCACTGAACTGGAGACTGATAAGAGGGGCATACAACGGCACAGAAAGCAGATGCCAGCCAGCCAGCCCTGGACCCCACAAGCTGTGTCACTGACAAGCCTCTGGGGGTGACTCTGATGTACACTTGAGTTTCAGAATTCCTGCCCGACACCTTCCTAAGTCAGAGTCACAGAGGGCAGAGACTCTGATGTTTGTGCATCTCCACAGTGATTCTGATATGGGCAGTTAGAAAGCCTGGCCTTGGAACACAACCAAAGAGACCTGGAAGAGCCGGGTGGCCACCTCAGTCCGCTGTGCACCCAGGGAGCCTGACCTGGTCTAGTGAGTTCATATTCAGCCCTTAACTAGGAGTCTATGTCCAGTCAGCCCTTCCTCAGAGCCGGCACTTTAAATCTACCATGTGCACAAGGACAGCATAACCCAGTCCACGAGCAACACTCAGTGCTTCACCTAGAATTCCACCCGCTTTCCAGTGAGCTCTGGTAGCCTTGTAGACAAGGAGTCGTACTGTGAACACAAAGGTAGGGGGGTGGAATTCACTAGATGTTTCTTGGGAGAAAGATGGGCAATCTCCTCTTGTGTGATTTGTTGTTGTTGTTGTTGTTGTTGTTGTTGTTAGGTGCCTTCAAGTCAAGTATGATCCCTAGTGACCCTTGAACAACAGGTCTGAACCCTGTCCTATCCTGTGCCGTCCTCACACTTCCTAACGTCAGTCCTCCTGTCAGTGTACCTGGTTGAGGGTCTTCCTCTCCTTCGCTGGCCCTCCACTCTTCCCAGCATCATGTCCCTCAAGGAGCACTCCAGCTGCACCCTCTCCAAGGCATATTTATTTGCTCTTTGGGGCCATCCCTGGAATGTTCCATGTTCTTCTCTAACACCACTCAAAGGCATCAATTTTTTCTCTGTCATCCTTATTCACTGACCAGCTCTCAGATGCATGGCACGCAATAAGAAAGACCATGGCCTGAATGAGATGTATGATTCACAGCCTCTGGAGGGTCAGCTATTAACTGACTCAGACTCCACTGCAATGAGTTAATCCAGTTAGTTATTTTTCCTACTTAAGAAAAGTAGACTAAGATTAGGATAACCTACAATCTCCTCTAATTAATTTTTATTTTAAGTAAATCTTTTTTCAAGCTTCAAAACTTACACAGAGTAGTTGGCACAATCTTGGGCATGGTCTTCTTTAATAGAACTCTCCTTTGCCAAACTCACCAGAGTTGTACTAGGAATCGAATGACAGAATGAAAAAATGTGAACCCGCATCTGAGATTACTCTAATCCATGTGTGGCCCTATGGGGGATAAACATTCATCTGAGATCAACACAGAATTTTCCTTCTCTTAGAAATCTATACAATGGAAGTACAGCCTGCTGAAATATCTTTATATTCTAACTCAAAGAGAAAACAATAGAAGGATTCCAAGTGACTTGTCTAAAACCAGGAGGTGGTCACATAAACATGAAACCTCAGACCAAGGGTAAAGAACAAACCCCAAATTCATACAACTTCCAAGCAGAGTGCTTCCTTACAATGCCTGCACACATTAGCTGGATATTTCCACAGCTGTGAAAGAGAAAACAATAGAAGGATTCCAAGTGACTTGTCTAAAACCAGGAGGTGGTCACATAAACATGAAACCTCAGACCAAGGGTAAAGAACAAACCCCAAATTCATACAACTTCCAAGCAGAGTGCTTCCTTACAATGCCTGCACACATTAGCTGGATATTTCCACGGCAAAGCCACAGCTGCATCTACCAAGCTCTATGTTTTACTCTACTGCCCTTGGCTTAAAACTGAAATGAGAATACAGTGGAAAACTCGGGTATATTCTCGCCCTTATTATGCTTCTTGGCACAAATTTCTATTCATAATGTATTTAGAGAAAACAGTGTGAGACGGAGGCTGCCACCTGATGGCTTCAGGATGGTTGGCAAAGGGCACCTTGTAAAGGAGGAGCGTCGTCTGAGATTCTACCCCTGGGGGAACACAGGGATCCTTTGCCCCTCTCAGGAAGACTTCGTGCCCTGTACTAGAGGTCCTGGCAATTTACTGCACTGCTTCTCCTCTAACCCAGGCACACATACGGGCACTTGGCACGGCTCTGAAAGCTGTCTATGCTCTTGACAAAGACCAATATTTTTTCTTGATGTTAAACTAACAGATCTGTATAGACATCATTAAGATCATAACTTGAGCAACAATGAATGAATGAAAACCCAAAATCTCTGTAAATGTTCATTAAAACTAATAAAATTTAATAAAAAAAGATCATAACTTGACAAATGGACCTAACTACCTGAATGATTGTAAATTTTTCAGAATATAAACAGTAAGGAAAATCAGAGTATGGTACATTCTAACTTGTAACTTACATACTGATGGTGCTTATGAAACACACGTATGTGTGTCTATATGTATGTGTGTGCTCAGAGAGACACAAACAGAGATTTCCTGGGTTATAAAGAGTTTAAACAAAAGTTATTGTTTATCCTCAATTCAAGGTGTTTTATGTGAACTTGAAAAAATGTCATTTACTTTGACGTGTGTGTGTGTGTGTGTGTCTGTGTGTGTGTGTGTGTACCAACAACTCGGATCTGACTGGTACAGGAGGAGATTGTCCCTCCTTCTCCAGCAGAGCATCTGGAGGATTCGAACCGTGTACCTCCGGGATTGCAGTGCAGCTTCTTGCCACTAGGCCACCAGAGTTCCCTGACACTATATCTTGTGAGAACAAAGATTGTGCCTGCTCCTGTGTAGCATCTAAGGAACTGCTCACTCAGCCTGCTGACAAATGGTACAAGTGTGGGGAAGCCAACATTCAACTCCACACCTTCCTCAAATATCTCAGTTGCTCTGGTGGTCTAGGGGCAAAGATTTGTTCTGTCAACCCAAAGGCACGAAGTTCAAACCCATTAGCTGCTCCATGGGACAAAGACAGGCAACCTCCTCCCACCTGACTGAGAGTCTCTGAAGATCCATTGTGGGCTCAGCTATGAGTTGGTTATGACTCAATCACATATAACAACCACCACTGCTTCCAGGACATTGGATTTTTATGGCACATCTATGGACATTTTTATTATTTTCACTCTGAACACCCTGAACCTAAAGTTACTGAGAATTAGAGGGAGGAAGTGCTGAACAGTAGATTTGACTACAATCTATCCACCACCCCACGCCAGAATGCTGTGACTGACCACAGGGGCATCTCTCTGCAGAGATGTGCCTCTTAGATGGCCATCCGAGAATGTGCTGAACAGCACGCATTGAGCTGAGAGCCTCCTAGTGTAGCGTGGTGGGCTCTGCTGGCGGGGATACGTGGGATTCTTCCCAATGTGCCTTCTCCTCCAGGAAATCACTGCCCTATGGCTCCTTCATAAGTGGGATTCTTTCCCCATGTGAACTCTCCTCTAGGAAATCATTGGCTCACAGCTTGTCCGTGCGTGGGATTCCTTCCTGAAGTACACTCTCCTACAGGCAATCACTGGCCCAGAACTCCTCCACACGTGGGATTCCTCCTCCACACGTGGGATTCCTCCTCCACACGTGGAATTCCTTCCCAATGTACAGTGTCCTTCAGGAAATCTCTGGCCCAGAGCGCCTCGGGGCACAGGAAGGAGTCCTCTGAGCCCTTCCTGGCTATCTCCTTCATCCTGTTTCCCTTCTCACAGACGCCGGGCATGGGTCAGTCTGCATAATCCTGCTCTAGTCCTGCTTGTCCGTCAGCAGATACTTCCCAATACCACCCTTACACTCCGTACCTTGACGTCTGCTTCCCAGGGGCCTGGCTGATACCACCTCTAAAGTGCACTTTCACATAGAGGCCCTATCAAGTCCGCTACTTTTTCTCCCTTAAAATCTTTCTTTTTATTATAGAGGATTTCCTTTTGAAGTTTGCTTCATGCTCTATGGCGAGCTCTGACGGGTCAGCCCTTTATGTCAGGAGGCGCACTGCTAACCCAAGCCTCAGCTGGGAGTCAGTTCCAAAACACTGACAAGGAGGTGGAGTCATCTTTTACAACACTAGTTTTATTATTTTTTTCATAATGTTATTTTATTATTGAGAATATACACAAGAAACATACACTAGTTCCATGGTATCTATATATACAACTCAAGCGTCCATGACTCTTTGACTTCTGCACCTATTCTCATTCTCCTTTCCTGAGCTGTCTGGTTATGACTAAGAGGTGTATATTCCATGGATAATTTTGGCTTTGATGTATACATGGACAGGGAGCAGTGGCGGCCTAGTGGATAGAGAGCTGTGCTGCTAATCCAAAGGCGAGTGGTTTGAATCCACCAGCTCTTCCTGTTTTCAATGTGCTCTCATATAGATAGCTGGTGGAAAAGTTTCCTTTTTACTCATTTTTAACAGTTAGACTAACTGTTGTTTAATTTTAGTAAGACTCTAGGGGCTATTTCTTGTTTACTACAGCCTAACTCAGATGAAATATAAAAGCTATGTCTGCTTTTAGAAAACATGCCGGGCCAAATGTAAAAGCACTCTCATGGGTTTCAGCTGGTGGATTCAAACCACTCGCCTTTGGATTGGCAGCACAACTCGCTGCCCACTCCGCCATCAGTGCTCCCTATCCATGTATACAGTAGAGCCAAAATTGCCTAAGTGATATACACTTCTTAGTCATAACCGAACTCCCTCAGGCATTAGGGCTTTTGTTCATAGAGTCACCATGAGTCATGCTTGCCTCAATGGCAATCAGCAACAACAACATCATCTGCTCAGGGATCAAGGTACGAAGAACGAGGACAGAAGGACTAATAGACACAAGAATTACAGGAGATTTCTAGTTTGATATCCCCCCACCCCGCACTAGCTTATGCTCTTTTGAACTTACTATGAAATTTGGGGGGAAAGGGAAAGATAATGATAAATTCTGAAAAAAAAATCTTTCCTTACCTGACTGAAATGGTCAAGGAAAAGGGAATGTCCACTGTACTAGGATAAAGAGATGGCTCTCAAAGGCATTTGAGTGTCTGAAGCCAAGAGAACATGGGATCAGAGTGAAGGTGATGCTCACTGGTCACTTGTAAAGATCCAAATTTGTTTACAATCATCTCCATAGAAACCTCCAAGATTCTTCCAGGTGGTGATAGGCTTGGTGGTGAATGATGTCACAAAGGAGGCAGTTTAAAGTTGATGTCAAAACTGCATCAGTTGGGGAACCTGGTTGCTGGGCAACAGATCACTGAGTACAATAACAGACTTTAGGAGAAGCAAGCCACACTCAGGTGAGAGACTTTCTCCCAGAGAAGGTGTACTGAGGTGCAAGAGGGAGCTTCCTGTGACACCAAGGAGAGAAACTCCATCAGTGGGGAACCTGGTCACTGGGCCACTCATCAAGCACCAAGGAATTGCACTGACTTTCTGAGAGGCAGGCCTGTCTCAGGTGAGATTCCTGGAGAGCTGAGCTGCAGAGCAGAGAGGACCTGAAGAATTTTAGGAAAGGTGAACTTCCTCATTGCACAGCACCAGAAAGGACCTCAATAGAGTGAGTTGCCCTCCCCCATACAGAGAATACTTTAAGTCTAAAACTAACCAATATTTTCATAAATATAGTTATCAACAACCTATGCACACATAACAGAAACAGCCTAGCACATACCAATTAAAAACTTTACATAATGTCAAATGAATGGAAATCCAAAATCTCTGAAAATGTTCATTAAAATTAATAAAATTTTAAAAAATTAAACAAAAGTACAATAAAAAAATTTATATAATATCAAGAAAGCAGCAAGCAACCTCAAACATTGTTAAAAAAAAGACTTCTCCTAAAAAAAAAACCAAACACCAAAAAGCCAACAAAAAACAGAACATATTGAATATTGTAGACCCAGTGAATACCCCAGAGCCAGGAAGACAGAAGAAAAATATCAATGTGATATTATATAGACAGTTACTGGAGAAGGTACAAATGGTGGAGGAAAGAATTGAAGCCATAAATGATGTGAATATTGCAGATACAGAGAGCCAAAAGAAATTTATATACATGGAGGAACATGTACAACTACTGAAGTGATAGAAGAATATAATCTATAAGTAAAGAGGTATAAGAATCTAAAAAATCATCGCAAGACAGAATTAAGTCAACACGGTACTGGAAAGAAGAGAAATGCATGAAATATTAAGAATGAAATGCAATCCAGAATATTAAAACCAAAATGGCAGAAGTTTCTAGCATGCTGGAGGGACAAAAAAAGCAGAAGAGGTTGAACAGAGAGTCAATGAATTGGAAGACAAGAATCTCAATGAGAAGATACTAAAAGAAAAAAAAAGGAAATGGAAGGAAAATTAAGAAAACATTAGAATCATGTGGGTGAACATCAAAAGGAAAACATATATGATTGGAATTCCACAACAGGAGAGGGGCAGGAAAGTAGAGACACTAGAGAAAACTTACCAGGTATCATGAAAAATGAGTAAATCCACATGCAAGAAGCTAGGTGAACCCCAAACAGACTAGACTCCAAAAGAAATACATCAAGACAGAGTATAGTCAAATGATCCAAAATAAAAGAATTCTAAAAGCAGCAAGAGAAAACAGTCACCTACAAAAGAGAACCAGAATTTAGATTAAGTGCTGATTTCTCCACAGAAACCATGCAAGCAAGAAGACAATGGGATGGGCTATACAGAAGGCTGAAAGAAAACAACTGCTAGCTAAGGATCCTGTACCCAGCAAAGCTGCACCCATCATACATGAAGGAGAAATTAGGTCATTTGTAGACAAGCAAAAACTTAAAAGAATTAGTGAAAACAAGGCCAACTCTACAAGATATATTAAGGAACTCCTCTGTATTGAAAAGTCAGTTGGGCCTTAGGGCCGCATTGGGAAGAACATTCTTCTTAGTGCTACACTACTGGTCAGCTTGCTGTACTGAGATAATTTGTGGTTGCTGTGATGCTGAATGCTTTGCCATTGATGTGTCAAATGCCCTAATAGTTATCCATGGTGGACAGTATTTGGTGGAGCTCCCAGATTAAGACAGGCTTAGAAGCAGGCTTGGCATCCACTTCCTAAGCAATACACCTTTGGAAGTTCTATGAACTTAAAGAAACGATGATAGTTATAGAACAGAGTTCAGACCTTTTGTTCATAGGGTCGTTATGAGTCATGTTCAACTTGACAGCACTTAACAACCACCACCACCACCTAGGGTCAACTGGTATTCAACAAGGAAACAAAACATAACAAATAGGGAAATAACAACCTCTTCAACAAATGCTGCTGGCAAAATTGGACTGCTACCTGCAGAAATCTGAAGCAGGATCCACATCTCACACCACACACACACAAAATCAACTTAAGATGGATCAGAGACCTGGGGAAAGCCCAAAACCATAAAGACCGTAAAAGACAAAACGGAACCAAGCTTAAAAAGCCTAGTCTAAGATATAAGAAGCCTGGTTCACCAACACTCTACACGACAGGACGAAACCTGCTGACGTGCTATCTAGCTGAACCACTCCCGCACCTCACTGTGGACCAGATTGTTTGATTAATTTTTAGAATTGCATTACCAGGCTTCTCTTCTTAGTCTGTCTTATCCAGAAGTTCTGTGTAAACCAGTCTACTTTACAGCAACATGCAAGCCTCCAGCGACAGATGGGCCACGTTCCAATGAGGGACGTCAGGCAGAAGCGAGGCAGGTCACCAGTTGAGCACGGAGAGCTCTGCCTCTGAACCCACACACGCTGTGAAGTGCCGGGACTGGAGTGTAAAAGCCCAAACCCACATTCTCAACCTCTGGGTTATTACATGCCTCACCTGTTTGGGTGGCAGCTCTGAGCACTCCCTGTCAACTTTCGCAATGATTATATATTTTGATTTGCTAATTTTCCAAAGCCTGGCTTTACTTCTATAAATTTATAGGAGTGACTGAAAGGGTCTAGTGAAGCAGCCACACAAGTGTGTCAGGACATCCACGGTCACTGTGCTTTGTCAATTCATGACCCACACATTGTCGTCAAGTCAGAACCGACTCCTACCTGACCCTGCAGCAGGCTGTCAAAGGGTCACTGAATGGGGGTGGACTGCCCATCTTTCTCCTGGGGAGCAGCTGGTGGATTTGAACCTAGAGAGAGGCACTGCCTTTGGGTGGACCACACCATCACGGATCCATATTTTGTCAAAGTCAAGTCAAGCTCACTTAACCCAAGCAGAAGAGACCTTTTACCCGATAGGAGCTTTCAGCTCAGCTTCACTACTACAATAAAAGACGAGAGGGCAGACCGAGAGGGCAGACAAACGCCGTGGCTTCTCCACTCCCCATGCTGATAACAGCTCAGCTCTGGCCAAGTGACGGCAGTCGGCCACACGCAGCAGCCAGAATGAGCCACCCCAGACCCGCAGGCATCAGTGGTGCCTTCACAACACAAATACACTCGTACCCCGCTCTCCAAGGTCAGCTCCAGGGGCCTCTCCATGGGACACCGCTTCCACGGCGTTCAGGGATGGAGTGAGCTGGGGTTCCACTGGGTCATGTGATGCTGGCACACCAAACTCCTGGTCGGATGTAAATGCCACTCGTGAGAAGCAGAGAGGAGGAAACAGCCCTCCGCAAAGGAAATGATAGTCTAAGAAAGTCAGCTGGAAACTGGCCTCCTAGATCCTCTCCAATAAACAGGAAGATGATGATGTTAGAGGTCGTCCAGTCGAGAACGACTCATAGCAACTCCATGAGCATATACCTGAATCCACTCCTGTCTTTGGACCATACTCACTATCTCTGCTGAATCCACTCCTGTCCCCTGGGCCATCCCCACTATCTCCGCTGAATCCACTCCTGTCCTGAGCGATTCCCACTATCTCCACTGAATCCACTCCTCTCCCCCAGACCATCCCCACTCCTGTCCTGGGCCATCCTCACTATCTGTGAAACACTCGAGCCCATTTCTGCAGTCACCATGTCCATTTATCTCGATGGGGGTCTTTATCTCTTTTGATGACCCTCTACCCTTCCAAGCACAATATCCTTTTCAAAGAAAAGCCCCTCCTAGCAACATGTCCAAAGTATGAGAGACAAATAGTTATCCTTGCCTCCAAGGAGCACTCCAACTGCTAAAATGAAAAGTGGCAGCCTAGGACCAGGTCTAGGGTAAAGCAAGCCAAAGAACTGAACTGGTGCAAAATCTAAGGTGGCTTTAAGAGGAGCACCTCCTTAAATGAGGCCCTCAGAGGAAACGCTGTTGGCTGCCATGCTCAGCTTACGTAGCTCAAAAGGTACTAGACTGGGTAGCTTCAAATTCTCTTCTAGTTTTAGACGTTTTAGAAGAGTGAAGTGGAGGGGAGGGAGTGGGCAGGGAGAAAACTGCGACAATGAATGACTGGAAACCCTAAGTCTCTGTAAACTTTCATTAAAATTAATAAAAATCAAAGAATACAGGTAAAAAACCAAAGAAGTCCTACAATAACAAGAATTAAAATTTCCTAGAAGTGCTGAAAGAATTTGTATTAATAAAAGAACAAGTTAAACTTTTCACAGTACATCAACAGGTGGTTGTTGTTGTGTACGGTGGAGTCAGAACTGAGCCGTAGCTGGCCCTCTACTGGGTATTCAGAGGCAGTTCACTGCACAGGAGGAGACTGCCCATCTGTCCTCACGGAGCAGCTGGTGGATTTGAACCCTGTACCTAGGGGTTGGCAGTACACCACCAAGTCACCAACTCTGTTGCTTTGCTCTGTCCTTGTAGGGCATGTGTGTGTAGGAAGCTGAGTTAGGTGTGTTTCTTGCTAACTGGCTTTCTTTGGCAACGACTCCAAGAGCAGCTGTTTATTTAAAGCGGAGCGAAAAGTTCAAACTACTCTCAAACGAAACCGTACAGCAGAGCACAGCGCCGTGGTAAAGGACTCATCGCGCAGTGTGAGGACCCTGTGCGAGCAGGTATTCTTTTTAAGAACTCTCCTTTCTGTACTATTCAGTAACTGTTTAACGAGAGACGATCGTCCCAAGTTCCAAAGACTTACTGAGGTGGTGCAGAGAACTCAGAACAGTGTCAGAAATGTGCCTTTATGCGTCTTTTAGTTATTATATGAAAATAAGTATCGGGACCTTCAGTTAACTTTGTGTTTCTGTGGTTGTCTGTGAAGAGTACAGATGGGATTATCCTACTGGCTTCTCTTAGAAGGGGGGGCACTTTATTTGCTCTTGGCCCTGTCATCATTTCATGACTTCATGTAAGGAGACCTGTGTCCTTCTCACAGAAGCCCAGTCACGGTCCCGCACGGCTGGACCTGACACGGGGTAAAAGGGAGCCAGAGCCTGCTTTGTGCCTTATGGAGCTGACTTGGGTTTTGTTCCTGCCACCCTTTAAAGAAATGGCCCCAAACGTGACTCTGATTCGCCTCTCAAGGTCCTTTAAGAAGTCTAACACAAATTCAGATAAGCAGGAAAAGCCGGCCCAACTGACAGGCCCTGTCAGTTAAGGTCTGGAAAGGAGAGCGTGGCCACTCCTACCCGTGTCAAGAACCCTTAGAGCGTGTTTCAGAGGTGACACAGCGAGTGCAGGCCCTCCCCCAGGGCTGACTGTCTCCTATAATAGCTTGTGAAATCCAAAGCTGCTTGCTTCCACACTTGGCAGGACATTCAATCCTGACCAGCACGCGCGATGGAGCACCGTCCTCTTCACCTTCCTCCTCCCATCTCCCATCTCATCATTCCAGAAGCTCCCTTCTAGTTCCGCCACCTTTTCCATTCAGCGATGCCCTTCCTGAGGTGTGCATGGCCCCCAGGCCCTCTGACAAGTGCTCTGCCTCCCGTCTCCCCTGCTCGGTTCTCCAACCATCATTAAACCTGCCCCGCTCTGGGTGGGAGTGGATTAAACTTGCCTTTCTTCCATCTGGTCTCCTTGCTTCCTCCTCTCCCTGGGGTGAAGAAGAAAGCCACCTCTCAGCTGCCTCCTCCTCCTCTTCTGTCCCTGAGAGGAGCCTTTTATCCTGAAGAGACAAGGAAGTTTGCTCACTAGCAGCATTCCTGCAAGAGGGAGTGGCTGCTTTCCAGAGCCCGGTGTCTGTGATGGGACCCAGGGACCCCCAGCATCAGGACCACCAGGGAGCTACACAGGAAAGCTGCATGGTGGTCGCTTCCCCGGGCCAAGTGTGTTAACATGTGCACATTAATAAGGTCTGCAGGCAATTCGGGTGGTACACTGAAGTTTGACAAGCACTGCTGGACACCGTGAGAGTTTAGAAGAGGACTGATCCTGGATCTGGAAGTCAAGGGTTTCCTAAAGAGAAGGGCCAGTGCAAACAGGAAAGGGGATGCCAACAGTGAGACTCCTGGGGGTGTCAGATCCCAGAGCCCTGCCCCAAAAGGGGAAAAGGTCTAGGGGAACGAGCAGCCTGGCCTGTGGAACTGGTACAGCAACAGAGGGCATCATCTTAGCCAGGACAGCACCCTCCCTAGAGAGGGCATCGCAGGGCACCAATATTGCTCATCAACACGCAACTTCAGAAAATAAGCTTCCAGCAAGCCAGGCCCAGAGATGTGGTGACACCCACTCTCCCAGAGTAAAGAATGCACCCAGACCCTTGGCCAAGACAGCAGCAGACGTGGCCCCTACTGACCCCTTTGCTCCCTGTTGACGGAACTGAGAAGACCTGGTGGAAATTGCAACCTGGGAGCTGGTGACATTCACAGTCTCTGTGAGCTGGGCCAGGACTCTATTTGTCCAGCTCCCATGTTCCAAGGAATCTCATGTGGCTGACAAAGGGTCTCAGTCTTATTTCGTGTCCAAAAGGGTCCTGATTTATAGGAGAGGCAAGACCACCTACATATACTTACGTCCACCTGGAGGAATTAGAGCAAGGGTCACTCTGGTGGGGAACATGGCTGGTCAGCTCAGGGGAGAAGACAATGTCACAAGTCAGAACCTCAGGACCCTGAGAGTGATTGGAAACGTGGAGAAAAGGTGCCCAGTTTGAGGGAACTCGGGCCCTTCCACACACAGGTGGCACCAACACCCTTCTCAGAACTGGGATGAGAGCTAAGATCTGAGATCTGAGATTCTGCGCTCAGCCCCTGTCCTAAGAGGCAGCCACTTCTCTACTCACCACGGTCACATGGGCAGGACTGGTCCTGCGCCCCTCGTCTCTGGGGCCTGGAACACAGCCTGCAACTGGCCTCACATCATAGGGAAGGAAGCAAGAGGAAGAAAGGGGCCAGCACCGAGCGTGCACTGCCCGCGTCACCACATTATCTGCTAAAGCGTGAGTGAGCAGAGAAGCTCTGAAGGCCAGCCGAGGCTGGGCGCCCTGACTGCTCCAACTTCAGAGTTCAGAACTCCACAACAGGCACAGCCCTGAATGATTAAACAGACTACTGGCAGCTTCCTCCTCTCAGAGGGGGCAGAAAACAAGTATTCTAAGACAGCGTGATGGAATACGAGGTCTGTAGGGGGCTCCTGCTCATCCCAGAGCTTGGTGGCTGTACTCTGGCAGAACCACACGCCCAGGCTGGGAGGAGGCAGAGAGGTACCCCTACAGCACCAGAGGGATTACCGTTCCTGAGAAAGGCAAAGGTCCAACACATGAACAAGAATGAGAGTTCACCATGAACTTGAACCCTTCCAAGTCACTTTGGCCAAAACTGCCATGAAATTGGTGTCTATCATCTGTAAAGGACCCTGAATCAAGGCTGTTTGAGACATCAAAGCCTGTCCAGCGGCCTGTGGGGGTATTTCCAATGAGTAAACAACAGTTTTAATTTGCTCAGCTCCACAATCAACACTCTTGGTAACTAACAGCAGGCAGGAAATCAAGAGATGAATTGCATTGGGAAAGTCAGCTGTCGGGGACCTCTCCAGAGAACTGAAGAGCAATGACATGTGTGCCTCATCCAGGCCATGGTCTTTGCAATCACTTGTTATGAGTCAGAGAGCAGGACAATGACTAGGGATGATAGAGAATTGACACCTTTGAGCTGTGGTGTTGGAGAAGAGTGCTGAATACACCATGGACTGCTAGGAGAACAAACAGGTTCATCCTGGAGCGGTGAAGCCAGGCTGCTCCTTGGAGGTAAGGATTCTGCAGCTTTGTCTGACCTACTTTGGGCACGTTGCAAGGAGGGACTGGTCCTTGGAGAGGGACATCATGTCTGGAAGGGTAGAGGGACAGAGCAAGAGAGGAAGACCCTTGACCAGATGGATTGATTCAGTGATTGGGGGGATGGGGTGGGTGTGTTATAGACAGTGAGGTTGGGTCAGCATAGAGCAGTGTTTAGGGCTCGTGTTTATAGGGTCGCTATGAGTCACAAGTGACTCGACGGCACATAACAACAACAAAGAAAACAGAATTTGTTCTTGAAGAGTTTAGGATGCTAAAGAACTCATTTCACAAGGATTTACAACCTTATTAGTGATTGGACATCTAAGAGCGTTTGGCAAGGTCTGAACTGGGCTATTAGAACCATAAACCCCTGGGTGGCAGACACAACTATGTTGCCGCCTAGCAGCCTAGATGTCCAACAAG
Organism: Elephantulus edwardii; assembly: GCF_000299155.1. Lineage (NCBI taxonomy): Eukaryota > Metazoa > Chordata > Mammalia > Macroscelidea > Macroscelididae > Elephantulus > Elephantulus edwardii. Next base: position 808,150 of record NW_006399777.1, read on the forward strand.
CTGGATGGACACAGTGACTTCCCCAAGGAGTATGACAGACACTGTGAGGGTGGTGACTGCAGCACGAGGCTCACAGGGCAGCTGTGAGCCACAGTGGACTCAAGGGAGCCCACCAGCAGCTGCTCACCACCACCCGCCCGAAGGCGGCAGCGCGACCTGTCCGTCCGTCTGTCCGAGAGCACCAAGGGAGGTCCACTCTCGTGCAAAGGCCGTAGTTAGGACCTGAGAGCAGCGGTACTTCCTCAAGCCAAGGGCTAACGTGAGCGTGACTCAACGGCAACGGAGCTCGCTCATTTTCCTGGGGTTGTGTGCACGTGTGTGTATCACAATGCACAAGATATGGCAGGAAACAGAAAAGAATAAAAAATAAGGTGCTCAAAAAAAGGAAAAATGGGCGTGAAAGACAACGATGATAGCATGAATGGAATTCAAGCTGTGTACACATAACTGTTCTAGAGATGAAGTTTCGTGTGTCCACTGTTGATCAGTGATAATGAAGTTGTACTGTTCACAGCAGGCAGCTCACTGATGTTTGGATTTCTAGATGCAGACGATTTGGTAAGAACTGTTACCAACCGGGGCCTTAGGTTCTGGAACAAAGTCTGGAAGATGCTGCCCAGAAGTGGGCAAGGCTGGGCTGCCTTCTTGTTCCTTCCTTGTCCTTATTCCTATCCACCTGGTAGGAAGGTGGGCAGGGAGATGGACTCCTTTACAACACGGATATAAACAGATTAAAGCACAAAGAGGTCCTCTGTCAAAACTCAAAGGGTACTTACACAGAGCCCGTCAACACTTGGCTGCTGGAATTTCCAGGATCGCATCTCCAGCATTCGTTTGCTACTTTCATATTTTTCTTCTGTAATCTTTCTGAAAATCCAAAATAAATGTAGAAAAACAGCTAGTTTCCTAAAACTATAAAGAAATAATACAATTAAGTCTGAGCCCTGTTTCTGCAGGCAAACTGGGGTGTTTGGAAGCCAAGGCAATGGGTCAGCCCTTCAACAAGGTGCATACTATGCTGTACCCCTTTCATCCAGTTTAAACCACAGAAGGTGACCTGGTTCTTTATTCATCATTCAATCCAGTGCTGCTGAGTTCACTGGAACTCACAGGGACCCTCCATCAGGTTTACACAGCTGTAAATCTGTACAAGAGGAAGATGCACCTGTCTTTATCCACGCGAGAGAGAACGTCTAGGATGCACCCATCTCTCTCCCACGCTAGCTGAGGGCTCTGACCCGCTGACCACTTGGCTAGCAGCTCCACACATCCCACACCACAGAGCTCCTTCCCTACTCATCATTGAACAGCCCCTCAAACCACCACCAAGTCGATTCCCCCTACAGTGACTCGGCAGGGTTTCTTAGGGCTGTGAATCTGAACAGGAGGAGACTGTCCTGTGGAACCATGGTAGATCTGAAGCACTAGGGACAGCCAGCCTTTTGGTGAGCAGTACAGCACGGCATGGACTACGCTCCTCTATTCACCACGAGAACACTGCGTGCAGCTGAAGTAGAAGACAGTGCTGATTCCAGAACGTGACGACTGGGGGGACGGGGCCTCAACGTCTGACATGACACCTCACATGCCCAGGAACCAGGTAACTGTCTATGGATGGCTGTTACTCTCAGGTGCCATCAAGTTGAGTACGACTCAACAAGGGATCTGGATCCTGTTCCATCCTGTGCTGTCCTCATCATCTATGACACACTGGAGTCCGTTGCTGTGGTCACTGTTCAATTCATCCCGTCAAATCCATTGATATTTCTTAACCCCATACAGAAACCAGAGCCTTTTCAATCTATTTACCTATTACCTCTTCTACCCTATTTCCCCAAATGCACTTAGCATTGTGAGTCTGGATCTGTGCAGAGAATCCCACTGTCCTAACACCAGTTACACAACTAATTCCCTTTACTAGGACTAGTACAACGCTGAATCCTGTGACGTGGAGGTTAAACGCATCCCAAATAGCCAACTCTTTTGAATGATGATACCACTCTGTCATCTCTAACATCAACTGGGAGAAAGATGAGACAATCTCCTCATGTGAAAATCACAGTGGTGGGAACTGAAGGGTGTGTCACTATGGAAACCCAATGGCCTCACTATGGAAACCCAATGGTGGTCACTATGGAAACCCAATGGTGGGACACTATGGAAACCCAATGGTGGTCGCTATGGAAACCCAATGTGACCCCTCTTTGCAGATACACACAGGAGGTGGCAGCACCATTGCATCTGCAGACAGGTTACTCGCACCAGCGGTAGCCCCCACCTGTGGTCAGCCTCCCCTCCACACAAGACTGGGGGCCCGGCAGCACTGCGTCTCGTGCCCAACAACCTTCTAGAGCTCGGTAAGCTGGTGCCCAGTGAACAAGCAAACGAATCATTAAATGCATGCTTGAGCTCATTTTGATTTCTGGGCTTGGTTTTTGTTTAGCGCCCTGGGAAGAGGCCTGCGTCAGGATGCCAGGTGTATGGGCCCTTACTTGAGCTTCCTGGACGTCCCGCCAGCAGCTTGGAGCCTCGGAAGGCGCATCTTCTCCCTCGGTGTCATTTCCTGTACCTCGGACAGCGCCCGCAGAGTCTGCAGGTGGGCCTTTGTTGTCCTGTAAATCATACGGACTCCTGCATGCAGCCCACCCGGCCATGCTCAAGAATGCCCCAATCACTTGTACAAGAGCTCTGGGACTGTGCGCTGGGAAGGGGACATCTCGAGGACAGGGGGGACAGGCAAAAATACCAATACCCTGGTAAGTGACGAGCCAGTCAGGATGCCAGCAACCAGCAAAATCTTTCAATTAGGTTTTCTGTTTAAAAGCAAATTACATACTTTCCAAATTTCTGCTTATTTTATTGCCTGTGACCGGTGCTCAAAAAATAACATCAGGTAATTTAGGAACTTGGCAATTACGCTGTAAGTTGGATGGCAGAGTAATTCAACCAGCGGGTGAGGACACAGAACTTGGATGCGGGCAGGAAGGGTGGGATGCCATGCCCATCCAGCTCGGCTCAGGACCTGGAGAAGTTTCTCCATGGCTCTGAGCCTCAGTTTCTTGTCCACAGAAGAACAGGCTGTCCACCGAGTTAGGGAACACGTCAACAGTGTGAGACACAGGAACCGTTCAAATTGGTGGGACTGCCGGGAAATTCCACAGGTTTTCTCTCCTTAACGTCAAACCTCAGTGGGTAGTTTTATGGTAAGAGAGGGTAGTGGTTAATTGTTCAGGCTGGTAATTCCAGGTTATGTGTCTGTATGTAGGTTACATACTTGCTCTGTGACCATGGGGTTATGGGAGGGAATTATAAACCTCACAGGCTGCTTTGGGTTTAAATGTGTTAATTCAGGTAAAGCGCTAATAAAAGAGAATTCTATAGTATCATGATCCAAACTAACGTCAGCCAAATTGTTACTTAAAGACTGCTTGGCAGGAAAAAGGGGCAATCTCCTCCAGCCCGGCTACAGCCTCTGAAAAGGCCGCTGGAGGCTCAGCGGGGAGTCAGTCCGACTCCTTGGCAATGCGCTTGAGTCGTGAGTTCTTCTGTAGTTCAGGACCTGTGCACAGAAACGGACAGGGGGGACCACGTTCACATTCCCACAGCATCTCCTCCTAGAGATCCGGGTAGGTCCAGGCTGCGGCTGCCTTCCAATGCCAAGCGGCCCCTTTGAATCGCCAGGGGACAATTACAATGACCATCATCTGCAGTTCTCGTCCCTCTGGGATCCTGTCCAGGCAGCCAGGAGCTCTGCGGGTTTCAGGAACACACACGCCTTATTTGAGAAGAACAAACAGATCTCTTCAAAGATGGAGGCTTAGACCTTGAAAACAGCAGAGTGACCACGTGAAACTCATACTGCACAATAGGAAGCGGGCTGGCTCCAAGCATCGGGGTTCTGGCCCGCTGCTAACCATAAAACCACCCCGGTGTGGAGCGAGGTTACAGTCTGTCCTGTGCTTTTATAAGACGGCCACTCTCTCACATCTCAAGTTAATGGAATGAAAGAAGTCATTCTGGGCTGTCTTCAAACTGTAGTTAGCAACCCAAGAAAAGTAGGTAATTGGAAGCTGACCTTACAATGTACCCTGCGGCAATGGGCTGTGTATTTTCAGGTCAGGAGGTACACGTCCTGTCCGGCTGAATTCGGTCCCGAAGGCTGAGCCTGAGATCTGTCTAATATTAATTGCTCCCCCCAGGGCCCCACCTAGAACTTCACAGGTCCGCTCTCCAGGTTATCAAAGCTTAATGGCCAGCTTACAGTTGGCCGGGGCTCTGGGAGGAAAACAAGCCACAGTGTCTGCTTGTCCCAACAAGTCTCTCACCCAACCCTGTGGTCATCAAGGTGACAGGCAGGCCCAGCCTTCATGGACAGATTTCCCACAGGACGGTGGGCTCATTAGTGGGGCCTTCTGCAGAAGTGGACGTGGGCATGATGGGACATGACCTTACTGTCGCCAGGAAGACAAAGGGCAGCTCGTGGGAGGCAGGGGTCATGCCTCTGACACAGTAAAGGGCACGCACAGGGGCGTGGAGAGAGGAGACCCACCATTTCTCTGGTGAGCCGTCTTCTCCAGCGCTTGGACACAGAACGAAGGAGTGCAGAGAAGGGAGGTGTCAAGGACTCGCTCTCCATTTAACTGATTCATGTAACCTCTTTCTTCCAGAAGCCTAGAGACCCTGGACTACTTTCTGGGAATCGTTTTCTTTTCTTCCATAGTAGGGTATGAGGAGGGCAAGATGAGTGTCACAGCACCATGGCCAGAATTCAGACCGCAGCCTGACAGCGACACACCTCAGTGACTGCTGGGGGACAGTCATCGGTCCAACGTTAAGGGTAACCAGCAGCCACTCTCGCCATAAGCAAGCTCAGAGAAGAGGCGCTTTCCTCTAATTCGTAGGCCGTGATTAGTGTAAAAGAGACACATGTAATTTATACACAAGGTGGCAAAGCTCAGAGTCTGCGGCAAGTGTCATCTCAGGGGGAGGCACCAGCCGGGCTGTCCACCATGACTAGTCCCCTCACTCAGGGGTGACTGGGTGGAAGCCCTGCACTGTGGAGACCCAGGTGCCTCCCTGGCTTTTGTCTGAACTTCTGAGGGCCAGGACCGAGCCGCACCTTTCTAACACAATGAGTTTGGGGGTGTAAATTCATAGTCATCCTCTAAAGAGCCTGGCCCTGCGTGGGCCTTCAGGTAAGTCAGACTTCTCCCCAGGATGCGAACTGGTTTTCTAAGCTCGAGAAGCCCCTGGAAAGGGGGTCAGAGGGGGGCTCTCAAGTCTTGGCAATCAGCCTCCTGCGGGCTCCTGTTCTTGCCCCATCACCCTACACAGCTCGTGGGATGCAACTGCCACTCTCACTGGCTGTCTTCAAGAGAAAATCCAGCAAGTCACGGACTGGGGCTGTGTGGGCGGTGCGGCCCTGCAGCTGTGCAGTGCACAGTCCGGACTACCGTCCACAGAGCTTCTCAAAGGAGCATCTCTGTGCGTCTGCAGGTTACAATGCAGCCTGTTTAATAAGGCGGGGGCATCAAGCCAGGAAGTAATGGGGCTCTTTACGACACGCACGCTTCCTAATTCTTACGTGAAGGGATGCATCTCTCACGAAGGGTCATCTGGATGTCTTTGCTGCAGCTGTCACAGGCCTCCACAATACCGTTTTGAACGATGCTCTGCCAGGTGCTGGTGCACGTGGGAGAGTTCTTTAGACTGAACACGGAAGGCTCGCGAGCACAGAGATCCCATGTTTCAGAGGGTCGGTTCTCTCGACCCCCAGAGGCAGCCATGGGGGGACCCTGCACATCCACACGCTGCAGGTTGGTTTAAACTTTTACAGCTTCAATTTGCTACCTCCTGGGGCAAAGGGCTTTAGTACTTAAAGTCACTAAAGCTCCTTAATTTCTTGGCAAGGCTTAAAGTGAATCCAGGACACTTCCTGTAGTCGGCTTAGTGCTTGCTAACAGATTTTTAAAAACAAAGCAGTTACTTACACAGCATTAATTACACGAGCAGCTTCCTTCTGACAATTCAAATTCTTGTCTTCCACGGACATTTCTGAATATCTGCACATCAGGCGCTGAAAAACAGAACCATCAGGCTGACACCCCAAGGCTCCTCACCAGGACTGGCAGGGTGGCTGGAAACTAAGAATAAGACAAGGACTTTCCTCTTATGAAAGGTCACATAAAGTGACACAGCAGCTTCTATGACAGGGTCCCGCTGGGTCAGATGTCCTCCCAACTGTCCAGCTTCCCCGTGCACTGGGTGCCTTCCACAAAGTCAGGGGGCAGGCCTTCTCCCGGCTCAGAGAACACGACCTCGGTGTCTAAGGCCAGGGGTGGGGAGAGAGGCACCGGCCTCAGGAACAACATTCAAACCAGAAGCCAGGATACGCGATGTCTTAACTCAGTGTTATTAAACATCCCAACAGAGGCCCGGCCACAGATCCAAGCTTTTGAAGACGGCTCCAGCCTTGTCCGTGCACAGCCCTGTCTCGGCCGCTTCCTCATCTCTGTCCTGCTGGGTCCTCTAACTGGCAATCTGTCATTCACAGTGGATTGCTGGGATCTGTTTTCGTTCCTTAAAGACAGAGTCCTAAAGGGACTCAGACTGCCTTGCCTGCCTCTGTGTGCCCCGTGTTCTCCGTTTTGTATGCAGGGCGGGTAACTGCCTTGCTTCCCTCTAGCTGGAGCGTGGAAGCCCACAGTCCCTCTGGTGCGTTTTCACAAGGCCCAGCACCTGGGCCTCAGGGTTCCTGGCCAGCACACAGGGAGGGCTGGTGGCCTAGCACCTTGTTGTCCTGCCAACCAGAAGGCCGGCTGTGTGCAGCAGTTCAAACCCACTGGCAGCTCCGAGGGAGGGCGGGCAATTTCTGTGGCCAAGGGTTCCAGTCTTGGCAGCCTGACCCAGGGTCACCGAGCCAGGGCCCGTGACCGATGGCTGAGGGCTGGCTTCTGGGAAGTCCCAGGAACTCAGCCTCTACCCTGACTCTCCTTCAGTTTCCTCCTCCCTGCCTCACTCACCTCCCACGGGAGAACACTCCAGCACAAGGCCCCTCCTGGGTCCCACACGCTCAGGTTCCAGGTCCGTGCACTGGCCCTTCCCGGTGTTTCGGTTGCGTGGTTCCTCCCGTGGCTGGCTGGTCCCTGCTGTCTCAGGGGCGTTTCCGCAGGCTCCTCCTGGCCCACCGAGAGCCCTCCCTCTCCTGATGTTTTACATTACCTCGTGCCTGCGAGTGTGTGCATGTGTGTCTGACTGATGGCGGCCTGTGTCTGCTGGCTGCTCAGTTACCAGGTGAGCAGACACTGCCGGGCCTTCTCCCTGCACCCATTCAGGAGCCCTGGGGGGTCCTCCCTGCACCCATTCAGGAGCCCTGCCTGCCAACGCCACCACCTGTCTGCCTATTGTTGGGTTTATGTTATGAGATGTGAATCCTTTTCTCCATTTCTGTAGGTAGAGGCCCAGTTCTGCCAGCTCCATTTGTCAAAGAAGACGTCATTTCTGCACTTGACGAGCTTTGTTTCCATGTCAACTATCAATCGACTACAGGTAGATTTCTGGGCTCTTGATTCTGTTCCCTTGGCCTTTGTGTTTGCCAATATCATGTTGTTGCTATGACCGTGTGGCAGTGTTTAAGACATGGGAGTATGGTGCCTTATACTTCACTGTTATTCTTCTACCTCCTTGAGGAATGAGCTTGGTACAACTGTTATTTTCAAGCTCTTGAATCTTCTGGTACATGAATAGGGAATATTTTTTCATTTAATTATGTATTCTATTGTTTCCTGAAGGGCGTTATAGTGACTGGCAGGTAAGAAATTTCCCTGCCAGTCCAAAAGTACATGGTTCAAATCCATCAGCTGCTCTGCAGGAGAGAGATGGGAAATAGCTCTCTTCCTGTGCAATTACTGTTTCAGAATACCGCTGGAGGCCCTGAAAAGCCTCTCTGGAGGCTCGGCTGTGGGCTGGTTCTGATCCAACAGCACACAACCACCACCACCTCTACCCAGCATGACATCTTTTTCCAAGGCCTGGACCCTGCTGACAAAATGCCCAGGGTGTGTAAGATGCAGTTTCAGCATCTCTGCCTCTACAGACCACCCTGGCTGTCCAACCCCAAGTTCCATCTAAATGAGAACAGGTAACCAGGGTTCACATACTTATTTGTGTAGAAAGCTCGTCATGACTAATATTTCCCTAGTTTCTTTTCACACTAACTTTTCCCTTCTGATTCATAAAGCACCTTATTCCCATAGCCTATCTGCAGGTTAAGGAATGCACACAGAAACCATAACCTGCACCCCCCAGCATTCTCTTAATCCTAAGTACCTGCAGTTGCTCACTGATGTAAGGGACTTTTAAAATCTCCACAGCAGATGGTCTCAGTGCAGGGCTCTTGTTCAACATGCTGTAAAGTTTAAGAAGAACGTCATTGTCCACGGGCTCACACTGAACACAGGTTCCCTGTCTGGTGTCCACGCGTTTCTTCTCTGCACCTTCCCAGGACGGCATTCAGCTCCCGCGGGTATCTCTCGGGGAGGGAAGGCGTGGCGCCTTCAACGATTTTCAAGACAACAGACAGGAAATTGGAGCCCACGAACGCGTGATTCATGCAGCACATCTCATACAAAATGCACGCCAGTGACCTAAGGACAAAGTTGGAGAATTTGCATAAGGAAAAAATGGTCCTGTTTTAAGTTTGTTCGTCCCACAGAACTTCAGATGTTTGAGCCTTGGCTGGGAGGCGCTACTGCACGCTTCAGTTGTTTGCTTAAAGACTCAGTTTCATACTGTTCCTTTCTGAGTTAGATTTATTACTTAAAAGAACGAAATTAAAAAGTAAAGAAGAAAGCTCAAAGGTGGAGTCTCAAGGAGCACCTTCTGTCAACAGCAGCAAGGTGATGGCCAGTCCCTGGCTGCCCTGGGCTGAGGCTGACCCCGGGCTCCCTGCAGGGTGGGCAGTGCCCTGGAGAGCCGCCAGGCTGGACGGCCTCGGGAGGAGACACACAGGCTCCTCTTCCCTTCACTCAGCAGTGTCCGGCTTGAACCCCCAGCCCTAACCCCCCACCCCACCACCACACGTACAACATCAATATTTCATCAATTCTCCCAAGAATTTTTTAATTAACATCTACAGAGGAAAATTAGCAAACAACCAAATTTTGTCACCCCAAGGCAGCTTTGTAATATTACAAATGCAAGATTTTAATTTATCGGCCTAAGCTTGCCACTAACATGAGGCCACACATTTTGAAGAGGAAACTGGCATCCTTTTATTAGCTTTCTAAATGTAATCTATTTGAAAATTGGGTGAAAAAACAATTATCTGCAATTCACATTAAAATTTATAGTTTTCCTTTGGGGTATGAACTAGAATATTAAAATTCTAGACCAATGTCATACTGATTTGGATGAACCAGGCATGTTTATACCCTCTCAGGCACAGGACACCATGAAGAAAAGGAAGCAGGAATTCTCGCCTGCACCTGGTGAGAAAGAGTAATTGGACTTTCTCCACATCCTGCCTTTACTTCTGACATCTGGGCATTACAGTTAAGTGACTGACAAGTTTCCTGTTCTCATAACACAAGCTGGAAGACGTAAAGCACCCTGGTGACCAGCCTGTGTGAGCTGTGTTTGAGAGGACTTTTAACCCAATCTACAATTCTAACTGACCACGAGAAATGTATACATAAACAGACACATACACAAGTACAATCACTTTAATCCTTTCTAGGTTTCTATCAGTGCTTTTGTTGGTAAAGGAACGCTGAACATATCCATGGGGAATACTTCTTTTCTAGAAGATAATAACAAGGACTTTCAGTGGTCGGTACCTTGCCTTGTTTCAAAGCTCTTTCTCATATAGCCTCACTGTAATAACCGAGTGATAAAGGGCTGTGATCACACCTTCCTGGAGCCCTGGTGGCCTGTTCCACAGGGAAGCTGGGCTGTTAACTCACGGGGGCGGGTGGGGGGGCACCTCTGGTAGTAGGAATCCAGAAGCTGCTCTAAGAAGAAAGACACACAATCTCCTCCTGTGCAATACACAGCCCCTGAAAGCTCACGGGAATGCCAGCTCCAGTCAGCTCTGCGTCAAGGGCAGCAACTGACTAGGTGACCAGAACTTTCCAGTATTGTTCTTATGTGCCATCGAGTCTCCTGCGACTCATAGGGACCCCGTGTATAACAGCCCTAAACTCTGCTCTGTCCTGTGCCAATCACACTGTCTCCAACACACCCAGTCCGATTACCCAGTCACTGAATCAATCCATCTCATAGAGGGTCTTCCCCTCCTGCATTGTCCCTCCACCCTCCCAAGCATGATGTCCCTCCCAAGGACCAGGCTCTCCTTACAACATGTCCAAAGCATGTCAGACAAAGCTTCAGAATCCTTGCCTCCAAGGAGCAGTCCGGTTTAACCCTCTCCAGGATGAATCTGTTTGTTTTCTTGGCAGTCCATGGTACATTCAATACTCTTCTCCAGTACCACAGCTCAAAGGCATCAATTCTCCTTCTTTCCTCCCTAGTCATTGTCCAACTCTCTGATGCATAACAAGTGATTGCAAAGACCATGGCCTGTATCAGGCGCACCTTAGTCTCTAGAGAGACACCACTGCTCTTCAGAACTTTGGAGAGGTCCCTAACAGCAGACTTTCCCATTGTGATATGTCTTTTAATTTAAAGGCTGGTGCCAAGAGTGTTGACAGTGGAGCCAAGCAAACTAAAGCTGTGAACAATCTCAATCTCTTCACCATCCATCCTGATGCTACCAACTGGCCCAGTGGTGAGAATCTTTGTTTTCTTGATGTTGAGCCTCAGGCCATATTGAAGGCTCCAGTACTTGACCTTCTGGAGCAAGTGCTTCACATCCTCCTCAGTTTCAGCAAGCAGGGTTGTGTCATCTGCATAACAGATTGTTGATGAGTCTACCTCCAATCCTGATGCCACATTCCTCCTCAGAGAGCCCAGTCTCCTGGATAATCTGTTCTTTGGAAAGGTATGGAGACAGGACATATTCCTGGCATCTGTTCTTCCCAATTTTGAACCATGCAGTGTTTCCCTGCTCTGTTCTGACAACTGCCTCCTGGTCCAAGTATGGGTTTCACATTGGCACAATCAAGTGTTCTGGGATTTCCGTTCTTCTCAGAGTAGTCAAGAGACAATATATCACTGTCAGCAAGTGGTCAGTGAGGAGCTATTTCAGTGAGTCAGAGACGCGGCCAAGATCAGGCATGGATTTCACACAGCGACTGCAGTGACTGGCGTGAACCTGCTGGAGATCGTGAGGCTGATGCAAAACAGGGTGCAGTTCTCCGTGCTGCTCACAGGGTCTCTGATCATGGGGTCCCTGTGAGCTGGGGATAACGTGATAGCTAACAACAGATACCAGGCAGTAACCGACAGAAGCTACTCTTACGTTAAGGTACTGATCTTTCTTCCGTCTGAATACTGAACTGTGTCCATCACCTCATGCTAGAAATGAAGAGAACATTAAGAGTAGTGAGAGAATATTAGTCAGAAAGGCAAAACCAATACACACACTGGGATTATTAGAAATTGAGGTTCAATAAATTGGATGCATCTGTGAGCGTTCTTACTGGTATCCAGCATAACAGGAAACACTTTGAATTCTATACCCAGGAACATCGATACTTCAGATCAAGATACTTTCAGATTCACAAAACCCAAGAGAACTCATTTCTGCCAAGAAGACACTAAAAGAAATTTTAAAAATGGAGTTCTCCAAGCAGAGGGAAATAGATACTAGACAGAAACAAGGAATGAAGTGTACTGAACAGGGAAAATTTATCTCTATAAGTGAGTTGTTGTTATGTGTTGTCGAGCTGCCTGCAACTCAGCAGCCCTACGTAAAACAGCTCTTACTGTCTCCAACATACCTATCCCCATTACCCCAGTCACTGAGTCAATCCATCTCATCAAGGTTCCTCCTCTCCTGCGCTGTCCCTCTACCCTCCGAAACATAATGTCCCTCTTCAAGCACTGGTCCCTCCTTACAACATGTCCAAAGTATGTCAGATGGAGCTTCAGAATCCTTGCCTCTAAGGAGCAGCCGAATTTCAACCTCTCCAGGGTGAACTTGTTTGTTCTCCAGCATCACAGCTCAAAGGCATCAACTCTCCTTCTATCATCCCTGGTTACTGTCCAGCTCTCTGATGCACAGCAAGTGACTGCAAAGTCCATGGCCTGTAAACCAACCCTAAAAACAGTATTAACAGTTTTTCATGGGATTCCAAAAAAGATGAATAAAAATTCATTACTAAAAAGCAAAACACAAACTCACTGCATTTATGAAAGACAGTAAAGCAATCCACAGAGAAAAACTGATAGTATTAAATGTGTGTCAGAAAATAAAAAAGGCTAAACTTCAGTCAACCCTCCTCAGAAAGCAAACAAAACCCCAAACCAAGCCAAAGAAAGCATAGGGAAGGAAAGGAAAAGGCAGAACTGAATTAGGTAGACTTAAACACAGGGCTTTAGATCAGTAAATATTGATACATTTCATAAATGTGGAGAAAGCCAAAGGCACTCCAGTGACACAATGGCCAAGGTCCGGCTAAACTCCAGACTGGCGGTTTGAACCCGCCCAGTGGCTCCACCAGACAAGAGCCGTGGGACCTGCTCCCATATCGACTGCAGCCAAGGAAATGTTGTGAGGAGGTCCCTGTCCGATGGGGTCATTCTGAGAACTGACTCAATGGCACTTAACAACTGGCAAGACAATTTGAAGGGGGTAAAAAATACTCAGACTAGAAAATTGGACAAAAGTGTCATGGAGCAAATTCTGATTCGTAGTGACGCTTACAGAACAGAGTCCACGGCACGCAGGGCTGCCCGGACGGTCAGTAACGCAAAGTCTGATGATTAAAATCCACCACCTGCTCTGACAGAGGAAGATGGGCAGTTTCCTCCCAGGAACCTGACAGAGGTTGCCGTGGGTTGGAACTCACCCCACAGCAGTGGGTTGGGCTGCGTTTAGTTTGCAGAGGAGCCCGTACACCCACCTCTCTCATTCAGAGCAGCTTGTTTCAACTAGTTGAAGCCGCTGAACTCCCAAGTCACCTATAATGTACTAAAAAGTATTAAGGTGACACCGTTGTTGTTGACTGTCATCGAGCTGAGCCCGACTCATAGCGACCCCAGGAACAAAAGGCTGAAGCCTGTCGATATCTATCGTCATTTATCGAAGTTCATAGAGCTTCCAGAGGCATGTGGTTTAGGAAGTGGATGCCTCTCCTGCTTCCAAATCAGTGCTGGTAGGAAAGGCTTCTCCCACCAGGATAAAACCGGCAGGCACTTGTTCCCTCTACATTTAAGAAGTTCAGTGTAGTCAATTTACACATTTTCCAATCAACATTATCATTCTAATAACTTTCACAACCCACATCTTTATAAATACAGCTTGCCAAACAGACATAAGAAGAAATGGAAACCCTTACAGCTATTAAACAAAGAAAAGTCATTCTTTTTAAAACATAACCTTGATATTAAATTATAATCAAGACATTACATAAAAAACAAAACTACAGTCCAGCTCTTCATGGACTCCTATTTAAAAATATAAATAAATACAAGCACACACATAACATAAAATTTATTAATATCTCCAAAATAAAATCAGGATCACATAGATTTTCTTTCAAGAACCTTGTGTTGTCACGTGCCCTCAAGGTGACCAGAACTCACAGTGACCCAGTGAACAGTGCTCTGAACCCTGCCATGTCCGGCACGCGCTGCTGGAGCCACCCACGCTCGCTGTGTCAACCCACCGTGTTGAGGGTCTTCCTCCCTGTCTCCGACCCGCCACCTTTCCCAGTAGGATGTCCTTGCCCAAGGATTGGCCTCTTCTGAGGACATGTCCACGTGTGTGATGTTATTTGCCACCACCTTTGCCTCTCAGGGGCATCCTGGTCATACTTCATGATTTAACATTTAAAGTAAAAAAGAAGACTCATGCTGTCATTTTCAAAAAGGAATAAGGTTTTGCTAAAATTAAATACCCATTTGTACTGAAGAGATCTCAACCTACGGGGGATGGAGGGGCCTTCCTTAATATGCTATTTTTAAAACTGCACATGAAGAGCAAAAAGATTTTTATTGATAAATTATTAACAGTCTAGGCTTTTCTCATCTCATATTAAGAGTGAGACCATCCACTAGTACCACCTCTTTTCAACGTTACGAAGATGAACCTACAGAAATAAGATCAGAAAAAATAATAAAATATAAAGCACACCATGCTGTGAGAGGTGGGTGTCATCTGCGTAACAGGTTATTTGTGAGGCTTCCTGTGATCTTGATGCCACACTCTTCATCGAGTCCAGCTTCTCAAATGACATGGTCATTGTACAGACTGAATAGGTAAGGAGAGGACATAATGCTGACGCACACCTTTCCTAATTTTAAACCGTGCAGTGTTCCCTTGGTCTGTTCACACAACAGCCTCTGGGTCTACGTCTAGGTCTCACGTTAGCACCTGTGCCCATGCTTTGTACCACTGCCCACATGTAAATACGGAAATGGGGCTAGTGGAACGGAGAAACTGACTTTAAAAAACACTTAAAACTAAAAGCAAACCCACTCTTCTGAATATAGTTGCCCAACGTATTACCAAATTTTAGAGGAGATTCTTAACATTTTAGAACAAGTACGGTTTGGCAAACTTCCTCTTGCTCTCACCAGCTCGCTGTAACTTCTTTCTTCCACAGCTAAGCATTAAAAAACTCATCCTCGTTTTCCAAATAACCTTGAAGGACTTCTGGGACTGGACTAATTTTTAAGAGAAAGGCTTCTTATACTTGTGACTGTAAATAAATGAATTAATAAACTTTAACAAGCTGGAGCTGGAGCATAGGTCTATACATGTTGTTGTCACGTATGAAAGTACGCTTAGGATTAATGCTTCTTCAAGCATTAGGTAGAGGCTTTGGTCAGCCATTTGTTCTCAAGAAAAATACCTGTCACTTGTTCGTAAGTCTTTCTAAGATTCAGAAAACATTTCAACTTAAACAAAAGCAACACCAGGATCTGAGTGGGGTCCTTAACCCCATTCAATTTAAATTTTCTAGAGGTTTCTCCCAAAGATGATTCATCACACTTAGATATCTGCCACTATAATTAATAGTTCTCCATTGTTCTTTCCACTTTAAACTTAGTGATAAAATTTCATTACTAGATAAGCCCATTTTTATTCTGATACAGCTAAGTAATTACCAACTTCATAACAAAGTGGTTATTTGGGGTCAGAATGATGATGAATTCTCAGCTTTCACTGCAGAATAGTTAATAATCTCTGCAAAGAGGGCTAACTCAACGTTCAGGGAAATCGATTCAAGTCCTCCTCGAGTTACACTTGGGAAGTTTGGGTTATTTTCTGTTTTGCCTGAGTATGACACCATTTCTGAAACCCTAAAGGTTTCAAAGGTTGTCTGCTTTTTTGTAATTGTTTACACAGTGTTGTTGTGCCATCAAGTCGCTTGTGACTCATAGCTATGAGACCTGTGTATAACAGCTCTGAACCCTACTCTGTCCTGAGCCAAGTTCATCATCTCTGACATCCTACCCCCACCACCCCGGTCACTGAGTCAATCCATCTTACAAGAAGGGTCTCCCTTCTTGTACTGTCCCTCCACCTTTCCAAGAATGATGTCCAAAGGACTGGTTCCTCCTTGCAACACGGCAAAGTACGTCAGACGAACTTCAGAATCCTTGCCTCCAAGGAGAAGTCTGGTTTTACCTCTCCACGACAAAACTGCTCGTTCTCCTGTCAGTCCAGGGTACATTCAATACTCTTCTCCAGCACCACAAAAGCATCAACTCTCCTGCTATCCTCTGTAGTCATTGTCCAGCTCTCTGATGCATAACAAGTGATTGACAAGACCATGGCCTGGATCAGGTGCACCTTGGTCTCAAGATTGGCATTGTTTTTCTTCAGTGCTCTGGAGAGGTAGATTTTCCCAATGCAATTCATCTTTTGATGTCCTGGTTGATGGTACCAAGAATGTTGATTGTAGAGCCAAGCAAACTAAAGCTGTGCACAATCTCTTCATTGCATCTATCATGATGCTGCCAATTTGTCCTGTGGTGAGAATCTTTGTTTTCTTGACATTGAGCTTCAATCTATATTGAGGGATGCAGTCCTTGAACTTCTGCAGAAAATGCCTCAGGCCCTCCTTAGTTTTGGCAAGCAAGGTTGTGTCAACTGCATAAGGCAGGTTGTTGATAAATCTACCTCCAATCCTAATGCCACATTCCTCCTCATAGAGCCCAGCCTCCTGGATGATCTGTTTTGCATATAGATTAAAAAGGTATGGGGACAGGATGCATCCCTGGTGGACACCTTTCCTGATTTTGAACTATGCAGTGTTCCCTTGCTCTGTTCTGATGACTGCCTCCTGATCCAAGAATAGGCTTCGCATAAGCACAATTAAGTGTTCTGGGATACCCATTCTTCTCCGAGTTAGACACCATTTCTTGTGATCCACACAGTCAAATGCCTTTACACACTAGTGGTAATTATTTAAAAGAAGGGAAAATCCAATTACAGCAAAGAAGAAGATTCTGCTTTTCTCTGCCTCAGTTTCCCATCTTATGCGGCAAGCACAGATGCCTGTCAAAAGTGTCCTCGTTTTTTGCTAAACGTAATCCAGAAATGTAAGTAGTGGGCTTACTCAATTACTCTTACTCAAGTGACACAATGGAATGCCTCCTGGGAATCACGCAATCTTAAAATATGGCTATTATACATGTTCATAATAACAATAAAAATTAATAATAACGTGGAATGTGAAGAGAGAAGTAGGAGTGCAACCAAAAGTCAATGGGAAACTCAATCTCGATCTTCTCAAAGCAGAGAAAGGTGTGAGGAAAGGCAAGATTTCCCCAAGGGACAGCTTGGGAAGGCCCCGCTTAGCTCCTGGAACCTCAGGGGTATTGCACGGTCCAGGGCACAAAGGAGACAGCCAGTGAAGCAGCTTGCCCCTCTGGGCTCATAGCCACGATTTTGTTTATAGTTTGTTTTGGGAGGTTCGGAAAGAGATGTGATGGGGGGGGGGGTGACAGGGACACTGGATGTCTCCTGGCTTCCGAAGCCCCGTGAAGAAGCCACACGTGAGTAACGGACAGTGAACTCAAAGGACAAAGCAGACGAGGAGCTGCTGGGAACAGGTCTAAGCTGGACACATGTCCCTCACTTGGGAAACATCTGAGTAAGAACAAGGATCATCACTCTTGGGGTAATTCCAGTTCACACGCTCTGTTTACCACTGGGCCAGCAGATTGCATCAGCATAGATGGAGAGGAGTTTGAAGTTGTCAGTGATTTCATCTTGCTTGGATCCACAGTCAACATCCTTGGTACCAACAAGCTGGAAACCAAAGCGCATATCCCACTGGGAAAATCTGCTATCAGGGACCTCTCTACAGCATACTAAAGAGCAATTATGTCCACTTAAAGACTAAGGTGTGCCTGACCCAAACCATGATCTTCTCAATTGCTTGCTATATATCTCAAAGCTGGACAATGACTAAAAATGATAGAACAAGAACTGATGCTTTTGAATTGTGGTACTGGAGAAGAGTACTGAACAAACATACTACGGATTTCCAAAAGAACAAACATGTCTATCTTAGAGAGAGTGAAACTGAAATGCTCCTTGGAAGCAAGGATGGGGAAACTTTGTGTCATAACTTCTGGGCATGAGTTTAGGAGGAGCATTCCCTGGAGAAGGACATCGAGCTGGGAAAGATGAAGGGTCAGTGAGGGAGAGGAAGTTCCCCGACGAGATGGACGGACAGCAGGAGTGCAGTAATGGGGGGAGGGATGGGGAGGCTGGCACAGGACAGGTTCAGAGCCCTGTTCACGGGGCCATCAGTAGTCCATGGGTGACACACCAACACCACCACTCAGAGGTAAAGAGGGCTTTCACTTTACCCCCTTCAAAAGGAAGGAGAGACTGCAGCTGCCACATCGCTTGTCTTTCAAAGCTCAGAACTACTTACCTTGATTTGCATACAATAATTACTTAGCTAATTAAAATGGTTCCCAGCTGGTCCTTTCAACTCTAATAAGCTGAAATTATAAAAGATCCCTCTTCAAAAGAAAGGAAATCTCCAAATGGGATCTAACTGTTCACAACAGAAGACAGTGAATACAACTTTTCACAAGGCCCCTAGACAGCGTCTGTGAAAATGAAGGAGAAAGGCCTTTTGTGTATGAGATCGGAGCAGCTGAGAACTCTGAGATGCACGCATCACTGAAAACTCAGTGTTTCAAAAAAGTTAAGTGTATCCCTAATGTCAACATCATGAATAAAAATCCCTAAATGACACAAGAATAAAAAAAGAAACCAAAGCTGTGCATTTCCGCAGCGGGAGAGAAGAAAGCGCTGTACAGCTGTCTGTCGTTCGGTCCCTCGAGTGACTAGACGCCCAGCGGCCCCACGAACTGATGTGAACGGGGCCCTGTCCTGCGCCATCTCCACTACCTTCCACTACCTCAGATGTTCTCGAGGCCACTGTTACGGTCACTTATATCCACCTTGTAAAGGAACCTTCTCTGAACTTGTGTCTTTTGAAGCATGATGTCTTCGTCCAGCACTGACCCCTCCTGACAACATGCCCAAGCGGGTGAGACAAAGTTTCCCCACCCTCACCTCCAGGGGGCACCCTGGTTCCACGTCCTCCCAGACAGACTTGTCTGTTCTTTGACAGTTCATGGAATATTCACAAATCTTCTCTAGCACCACAACCCAAAGGCATAGATTCTCCGCCAAGGGCAATATTAAGAGTTACAAATGTCCTATTTAATAAGCTAGCAGAATATATTAAAATTTAAGCCTAATACAATACATTAAGAATCTTCCCTCTGGCTCAGGAAAAGGAGTCCAGTCAGCTACTTAATCTATGAATAAAGAGAATTAAGCAAACAATTAAGTTAATGGAATATTATGACATTTCAAATCCAAAAGCCCTTTTGTCCTGGCCACGTGATGACGCCATGTGAAAGCGGTCAGGTGAGTGGATGGAGTGAGTGACCATGAAACCCACCCAAACACGGCGGGCCGGCGGGCAGTGGCCGAGGTGCCCTCAAGGCCAGGCGTCCACTCACCAGATGTCCGACTTGGTGTCGTAGCCTTGATGCTTCAGCACCTCGGGACTCATGTAGTGAGGCGTGCCCGCCAAGGTGGTGGCCAGGTCACAGGATCCCATGAGAAGTCGAGAAACTCCAAAATCCCCTGCAAAGAATGATTCACGTATTTGAGAACCTGGCAGCAGCAGCAGCAAGCGCTGGGCACGAGTGAGCATCGAACCGAGCCTCCTAGATACATCACGAGTCACACCCTTTCTCAGGAAAACAAGGGACAAAGACTATAAACTACACAACGGCGATCCACGCCTTGGACGCTACAGACGTGGAGGGTGAGGAGGGCTGTGAGGCAGGCAAGTGAGTTAGGGGGCAATCGTCGGAATGATGGAGGTCTACGAGAAGGCCAGACCAAAAGCCACTTCCACGCAGAGTAGTAACAGCACACAGAACGATTTGGAAAGACTGACTCGAGCAGTGTGGCTGTGCTTAGAGGAGATTGTTCTCAGTTACAACAAAGCTTTAAAAAGAAAATGCCTGAGATGTCAAGAACACAGCTGTGGAAATGGAGCCCCACCAGCCTCCCTCCTCATGTCCAGTCATGTACCGTTTCTTGCCTTAACCGCCTGAGACCATCTTACGTGAAGATGAATCCGGCTAGTGACAGTGTGATGACTGGGGTTACAGCTCGAAAGCAGAGCCGCGCTGGCATCAGGGACGACTGTGAGGGGCCTGGTGGTGCAGCAGTAAGGCGCTCAGCTGCTGAGAGCCTGGTGGCCTGTCGGAACCCACCCGATGCTCTGCAGGGGACACGTGAGCCCACCTGGCAGGGCACACGTCAGCCCACCCAGCAGGGGGACACGTGAACCCACCTGGCGGGGCACACGTCAGCCCACCCAGCGGGGGACACGTGAACCCACTGGCGCTCTGCGGGGGACACGTGAACCCACCCGATGCTCTGTTGGGGACACGTGAACCCACCTGGCGGGGCACATGTCAGCCCACCCAGCAGGGGGACACGTGAACCCACCCGATGCTCTGCGGGGGACACGTGAACCCACCTGGCGGGGCACATGTCAGCCCACCCGGCAGGGGACGTGTGAACCCACCGGTGCTCTG
The DNA here is from genome assembly GCF_000299155.1 of Elephantulus edwardii. Classification (NCBI taxonomy): domain Eukaryota; kingdom Metazoa; phylum Chordata; class Mammalia; order Macroscelidea; family Macroscelididae; genus Elephantulus; species Elephantulus edwardii. The sequence continues at coordinate 828,373 of NW_006399777.1, forward strand.
CAGGGGACACTTGAATCACCTGCTCCCGTGAACATCTCTGACCCACAGGACCTGCTCCACCATCAGGGCTATGTGCGAACTGCCTGAGGCTGTGACAAGAGAAGCAAGAAGCCCACGGCAACGAGGGAGGCCAGTAACCAGCCCGGCCATCTGAAGAGGCCTCAGCACACAAGTGGAAAGTCAGAAATGCTGTTGAGTGCAATGTGGAATGAACGGTGAGCAGACATGTGGCAGACTGTTAAGAACAGTCTGAAACACAGACGCCTGCTAGACTGACTGGGCGCGGGGAAGCTAAAGAAAGTGTGTCTGACACACAGACAGAATCCTGGAGAGTCGACAGGGATGGGAGGGAGGGAGGAAGGAGGAGCAGACGAGGGGAGGGAGGAAGGAAAGGGGGACAGCCAGGATTTGACCAGATGGTACAATCAATAGCACTGATCAACTGTGAATGATGTCATAAAACAAAAATGTGCATGAACGATTGAATGAAAACCAATTAAAAATGTGCTGAACGGGTAAGTTCACCTCAAACCCACCCAATGTACAGCAGCTGTGTTCTCCCTCAGTTTATACCAGATAATCAGGAACAAAGGAATTGGGGAGGGGGGGTTTCAGGCTTGACTTTTCTCCCTCGATTTACACCAGATAATCAGGTACAAAGTAGCTAGGTTTTTAATTAGACTTAACCTTGTAAGAACAAACACCTGACAAGGTGAAATCAAGTACTCAAGTTCATCTAGGTGCCGTCTACTTCAACTTGACATGTTGGTAACACTTAGAAGACACTCTTCAATGTGGATGCAACAGATCACAGGGGAAGGGGACAGCCAAAACTTACCAATTTTAATCAGGTTATTTTTCAGAAATATATTCTTTGATTTTAAGTCTCGATGGAGCAGTCGCCTGCAAAAGGGGAAAAAAAAACCACAAAAACCCAACTAATTAAATAGATCTACATTTTCATGCAAAATATGAGCATTTTAAACCCAAGCATAAACCAACTCCTCACGTACTATGTCATGATATAAATGTGGACGACAGGTCAAAGAGCAACCCCCACAGCTACCATCCATTGTTTTACACACTGACAAGAAGTTGAGGCAAAGGAGTGAGGGGAGCAGAGGGGCGAGGAGGAGACTGGGAAGGAGCAAGCCTGCACAGGCAGCCGTGTCAGCTCACGTTTCTCGGGTCTGCGCTGGTGGAGGATCCGGGGTGGGCATTTCAAGATGCACTTGGGGCATCCAAAGAGCATGACTGATAGGGTTAAGGGCACCGGGACCAAACCCAGGGCGGGACCTGGCTCTCAAACAGCACCAATTTTCCCATAGTGATCTGATCTCTGTGACCTCGCCATGTCACTAAGCGAGGGGCTGGCGTGACACGTGTGATTCTATGTACAGTAACGTCCACATAAATATGCACTGTCATGCCTCTCTTCCTATCTCCTAATGTTTAGGACTTACAAAGTCATAGTGTTTCTTAGTTTCTCTGGGAAAATAGATGCGTAATAGGGCTTCAAAGGGAAGGAAACACGGAGTTTGAAAAGGGGCACTGTGCTTCTAACTACACCAGTGTGAGGGCTTATCACAGTTCTGCGGCATGACACACGCAGCACACACAGCTGCTTCCAGTTCTCATCAAACCGTATCATCCACTCTTACCCAAATGTCAAGTGTCTATGTAGAAATAATGTTGATGGTGACACTTAAGAACATAAAATGTGACGCATCTTACTATAAGTCAGGCTTATGGACTGTATGAGCTCTAACACTTTTAATTCTGAGATTATGGAAAACAATACAATTTGAAAGCTTTTGACCAAGAAACAAAATTTTCTGAACAAACAATACAAATAACACACCAAAATTCCTATCTCCTCAAGTTGTACAGGAAAATGCTAAAAAATTAAAACAATGTAAAATACATATTTTTTAAAAAATCCTGAAAACAACTCTGAATCTATCAGAGATGAATGTAGGTAATCCATGACAGAAGATCAAAGACCATAAGGCTTCCATATGGATTACATCCTAACATCAAGAAAACAAAAATCCTCCCCCCGGACCATTGGGCTATCGTGAGAGACAGGGGAAAGACTGAAGTCGTCAATGCTTTCAGTTTACCTGTCTGCACAATCAACACCCGTGGTGACAGCAATCAAGAAACTGAAAGCCATGTTGCACTGGGGCCATCTGCTCTGTCAAAGGCCTCTCCAAAGTGCTAAAGAGCAAGGATGCCAGCCTAAAGACTAAGATGTGCCTGGTCCCAGTCGTGGTCATTTTGACTGAAGGCTGGACAATGACGGAGAAGACTGAAGAGCTGCTCCTCTGGAACTGTAACGTTGGAGAAGAGGACCAAACGCAGGGTCTGTCAAAATCACACGTGTCCTGGAGGGAAGAGCCCCTGGGAGGCAAGGACGGTGAAACTATCACACACTGTGTGTGTGTCGTCCGGAGGGACCAGTCCTTGGGAAAGGACATCCTGCTGGGAAAGGAGGAGGGTCTGAGGAAGAGAGGAAGCCTCTCAACCAGACGGACCGACACAGCAGTAACTACGGGCTGAAGAGCGTATCACAGGCGGTGAGGACGTGCAGGGCCAAGCAAGGCTCCATATCTGAACCTTGTTCATTGGGTTGCCGTGAGTCCCAGTCAACTCGATGGCACCTAACACACAACAACAAAGACAGAAATCTACAAGGATGGAACATGCGCTGAGTCCCCGTCTCAGGGCATCTGGTTGAGAGCAGCGAGTAACAGAAGAATGTCTATCTGTGTTTCACTGATTATGCAAAGGCATTTGACTGTGTGGATCACAACAAACTGTGGTTAACCTTGAAGAGAATGGGAATCCCAGAACACTTGATGGTGCTTATCCAAAACCTATACTTGGACCAGGAAGCAGTCCTCAGAAGCAAGAAAACGCTGCATGGTTCAAAATCAAGAAGGGAGAATGTCAGGGATGCATTCTGTCTCCAGTCCTTTTCAATCTATATGCAGACAGATCATTTGGGATCCTGGGCTCTATCAGGAGGAATATGGCAACAGGATCAGAGGAAGACTCATCAACAACCTGCACTATGCAGACGACACAGCGTTGCTCGCTGAAACTGAGGCAGACTTGAAGCACTTGCTGCAGAAGGTCAAGGACTGTAGTCTTCACTATGGATTGAAGCTCAACATCAAGAAGACAAAGATTCTCACCACCAGGCCAACTGACAGCACCATAATGGATGGAAAAGAAACTGAGGTTGTTAACAGTTACAGCTTGCTCAGCTCCACAATCAACACTCTCGGCACCAGCAGTCAGGAAATGAAAAGGTGAACTGCATTAAGAAAATCTGCTGTCAGGGACCTTTCCAGATTACTGGGAAGGAACGATGTCAGTCTAGAGACTAAGGTACAACTGATCCAGTCCGTGGTCTTTGCAATTACTTGGTATGTATCAGAGAGCTGGGCATTGACTAAGGATGACAGAAGACGAATTGATGCCTTTGAGTTGTGATGCTGGAGAAGAGTCTGGAACATACAATAGGCTGCCAAGAAAACAAACAGGTCTGTCCTAGAGAGGGTGAAACCAATTTTCTCCTCAGAGGTTAGGATTTTGAAGTCCTGTCTCACATACATTGGGCACTTGGCCAGGAGAGATCAGCCCTTGGAGAAGGACATCATGATTGGAAGGGTGGAGGGACAGCGCAGGAGAGGGAGACCCCGAATGAGATGGATGGATAAAGTAACTGGGGTAATGAGGGCAGGTGGTCAGAGTCAGTGAGGCTGGCTCAGGACCGGGCAGGCTTCAGAGCTGTTGTGCACAGGGTCACTATGAGTCTCAGGCAACGTGACAGCACATAACAATGAAAAGGCTGAGTAAAACGTGATGGGCCATTTCCCCCCTGTCAGCTCTCTTGCTTTCATCTCTGCTGTGAAAACCGTGTCCCAGACAGGAGCTGCTAGTTCAGTGTGTACTGAGCAGACGCACAGCAGTCCTACAACCACCAGTGTGAAGAGCGCATGAGCGAGGGATTACCCCGTGAGCCTGGAGGCTGGGCTTCCACAAAAGGACGGTCCTGACGCTGCAGGCCACTGGCGCACTGGCTGCTCTCCGCCAGCACTGACTCACGGCCTCTGAGGCTGTGGTAAATAGTAACAGCAGGACACGCCATCTTCCTCCTTGTAGGTGCGGCCGGATTAGGACCACTGGAGACACACAGTCTTGTCATCTGCAGCACAAGGAAAATTCTCAGCTTTTAACATCACTGCTTGTGCTTGTCCTTCTGTTGTTGTTGTGTGCTGTTGAGCTGGAACCGACCCCTAGCTGACCCTCAGTGGGTTTCCGAGGCAGTAAATCATACATGAGGAGGCTGCCCATCCTTCTCCCACGGAGCAGCTGGGATTCAAATCGCATGCCTGTTAACACTGCAGCACAGCTTCTTACCTCCAGGCCACAGAGCTCCCTAGAGGCTGCCACAGGAGGAGAAGGCCCGTCTTTCTCCCTCAGGCCCTCTGCGTGGCAGGGGGTCAGCAGTACGACTCCCAACATTAACAGGAAGACCTGGCCACTGTCAACATTCCACAGTGCAATCATCACACTTGCAGCTGCTTTTCTACATATATTTCAGAAACAGTAATAAACATTTACATTATTTATTGGCCATATGTTCCTATAAAGGGTTAGGTTAAATTCATTTATTTTAACTATTCATCAAGTGATGAAGATTGCACTGGAGCATAGAGAAGCCAAAGCACAAGGAAGAATTCAAGATACTAAAGAGCTGAACAAAAGATTCCAAAAGGCAGCTGGGAATGACAAAGCAAAATACTACAATGAAATGTGTGAGGAGCTAGAGTCGGAAAATCAAAAGGGCTGAACTCGTTCAGCATTTCTTAAACTCAAGGAACTGAAGAACAAATTCAAACC
>NW_006399777.1:836316-864433 GCF_000299155.1 Elephantulus edwardii
CCCCAATATGTTTTTCCCAATAAAAAAAATCTTAAATTTAAAAAAAAAATAATAAATGACGGCCCTTCAGATGAATACATCAGATCATGAAATGACTGTTGTGTTGCCCATCAGCCAGTGGCTGTGTCTTCCTGAGCAGGTGTGTAGAAGACACCAGGCCACACACTGAGAATCCACCCACTTTTCACGCCGTCAGAGAGCACAGAGTCCCTGTGGAGAGACCGACTCCAGGAAAGGCAGACTGTTGTTCCTCTAAATCACTCGTGTTCAAGAAGCATGTCACGTCCAAGGTTTCCACGTGCCCTCCTTCACAAACAGCTCATCGGGTCTACATTCATTTGCCTGTCAACGCCCATATTTTCAAATGTATGCATTGCTTCTGGTGATTCTGTAATATTTAACACCTCAAACAGTTTACTTCTAAGCTTGGGAAAGTAATAAAAACTTCTTAAATGCTTTTTTTGAGTCAAGAGCTTTTTTGTTTTTTTTCCTTTTCTTGTTGTATACTGTGGAATCAGATCCGACTGGCATGGGAGGAAATTACCTCTCCTCCAGTGGAGTGTCTGGTGGATCTGAATTGAGCACCTTTGGGACTGCAGTGCAGCTTCTTGCCACTAGGCCACCAGAGTGCCCTCTGAGTCAAGAGCAAATTAGATAACAAAGTCATCAAACACCATGGTCGTTTAAGAGAATATTTCACATAAAAATTAGCATTTGGCCTGCATACTTATCCCCCTGAGGCCAAAGTCTATCTCCCAGCTCAGTGACTCAACTCATCCTGGGATTGGAGGCACCTCCCCTAGCACTGGTATCTCCCAGTGTGACCCGGGGCTCATTCCAGCCAGAACCCGTCTACTTCGAGACTGCCAGGAACCTCCTGCACGCCACCCTCCCGAGGCTTACTGCAACCTCCTGCTTTTACCTTTGTACCTATTACCTATTTTCTTTAACACTTATCCCAAATAATAATTTTTCAAGTTCACATCCAAGTGTTAAATTTTTCAAAGTCCTGTCTCCCAGTAGCAAATAAACGTACCTCTCATGCATGTAGGCCACGCCCAGTAACAGCTGGATAAACCAGTCCATTATTTGACTTTCTGGGAAAGTTTTTCCGGCTTCTCTGTATTCCTGAATTTTGCAGTCCAGGTCTCGACCCTGAAACAGAATAGTATCAGCTCTCATTATTTCTTTGTGCTCTTCCTGTTACGTGCCTTGAGCTCATGCTCTCTCAGAGCCTCCACGTACAACAGGTGGACGCCTGGCCTGCTTCGCGCCGTCCTCGTAACCTGTGTTGTGCAGAAGCCCCTGCTGACCTCACGTAGTCCGTCCAGCTCACTCAGTCTTCCTTTCCTTCACCGACCCTTTACCCTCCCAGCATGATGGCCTCTCCTAAGAACCAGGCCTCCCTGCCAACATGCCTCACGTATGTTCTCCCCTTCTAAGGAGCACTCTGGTGGTCTCACCTCTTCTGACACTGACCTGTGTGCTCTGTGGGCAGATAAAGGAGTATATTCTGAACTCTTCGCCAACACCACAGTGTAAAGGCATCGATTCTTCTTGGGTTTCCTTATTCACTATCATGCAAGTGGCAATACCATGGATTGAGTCAGGTGCATCTCAGTCTTTAAACTGACATCCTTGCTTTTAGTTACTACATTCAATACGTAAGGGTCTCTGCTTATTAAAAAGTAAATGTGTTACACAGCTCTACTGGTCACTTACGGGCCCAACTCTTGTAAAGGAGAAAAGTCAAGGTTACTGACAATTCAAAGAACTTCTATTGTTGAAGTGATTGTCAACTATGACCCCAAGTGACCCTGAACAGCCGATCTGAACCTGCTCTATCTCGTGCCTCCTCATCCCTGCCAAGCTCAAGTCCACTATCACTACATCAACCCATCTTAGTGAGGGTCTTTCTCTGACCCTCCAACTTCACTGGCACGAAATCTTTTCTCCAGGACTGGTTCCCCTTGAAAACACACTCAGAGTATGTGAGACAAAATTTCCACTAAAAAAATATGCATTACTCACAACCCAGGCTGCTCTGGTGGCCTAGTGCAAGAAGCTGTGCTGCAATCCTGAAGGCACATGGTTCAAGGCTACCGTCTGCTCTGTGGGAGAAAAATGGGCAATATCCTCCCATGCGATTAACTGCCTCTGAAAACTGCTGGAGGGTCAGTTCCGACCCTGTGATACACAACAAGAACTCATAACACTGGGAATAAAGTTCTACATAAAGAACCTACTATATCTAAAGAGGAAAGTAAAAACCAATAAAATCCAAACTACCAAAATATAAGAAGATGACAATACGACAAGATGGTGCAGCTGAGACACTGCTTGCACTGGGCACACGGTGCCAACAGTGCAGTGCAGACTCAGCTCCGGAGACAACTGTGTGCCGGTGACAGCGTGGGTCGCATCTTCTCTCCTGAGCTACAGTAAGGCCCGTCAAGGGGTAACTCATGGAACACACACTCTACGCAGACACACAGGAGAACTGCCCACACGGACTCCCAGGCTTGCAGGAGCCCCGTCGTGAGTGGTTAAGCGCTGGCTGTTAAGGGAAAGGTCCACTGAACCCACCGGCCGCTCTGTGGTGTAAGAGCTCACACCTGCTTCTGCAGAGAGATGTGCAGCCTTGGAAACTCCATCAGCTCCGCTCAGCTCACTGCCGACAGCCCTTGGGATGCGTCGCTCACCCTGCAGCCAGTCTGCACAGGCAGGAGGCCACACAGAGGCCCATCCTTCTCCCACCGAGTGGCTGGTGGACTTGAACCATCCGCCTTTGTATTGGCAGCACAGCTCCTTCCTCATTAGGCTTTGAAGCCACCTTCTCCTGCACCGTGTGCCCAGCCATCTACCTTTTCTTCCCAACTACTACGGGAAATGAAAACTCCAGTTTCATATTTTCTTGTTTTTTTAAAGAAATTTGTATTTTATACTGGTTTGCTTACAAAGTTTGTATACATTGTTTTTCATAATGGGTCTTATTCCCTTGACCCACACCTCCCTCTACCCATCGAACTGTGCACCCCTATGATTCCCCCTGCCCATCCTCACCCTTCTACTCCTACCTTCCCCCCTTGGATCATACCAGTTTTACTAGTTATCTATTCCTAAATTATGGTCTTATACAGTATTTGTCCTTATGGGACTGGGTTACTTCACTCAGCATAATGCTCTCCAATCCCTCCCAAGTTATGTAGTAATTTTCAAAATCATTGCTCCTGCGAGCTGTGTAGTATTCCATCATGGAATTGGAGAGGGCACATAACTCATCCTTTTTACCTTAAAATATTGAGAAATTAGAAATAATCTGAGGAGCATTCCTTTAAAGAAAAGAGTGCGTCAATGCCAGGATGCTTGGTCTTGGAAAGACGCCAACAACACAGGCCCCATAAAGAACTGAAGAGACAGGCTGTATCTGTCACCCCATGAGGGCTTAAGAGCCAGGCATTGAGGAACGTGCAGACTATTCACGGCAGAACCCTCTCCATATAGAAAGCAGACAAGGAAATGTCTTCTAATGGAACAGCATGAGGCCGGCCGGCCAGCTAACTTGTAGCTCATTTCTTATTTCCTTTCAGTGCAACATGTAAATGTTTGCTTAGTCTTTTCCCTTCATGTCCACAGGGCCGTAAAAGCCAAAAGCAGAACATCGAACATTCAACACGCAGCCCATCTCAGGCCCCATTTCCTGTTGGATTGTCCAGAGCAGAAAGATCAAAGGTCACGTGAATGAAAATGGACAGTGAATTCAATATTCGGCTCCTTGTCAAAAGGCTATCATTTCCTTCACATTCCCCAAACCTGCCTTCAGACGACTGCGTTCTTCGGACGACTGCGTTCCTCAGACGACTGCGTTCTTCAGACAACTGCATTCCGAGTGGGTGAGGTGGTTACACACCACACTGCGTGACACCGTCAGACGGGGTGACCCCAAATTACTTTCTCTAAAAGTCTTACTTTTTCAGCAGAAAGTTATTATTTTCTTTTAAAAAATATCACCTTGTAGTTAGTTCTAACAAGACCACATTCTCCTGAGTCCAGCTTACACAGACCTCTGCACTAACTCCCTTCTTTCAAACTGTAGCTGAGAGTGTACAGGAAGGGGAGGTTTTCATTCACTGATATCTTTGTCCTCCGCCTCCTTGCCCCATTCACTCTGTAATACAGGTCTTGCTCCAGATTGTTAACTGGCTGCATACAGCGTCTAATCCTCCATTCCTCCCAGGCAGCCCTAGTCTACTCCAGTGCAGTACTGTCATCTACCCACTCCCTGCGTGCTCCCGTACCGTGCACATCCTAACTATAAGTGCTCTTATCCCTTCGTGACATTGTACTCAGCCAAATGTCTTGCAGACACATGCACGTTGTGCAATGTTTTACAAGTTCACTGTTTTTCAGGGCTTTGTTGTGTTCGTGTATGTGAGTGTCCTGGAGTTTCTCTATCCAACTGCCGTTTGGCTGCTCCCACGTCTTCACAAATGTGAATAACACAGCGATAAACGGGGCTGTTCCAAATGATTTCTCTAGGCCTCCTTCAACCCAACACCTCCAACAAATACAAAACCCGACAAAGATTCAACAAGAAACTGTGCGACGTGGCTGACTAGCAAAGGAGCAGCATACAAGACCAACATCCAAAAATCGGCTGAATGTCTCTACAGTTGCAAAGAAAACATTAAAAAAGCAAATAAGAAAAGCAATACCAATTACCGTAGGCAACACAATTAAATACTTAGAAACAAATATAACCAGAGACACAAAAGATGAATGCAAAGACAATGACAGAAGGCCAGTTTATATTTGTTGGCCTTCTAACTCCTCTAACCAGAGCTTCCTCCCGCAGTGACAGTGATGTTTCACATCCCCCAGTGACAGTGACGCTTCACACTGCGTGGGTTCACCCGCAGCTGCACACCTGCTCTCTGTTACAGCCAGGATTTCTATAATTGCTGAGTCTGCCACATATTCTAGTGCTTTAGGTACAACATGGTGGTAATTAGTATTTGTGAACCTCTACCGAGAACTTTTTGAGGTTAAGTAGTAATTAAAGAAAAAGAAGAACAACAATTCAAAAAGCCTTCCTCCGTTACTAACACTGTCTTTAATAATGCTGTCGTTTAATGCAGAAAGATTTTATAAAACAACTGTGCTGTGGGTGTTTATCCAGTCTAAGAACATTACCCGTAAGACACTTAGATACTTCGGCGACACACCCACCACATCGACTCCATCGTCCTCTACAGTTAAAACTGCTAACAGGCAGCAAGGATTCCACGTGGTCTAGGACACCGCGTGGTCTGCAGGCAACGTGACCCACTGCCCATCTTCTTCGCCCTATAGTCTGCCAGGGTTCTGCTGGGTCACACAAGCTCAGTGCCAACAGGCTTCTCCACATCAGTGGGAAAAGGCGTTTTCTTGATGAAAGATCATCATAGGGAGCAGGCTGTGAAGCAGACATGAAAGAGCCTCCGAGATTAAGGCTGAGCTACAAATAGATCTTTTCCCTTCCGTCCCAGTTTTTCTTTTTCACTGACGATGAATTTATGGAGAAGTCTTTTTTCTTTTCTTTAAACTTCACACATTAAAAACTTTGAAGCCCAGGACCTTCCACTATCTCACGTGCAGATGCTGTCTATCCACACGCCACCCCCCCCCCCGGGCTCCTCCCTGAACTGGAGGAGCAGACGCTTCCTGAGAGGCCAGCGGGGACGCTGCCCCTAGGCTCTCCCCTCAGCGTGACCGTTCTTCCTTCAGGGAGGACACACGTAAGCACACCCGTGTCCACACACATGGCCTTCGCACGGAACTGTCTGCTCGGCTGCAGCAACACTGAGACCTGGAGCACCATGTCGACGCACCACCATGGCGTGTGTTCCCCCCTCCCCAGGATTTCATTCCCTACTGTCTTTTTTGAGCTGTGGCAGGTGAAGGACAGGAATCTGCACACCCCCTGTCAGCCCTGCACTGCCCCCTCTGTGGGTGTGCGGGACCACGGCTCCCTGAGTCTCGCCAGCACAGGGAATCGCCTCGTTGCTCTCCATCCGAGTAGAATTTGGGTATCTGTTTCCTGTATTAATATTAAGTGCTTAACATCTGCTGACCAAACAAATACATATTTAGATTACTGACAAGGAAAGAAATGGAGCTCTCAACAGTAGGCCCAAAGTGAAATGTGTAAAAAGACAAACAGACTCCCCTTTGCAGTGTAGAGTCCACACGGGAACAGATGTAACTGATGTTAATGTTAAGCAAAGTACATGTTCTGGTGAGCTCTGGTGGCCCAGGGGCAAGACGCTACAATGCAATCCCAGAGCTCCGCAGTTTGAATCCACCAGATGCTCTGCTGGAGAAGGAGGGGCAATCTTCTCCTGTGCCAGTTGGATATGATTTGACTGTACACACACACACACTAAAAAAAATTAAATTAAACAAACAAATAAGCAAAGTACATGTTCCATGAGCAGGAAGAAAGAATACCAAACAATTAATTAGAATGCTATCTTCCTTATACTGAATCCCCCCAACATTTTCCATCTTGTATGGCATTTCCAAATCACAATTTTTTGTTTTGTATTTATCGCTTTCTTTAATAAGCACTTTATGGGGCTTTCTGTTAGGATTTAATTAAGTTGGAAAAATCATTCCTAGATTAGGGCACAATAAATTACATTTCACATAAAAAAGAAAGCAAAATGATTTTGTGGAGTAATTTGATTGTAACATAGCAACATAAAAAGCACAAGCTACTTTCATCTCTAAGCTGTTTTCCAAGTTAAAAAAAATGTCTTCTGATGAAATGTCGCATACTGATCTCTGAAGTTCTTGGTATAACATCTGTAAGTTCACTCTGTTCTCTAAGCACTGTCCTTGAGAAACACTGAGCTGCGACTTCTATTGTTGAACTCCTGTAATGAGAAGGTGGGTGACTCTATCTTAAACCAGGGGTGACGCTGCTCTGTGTGGACAACACTGATGGGAAATGCTTCTGCACTAATCACAGTCTTCAAAAGTTGGAATGAAGGCCTTGCTGACGACCTCCAATGTTCTGAAAGTCTGCCGTCCAAACTGCACCATCTAATGGATTAATGCCACATCCCGCTTCCCTCATTCCGACCACCCAACATCCGACTGACTTTGAAATGCTGAGACCTTGGGGGAAGGAAGTACAGTGTTGAAACCTCAGCTTTGATGCCCATGAAACTCTAAATCCAAAAAGGATTGAATGAATAACATTAATCCACATTTTTAAGTAGTCAGTAGAAGCATTTTCAATCAGCTTAAAAAACCAAAGTAGAGCATTGTCTGAAGATGCCTGTGTGTAACAAAACTGCAAAGTTAGGATCATAAACAAAGGATGAGACCAGGGCTAGACAGAGCTTGGAAACTCTCCTGTCTTCTGTGAGATGGATATGCTGCCCCTTATTAGCCCACCGAGCTGACATTTTAAATGTCGTTCATCAAGTTGTGCCACGTCTCCTCTAAATCCTTCCTACATGTGTCTCTTCAGAGACCTCAGATCTTAGCGTTCATCAGAACTCTCCAAACTACTCTGTAAAGAACCCATTTCCAGACCATAATGACAGGTACGTAAGTTCATGAAGCCTGACGGGGCCTGCGCATCTGTAAGCATCCCAGCACAGGTGAAGGGTGGGTGACCCTGCCGTGAGAAGTGCCGCTGGGTGATGCCACGACAGAGCATGGGTCTCCCATCTAGGCCACCAGTGGAGAAGGCTGGGCTGAGGAGGAATTCTTCCACGGCGGCGTCCTTCCTAACATCACAGCATCACTCAGGAGAGCACTGGGACATCGAGGCAGAGGGCCAGATGCCACTGTCTGTCCTCCGATGGGAGGACCTGAGGACGCATCCTCAGAACATCAACAGGTCACAGCAAGACAAAGGAGGAAGATGCCAAGCCACACTGTGTTCACAGAGAAAAGCCAGTTTATAAGCAGCTATTAAAGAGCGCTGTGCAGTGTCTCCATGCTTATTTCCTGTATGAACGAGCACCCTGGGTTTAGCTGTCCACATGTTCTAATCCCTTTAGACTGTGTTCTTGCTGAGATATACTGACATGAAGAAGAAGTTAATACCAGAGCTTAGTTTTATTTGAAAAAAAAAATGTTATGAAACAATATCATGCTATTTTTTAACATTATCTGTTTATAAAAATTCTTAGGTCAGGGGAGCTCTGGTGGCCTAGTGGCAAGAAACTGCACTGCAATCCCAGAGGAACACGGTTCGAATCCACCAGACGCTCTGCCGGAGAAGGAGGCGCAATATCCTCCTGTACCAGTCAGATCTGATTTGACGGTACACACACACAAAATAAAAAAAAAATTAAAAAAAAATTCTTAGGTCAATGAAAGTCACAACTCCAAGTGCCATAAATTGCACTGAGTGTATAAATCCCATTACGTTAGCACACTAGAGCGTTTATTTGAAATAAAATTTTCTCTTCCATTTTCACATCATAAGCTTTTAAATAAGTATCAGTGGCCTCATTTTTAAGGTTTTTTTAGTAAAGTGAAGATATTTAATCATCTACACAAACAAATGGAACCAAGTGGACTTGGTGTTAGAAACATCAGTTACCCGACAATTATCAAGTGCTCTGTCGTCGACCTCATCACAGTGTGGGTGGTCATGAGACACAGAGGTTCAGGACCATGGACAGTGACTGTGGGGCTCTGACTGGAGGGGTGCTTCTAACAGGGGAACCATCACACCTCCCATGGATCCCGGTGTGGGTGGCAATGGGCCACAGAGAGGTCCAGGACCATGGACAATGTGGGGCTCTGACCAGAGGAGTGCTTCTCTCTAACACAGGAACTGTCACACCTCCCATGGAGATATGCAAGGACCCTCAAGGGCCAGGAAGGCCAGTGACAATGCTCTGCTGTTCACGGGGTCACTGCAATTTGTTGTCCACTAGATGGCACTTCTACAGAGGTTTGATCTTGTTTTCAGGTGAGACATAATGTGCAAAGTGTATTAGCCATTGGGAGTGAATTGATTGTATTCAGCTCCTATTTAAAAAGGCTTGGCGTCAGCAGTATGGGCTGACTTCCAGGCGAGGCAGTGGGCTGGGGCAGCCTGATTCTACAGAGATTTGATCTTGTTTTCTTTTTCAGGTGAGACATACATTGTTTTTGTTCATAGGGTCGCTATGAGTTGTTTACTACTCGACGGCACTTAACACCACCAACAACAACATAGAGAGAGCTCTGTGGGCCTTGTGGATAGAAAGTTATGCTACCAAGTCAAAGATGGGTGATTTTAATCTACAGACCTCAGACGTGGTTTTTAATTGTTTTTGGTCAAACATTCTTCTAAGTGGTATAGCACTGGTCTGTCCATTTGCTGTACAGAGGTAACTCGTGGTGGCTGTGAAGCTGAACACTGTGACACTGATGTGTCAAATGTGATAATGGTTCCCCGTGGTGGACAGTGTTTGGTGGAGCTCCCCGATTAAAACAAACAGGAGTGGCATCCACTTCTGAAATGGCTTGCCTCTGGAAACCCTATGCACTTGGAGAAACGATGTAAGTTATACAAGTGTTCAGGTCTTTCATTCATAGGGTCACTATGAGCTGTCTATGGCTCGACGACACTTAAACAATAACAACATCTGTGGTACAAAGTCTGGACCTAACGTTCTATTCTATGTGCTCCTTCGACTTTGGTTTGAACAAGGAGTGCTCTGCGTCATTTAACGGCAAGCCTCTTCCCCATAGTAACGCGCTGAGAAATAGCTCCAGGAGCCAATCAATGCCCCTCCACAGGACTGGACCTGGGACTGCGCGTCTCTCAGCAGTGGCTGTCAGTTCTCCACATGCACAGACTTCTTCAAAGAAGCCAACCGCATCATGCTCAGGAAACAAGGGTCGCCTGCCTCCCACTGTCCCGAAACTGTCCAGGCTGCACCCGAGCGCACCCTCCACCTAGTTCCGTGTGCTGTGCTGTGTCCTCCTCCTTCAGCTGGGGCACATGGACTGACCGCACCAGTGGAATGGGCAGGAAAGGATCACACAGCTGCCCAAGGAGAGAAAACCAAAGGCTGCATCATAACCATCACACTGACATATGCACGTGTTTATGCAGCTTCTGAAAGCTGCCGGAGGCTCAGTCTATGAGGTGGTTCCGACTCTGGCACAAAACAATCTATAATACAGAAGGAGCCCTGGTGGCGTGGTGTGCTAAGTGTTGTTCCACTAAGCTAAAGGGTAAGGATTCGAATCCAACAGCCGCTCCAGGGAGAGAGCTGGGCTGTGTCTTCCCGTGAAGACTCACAGTCAGAACCGTGCTGGACGGTCAGTGTGGGTCACAGCTGACGCCGTGGCAGGTTCTGAATGACACAGCAACGGTGAATACTAAGTGATATATATGCTCTATGAAGAAAAAGAGGAAAATGCACTACTTCAGGGTGAAGAAGCCAAGGAAAAGGGCGGCCTCACCAATACACCAAACTCAGTGCCTTCCTGGGGCATCATTCTCTCTCCACCGACCGTCAGACAATCCCTTTACCTCTCTGCAGTCCTGTTTTCTCATCTGTGAAGCAGGAGTAACAAATAAGAATCCATGTGTGCTTGGTAACTCGCAGGGCACGTTAAAGGGCACGGGAGTCAGCCTGGAGAAGGCTGACGGTCAAAGCCGCCGCTGCTGCTGCTGTTCAGAGCCGTCTACTCCACAGAGACAGCGACCCCATGAGCCACAGATGTGAGCCCTGCCCGAGGCTGCACACCCCTCAGGGTCTCTGACGGGCTCACACCTTTGTTACAGTCACTGTGTCAGTCCATCCTGTGGACGGCTGCCTTCTCTTCCTCTCACCCTCCACCTTTCCTAGTGTGACATCTTTTCCAAGGACTGGACCCTTCTGACAACAGACCCAAAGTGTGTGAGACCAACTCTCACCCTCCTGGCCTCTCAGGCGCTCCCAGGTTGCACTTCCTGCAAATCCTGGAGGATGGCCCAAGCAGAACAGCGCAGTAATGATGACAGCACAGGAGCGTGGCACACAGAGGCAGAGAAATACTCATGAGGCCACCGATGTAAGTACATCTATGCATGAAGGGGAAGAGACAGCTCGTCCTTCCAGAATTACAATTAGTCAATCTAGCAGGAACGAGGGAAACGGACCATCACATCAGGCAAACCCCACAGTCAAACCTGCTGCGGGCAACTTCCACCAATAAATGTATCAGGGGGTCAAAATGTGAGGAGAAACAGGATATGAGCGTGGCTTCAAACTACCCCTTAGAGAGAGAAGAAAAGTCATTTCTCAGCAGGGAAAATTAGCAGAATGTAAGCACAGCTTAACAGGTTATGGCTAACATTTTCAGTCAAGGGACCCATCACCTCCACATCCATTCAGCGTAATGTTGAGGACGACACATCACCCCTGACATAGTCCTGCCCAGAATACACAGCCTCAATCATGTTGAGAGAAGACACATTAACAAACACTCTCCCTAATACAGTTCTCTCCAAAGGGGCCAAGGACATGGAAAACAAGGGCAGAGATGGAGACTGTCACAGATTAAGAGACTAACAGATACAGGTTATGCGGGACTCTGGAGCAGACAAAGACAGGCAAGGAAGCCCTCGTTACATGTTAATATCCTGGTTCTGGTCACCGCCCGGCTCCCTGCCCAGTGGCTCCCTCCTTGAGTGGTTCCTTGCCTGGCTCCCTGCCCAGGAGGCTCCCTACCCAGCGGCTCCCTCCTGGCTCCCTGCCCAGCTCCCTGCCCGGCAGCTCCCTGCCCGGCAACTGCTCTGTGGATCACTGCTCGGGTCTGTAGAGCCACCTCAGGGACTGTGTCTGACAGCAAGCACACTAGTTTAGATGAAGCACTAGGTTCCTAGGTAACATCCTATGACTATCTACGTCTGGGCCTTTTGTTGGACTGTCCTCTTTAAACATGCCCTTGTTCAACCTCCACTAGACAAGCCTCCCCTCCCCCGCCTTTGTCCTTCAAGGTTGAAAGGATGCTAGACCCACTCTGGACAGTTTGGGAAGTCATTTCCCCTCCTGTTAGAAAAAGTGTATGTGGAGAGCTGAACTGTAGTCAGAGCCGGGGATATTTGTGAGGAATGGCAGGAAATCCAGAGGTCTGACAGTAAATTTACACCCCCTGGCCCCCAGCCAGACCTCTAGGGCCTGGGTCTTGTCTCTGCTGGCGCTCCATAATCCCCTCTGTGACCTGTTCTTCCTATCCTCTCACGCCAGCACTGTCCTCTGGTGCAGTTCCCAGCCCTGGCTGCACCTCGCACCCATCCGAGAGCATCCCAAAGGCCTGATGCCCAGGCTGCACCCCAGGTCAGTTCAATCGGGGTCTCTGAGAGGGCCTCAGGCAGCAGGACTGAGAACCACACTCTACTGAAATAATTTTTATTTAGGCTTGTTTGTATCATTGAGCGGAAGGCAGACAAGCCCAGTGTTTCCTCTCTTCACCTAGAAGGTGGTGGAATGCCCTCGCTCTGCAGGTCTGTAACCTCCCACTCTGTGGTCTCTGTGGACATGACCTGCAGTTCGTGCTGTTCTCACACAAGGTAGGACACTAGGTGGTATAACCCCACCTTCACTGTGGGGCACCTGCAGGTGAGCCGGCGTAACAGGCCACGAGATGACAGGAAGGATATGTGGAAGGAGAAGAGAGTTCTCTATCACTGTTGGACAGAAATGAGGTGACATGTGGCAGGAAGCGTGTGCTAAAGAAATTATCCACCAAAAAATCACTTTGACGATTGTAGGGGTTTACTACACGGATTCAAGATGTGGAATCGAACAGCCCAGGAAGAGACAGGCCTGGGTGTGGAGAGTCTGGGGTGGCTTCCAAGGTCCATCCCGGCTGAGTTCTCAGACCTAACGGGTGGCACAGTCGGCTGTGGAGGCGGTGACAGTGGTTTCAGTCAGGAGATGACTAAAGCCTTAACCGGTGGCATTCACACTGGCCCTGGGGGGCTGCTGGCCTCGGGGAAGGAAGTGCACACTGAAAGGGGAAGGCTGAACCAAAGATGAGGAAAACCCCAAACAAAACCACTTCCTCGTGGCTGTGAAGTCAGAGCAGACCCTTAGCTGATGCTGCAGGGGTTTTCAGAGGCGGTAAACTTCACAGTTTGAGAAGACAAAGCAAAGTATTAGAATGAAATGTGAGAAGGGCTGGGGCCAGAGAATGAAAAGAGATGAACTCGCTGGGCATTTCTTAAGCTGAAGGAACTGAAGAATAGATTCAAGCCTTGAGTTGCAATGCTTAAAGATGCTGTGGGAAGAATACTGAATGATCCAGATGCACCAAAAGAAGATGGAAAGAGTACTTTGAGTCACTATATCAAAAAGGATTGAGTAACACAGAAGAATTTCATGAAACAAAATTTATGAACAAGAGGAAATAGTGATAAAGGAAGAAGTTCAAGCTGCCCTGAAGGAAATGGCAAAAAACATGGTCCCAGGAATTGATGGCATACCAATTGACACGTTTCAGCAACAGATGCTGCCCTAGATGTGCTCACCAAGGTGTGCCAAGGAACCTGGAGGACAACTACCTGGCCAACTGCCTCAAAGAGATGCACATTTACTCCCATCCAAAGAAAGGTGACCCCACAGAGCATGGACATTACTAATGTCATTAATATTACACACAGGCAAATTCCTGCTAAAGATTATCCAAAAACGACTGGAACAGAACATCAGCAGAGAAATAGCAGAAGTACACCTGGGTTTAAAAGAGGCCACGGCACTGGGGACATCACTGCCAATGTCAGATGATCTTGGCTGAAAGCAGAGGATACCAGAAGAATATCTATATGTGTTTCGTTGATTATGCAAAGGCATTTGACTGTATGGATCACAGCAAATTGTTGCTAACCTTAGAAGAATGGGAATCTTAGAACACCCGATTGTGCTAATGAGAAACCTATACTTGGATCAGGAAGCAATGATACAGTGCATGGTTCAAAATCAGGAAAGGGATGGGTCAGAGTGTCAGGGATGTGTCCTTTCTCCATATTTCTTTAATAATCTACATGAAGAACAGATCCTTTGGAAGGCTGATCTTTATGAGGAATATGGCATTAGAATAGGAGGATGACTCATCAACAATTTGTGTTATGCACATGACATAACCTTACTGGCTGACACTGAGGAGGACCTGAAACGCTTGCTGCAGAAAGCCAAGGTCTGCAGCCTTCACTTTAAATTGAAGTTCAACATCAAGAAAACAAAGATTCTCACCACTGGGCCAACTGATAGCACCATGATAGATGGAGAAGAGACTGAGATTGTTAACAATCAACAATCTTAGCTCAGCAGTCAGGAAATCAAAAGATGAGTCAGATTAGGAAATTCTGCTGTCAGGGACCTCTCCAGAGTGCTAGAGGACAAAGATGTCAGTCTAGAGGTGCACCTGTTCCAGGCCACAGTCTTCACAATGAGTTACTATGCATCACAGAGAAGGACAATGAATAAGGATGACAGAAGAACTGATGCTTTTTGAGTCGTGGTGCTGGAGAAGAGCACTGAACATACAAGAGAACAATCATGTCCGTCATGGAGAGGGCGAAACAAAGTTTCTCTTTGGAGGATAGGATTTTGAAGCTCCATCTCACATACTTTGGGCATCTTGCCAGGAGGGGCTAGTCCTTGGAAAAGGACATCATGCTTAGAAGGGTGGAGTGACAGCTCAGGAGAGGAAGACCTTGATGAGATTGGCTGACATAGTAACTGAGGTCATGGGGTCAGGTGTGTCAGAGACAGTGAGACTGGATCAGGACAGGCAGAGTTCAGAGCTACTGCATATAAGGTTGCTATGAGTTGTAGACAACTCAACAGCACACAGCAATGACAACAGACTGCACAGGAAGACAATGTTCATCTTTCTCCCACGGAGCAGCTGCTGGATTCAAACCACCTGCTTTTGGGTTGACAGCGCCACTCCTTACCACCAACCCCACAAAGACAACAAGGTACGAAATGTGGTTGATGGATGGACAGCGGCAAGCAATTCGGTCTCTTTGGTGCAGACGAGAAGATCTCCACATGTGAAACATGCAGTCACTTCAGCGGGAATTTCCCGTCAGGAATGAAGCAGCACAGGCAGTTTGGGGGTTTGCTTTCACACGTTCAAAACCTGATGTGAAGTGATAGAGTCATGACCACAGAGGCCCCAGGAAGCATTCCAACATCAATCCTGTAAAGCCCCAAATTCAGTGACAGAAACGGGAAGCTGGAGGCAAACCCAGCCCGGGCGTTTCCGTGGTGACGGCATCTCTGTAAGGTGCATGTTGGGCCATCTACAGCTTCAGTCTTATTATCTGACTTTAATAAAGGGGGATAATGGCAGGCCTATGCGAGGTAGGAGTAAATGTGGGTCTGAAGATGAGTGAGCTGCACACCCCGCAGGCTGAGAGCTCTGCCCGGGGAGCCTGGAGGCCTCAGCTCTGCCCAGGCCTGGAGATGGTCCTCATCACCATGGCAACGCTCCCTGCCTGGAGAGGAGAGCTGCCCAGCCCCTGGGAACCTCCCATCACTTAAAATCAGGGCAGCTGACCCTGGATTAGATCCTCTCTCAGCCAAAAAAGGAAAAGCATTCTTACAGGAATACCTTTTCCGAGGATGTTAGTGGGACAACAGGGAAGGTGTGTGGCAGTGGGTTTTGAGGGGAGTGGATGTCAAGTCTCACGGAGCAGGATTCTCTGAGGGGTGCTTGTCCAAACCCCGACTGCTGTGCCCCATCCCAGAATTCAGACGTGCATTTCTGGCGAGTCCCCTGGAACACCGACTCGGATGTGGATGCTACTGCCCAGGATGCCACTTGGCGATGCTGGTCTACCCTGCAGCAGCACTGAGGGACCACGTGTGCTGTGCTGTGGTGATGAGAGAGAGAGGACCCTGGCTCCCGTTAACCATCCAATGGCATCTTTACAAGCCACAGGACACCATGCCTGCCTCTTAACCTCAAAGAGTTTGGGGGTGGACAGAAAATACAGCAGTTGACCCCACACCTAGTCACTCGGTAAGAAACCTGATGGTGTCAAGGGCAGCCAGGACAAAGAGCAGACCAAGCGATAAATCATGATAAGGCCCTGGGCCTGATCAGAAAGCTCCAACCTGAGTTAATTAACAGCCCCAAACTCCAAGAGGTACCATCTTCCCTAGCCCTCCCCAAGACCTCTAAGAAAAAGAGACCACCCCTAATTGTGCACATGCCATTCTGACTTTCTCCACTCCTGGTCACTTGGCGTCCCTCTCAGACCGTGCAATAAAGGCCTATCGATTTCTTGGAACCAGTTTCTTTCTTTCTCTCTTTCACCCTCAACTCCTTTTCTAACAGGGGGAGAAATACATGACAGATAGACAAGTAGACAGAGAGTGAACCAGGACAGATCAAGAAAATGCAGCAGAAAGTTACTCACTGGGAAATACAGATGAAGGGTGTACAGGTGTGTTAGTTGGTACCTTACAATTATCTTAAAATAAGTAAACAAAACAACCTCACAGCTATTGCAATAGTTAGAAATTATCATCTGGACTTGGGCTGTCCGGGAGGAAAGCTGCTAGCCACGCATGGTTATTTAAATTTTAACGACATGTCATTCTCCACTTCTCAGTCACACGCACGTGTTACATGTTGTCCACTGAGAACTGACTCAGCGCTGACCCTCCAGTGGGTTTCCAGCCTCTAAATCAGATGGAAAGAGACTGCTATGTTCCTTCCTCGGAGTGGCCGGTGGATCTGAACCGCACACCTTTGGGTTGGGAGCTCAGCTCCTTCCCCACCAGGCCACCAGAGCTCCCCCTCAGTCTCATGAACCACCTCTTAGGTGCTCAGAAGTCATGTGTGATCCGCACAGACAGAGGATTTCAGGACCACAGGCAGCATTACTGGACAGTCTCTGGAAAATGCCACGTGCTGAAAACAGCAGTCAAAGTGGCAGGCGCACAGCAGGACGAGGCAGCTGCTTCCAAAAGGAACTTGCTAATGGAAGGGGCTGGAGGGGTAAGAAGGCCCGCAGCTGCAGCTACAAACAGCTGTCCTTCTGCAGAGACTGTGCCAACCCAAACACACGCTGTCGAAAGGGAAGCCACGCAAAGCCAACCACCTAGCTGGTTAGGGGCACAGCCCCTTCGCCGATCATTAGGAGAGGAGATGGTCCGCGGCCTGTCTTTGCACACCCTGTCACTTCACCAATTCCTTAGCACTCCGCGGGGTGCAGACAGGCACACACCCAAATCGCCTGGACTTTGTCTCTTCACCTCCACCCTCTGTCCTGCTGTCCTCGGGCAGAGATGGACATGATGCACAGCTGACAGGGAGGCCAGCCCGAAGGGGAGGTCATCCCGGAGCAGAGGCAGGCCCGAAGGGGAGCAGAAACCTGGCCCACTGCAAAGTCCCTGGGAGATTTCACCTGGCTTGGCTTGGCTTGGCTTTGGGGCAACACGTCCAGCTCACCTGTGAAGGGGGCCAGGTGAGTGTCTGCTGCCTCGTCTTTGGGCTCCTCCAATCCCCGCACATGGGCTGCCCCCAGCTGTCTGAAGCCTCCAACCCCAGCAGGCCTGCCCTCACCCCAGCAAGCCTGCCCTTGCTCTAAGACACCCTCTTTCTCCCCAGTGTTCTCTTTTTGGGCCCCAGCACCCCTGTCAGGTGACGTGCTGACATAATTAATTCTATGTTTGTACAACAGGAACTTTTCTGAAGGTACACTGTGTGTTCCCAGAATCACTGGGGAGGTACTTTCCAAGCCAGGGAACTTTTAGGGGTTCTCTGCCTGGGCCAGCCCTGTCCCTTGTGCCAGCCAAGCTTCCCAGGAGGGGACACAGAGGCCCACACCCCAGCTGTGAATGTCAAGTCCCCTCTCTCCTCCAAGCACCGTCCTCTCACTGGGGCTCATGTGTAGCCATTACTGAGCTACAAATCTACCAATCCATAACCACACAGGCCTCCCCCGTCCGCTGGGAAGGGAGCCGCAGGGCCAGAGCCGGGCCCACCGCGGCCACGCTGCAGCCCCACCTCACACGGCATCGAGTGAGTGCTCACCTCAGCACCCCACTCAGACAAATCCAGACGAAACCCCAACGCCAGACTGAAGTTCAGCACCATCTCCAAAGGACAGCTTCGCTGGGGCTGAGTTTGACGTGCAGCGTGTGGGAGAATTATTAGAACTCACTTTGTCAGTCACAGTACAGCCACTTTCCTCAGGTAGATTCTGATTCTGATTCCTGGGGAGCCTCTATCAGGTTCCCCAGTTTCTAAGGCCCTCCTCTCAGGAAGGGCTGGTGGCGGTAAGGAGTAACACTTCCAGGCCAGAGGCCAATGCCCCAGCTGTTCAGAGGGAAAAGGGCTCCCGTGCAATTTACAGCCTCTGAGAGTTGCTGGGGGTCAGCTGGGGTCGGTCCTCAGTGAACGGCAGACAAGAGGAGGGGGAGGAGGAGGCAGCAGCAGCCCCTCCACGAGGCAGGGTGTGACCTGGTTAGCAGCACCACACAGAGGGACGGTGCCCCGAGCCGGGTGGTACCCCACATCAGGCACCTCAGGAGAAGAGAGGGTCGTTCCCAGCCAGTTGGTACATGAGGCCCTCGGTTCCCAGGCTCCACTGGGTCTAGATCATGAAATGTGGGCTGTTTCCCACATCTGGGTTGGATTGGCCATGTCTGGGTTGACGGGGCGTGAGAGGCGTCTCACCTCACAGTATTCAGTGACGATGCAGAAGCTGTCCCGCTCCACAAAGCTGGCGTGGAACTTGACGATGGCCGGGTGGTCCAGCCGGGCGAGGAGCTGGGCCTCCATGCTGGCCTGCACACTCTCGTTTGGATGCAGCTCACCCACGGAGATTGCCTTCAGGACCTTCCTGCAGCCAGGGGACATGAGAGGAGACACTGAGAGGCTGCAGGCCACAGAGGGGCTTGTGGGGGAGCAGCGGGGACTGCTTGCTGGGACCTGTGTCCCCCTGTGTCCCTGGGCTGGCCTCTGTCCTGATCCCAAAGTGTGACCAGGAGAGGAGCAGGGGCTCAGCTCAGGCCACACGGGCCTCGGGGTCCTTCTGGATGCTTCTGTCTCCCGCGTTCTCCGTCCCTCCCCTTACACTTCCTTGTTCTGTCTCTCTCTTAGGGTCTCCTCACCCTGGTCTCTGTTACCCATCTCTCCCTTCCTTCCTGTCCCCGTTCACTGTACACTACCCTTTCTCCACCCTTTGCTGTCTGTCTGTATATAAATAAATATATACATAGGGGGGTGTGTGTGTGTGTGAGAGAGAGAGAGAGAGAGAGAGAGAACGAGCTAGCTCTGGTGATGCAGGGATAAGGTGCTGAGCTGCAAATCTAAAGGTCTGCAGTTCAAATCAAGCTGCTCTGAGGGAGAAAGATGGGCCGTCTCTTCCTGTGAGTCACGGCCTCTGACACCCACAGAGGGACATTGTGAGTCAGTTCTGACCTGATGGTTCACAACAACAGAAATTTGCCATGCATGAACTGTGCATATGTGTCTACACGTCTAAGGCTATAAATATTAAGGAGACTGCAAGTTGTTCTTCTGACGGCTTGTGAGTTAAAACTCCAGCCTTTCAGTCAGCAGCTCAGGACGTTGTGCACTACACTATCGGGGAGTGTGTGTGTGTGTGTGTGTGTGTGTGTGTGTGTGTGTGCGCGCGCGCGTGCGCGTGTTTACTCTCAAACTGCCACGTGTCACCTGGCCTTGTGGTGTTCACCTGGGACTTACCATAACTGAGAGAGAATGAGCGGGAGAGAGTTACCTTTGCTGGGAAAACAAAAAACTCAACTGAATGTACACTCAAAATACTTCATAATGATTGACAACGTTAAAAATAAATCAAGCTTAAAAAAAATAAATCAAGCTGTCATAATTATCCAAGAAACTCTAAAAGGTTGATTAAAGATACAAATATCCAGCATTTTAGATCCAGACGGCTAAATTCTCATCCCACTTTGGAGACAGTCCCTCTGGACATGTATTATGAGGATCAGCTCAACAAGCCATCACCACCCCGTGGACGTGACTCCCAGCTGACCCTCACACAGGTCCTCAGAGGCTCGGCCTGCTCCCTCAGGGCAGCTGGTGGATTTGAACCACCTGCCTTTGGGTTGGCAGTGCAACTCCTTATCCACTAGGGCACTAATGCTCTTATGAGTGAGTTGCTGGGTACCATCGAGTCAGAGCTGACCCACAGCTGACCCTCTGGTGGGTTTTCCAAGGTGGTTAATTGCATGGGAGGAGACTGCCCATCCTGCTCCCACAGAGCGGCTGGTAGCCTTGAACCGTGTGCTTTCGGGATTGTAGCACAGCTTGTTGCCATTAGGCCACCAGAGCTCTTGTGAGTATAATGTATGCAGAGAAAGAGAGAGCGAGAGAGCTGCCATCAGAAGTCATTAAACACCATAAATCAATTCATCATGCGTGCCGTCTCCTCTAGGAAACATGCTGGACCCCGGGGCGGGGGGAGACCCCGGGCCTCTCCCTCTGCCTCCCTCCCTGTGTTAGGGTCCCTCCGCATGCTGGACCCCGGGGGAGACCCCAAGCCTCTCCCTCTGCCTGCCTCTCTGTGTTAGGGGCTCCCCACACTGGACCCCAGGGGGGGAGTCCCCAGGCCTCTCCCTCTGCCTGTCCCCGTGTTAGGGTCCCTCCCACCCTGCACGCTGGACCCCGGGGGTGGGGGAGTCCCCGGGCCTCTCCCTCTGCCTGTCCCCGTGTTAGGGGCTCCCCACACTGGACCCCAGGGGGGGAATCCCCGTGTTAGGCCAGCTCGGGCTGCAGCATCTTCTCCCTCCAGGTGCCAGGCCCAGGAGCTCTGAGGCGACATGTACACGCACTGCAGTCTCCAGCCACCCATCGGTGCTCACCAGTGTGAGAGAAGCATTAAAGTCTAGCCTGGACCGTTTGTACTGAAGGTTCAGACCCAGTGTCTCCATGTTCTAAGCAGCACTCAACACATCCTACCCCACCTAACATTAGGGAAGAGGGCGGAGGTTGCCTTGACAGGCTTTTTACTCTGATGAGAAGCTGTGTTAACGGTTCTCAGATGCTTCACAAGGCAAAGCTTGGGTCCTTTAACATATTCATTTTTGGCATTCGCCGTGGTTTTCCTATTGTGAACTCTTCCCGCCTCTAGAAGAAGCCAGCAACAGCCTGTTCCACAAAGAACCAGTCAGCGGGCCGAGAAAGAACCAGGGGGGCCCAGCCCCTCTCGAGCAGGCTCAAGTGTGGTCATTTTCAGGAGGCACTGGACACAACGGGTGTTCAGAAAGGGGGAGCATTTGCTTCCTTCTCCCTAGTGGGTGCGCTCATATTTTCTTCAAAGATTTCTTGACCAACCAACCTAGCAGGCCCCTCCTTAACGAGGCCATTTCCGGACACATGCTCACTTCAGAATATATCTATTCTATATAAAGACAGTTCTGTAAGAAGTTGGTTTAAAAGTCGGGAAGAATCAGTCTTTGGAAAAAGACATCAAGACTGTAAGCATGGATTCACACACGGTGCAGAGTGTGAGGACGGAGCAGGGCAGGACGGGACAGGGCAGGACACAGGACAGGCCAGGCCAGCATTCAGCCCTGGGCTTCACACACGGTGGAGAGTATGAGGACAGAGTGGGCCAGGCCAGGCCAGAGTTCAGCCCTGTGGCTTCACACACAGCAGAGTGTGTGAGGACAGAGCAGGACAGGACACTATGAGTCACAGCCACTTGATGGTACTTAACAACAGCGCTCTTCAGTGACACGCCGGACTGTTATGTACAAAAAAGAGTTCACCCTGACACTCACGGTGATGACTAAGTCAGAAGACGACGGGGCAGCAGGCAAAGCTCAGTGACCTCTTCACCGTGCGTTTGTGGCAATCTCCTGAGCCCCAGCTAGTGTGCAGTCATACGCCACGGTCGTTAGACGTGACAGCAGAAACCCTCACTCAGCTGTAATACTCTCTCAATGTGGAGACACAGATGCTACGAAGGGCGTCAGAACACCTTCCCTGCCAACACCGACTGCCGGGCACCAGAGCGTAGGGTTTTATAGAGCGTCACCTGGGTCCTCTCTGGCCAGCCGACGATAAAGCAGGCACTCGTGTGCCCACAGCTTTGCTAACTCAGTTACAGCGATTAGAGCAGGCCGTATCTGTCATCATCATCTCAGTGACAAGGGCTCACTCTCCTCTGGCCTGAGATGGTGTCACCAAACTGGCAGAGGAAACTCCCTGCGATCACTCAACGCCAGACCCTTATCTGGAGGAAGCCTGTCAAATGCCCTGGCTCGACTGTCACTCACTCCTCACCAACAGGCCACAGCGCCTTCAACTCCCCCAACTCCCCGCTGCTGGGCAGCAAAATCAGCATCCCCGCGAGCCCACTCGGTCCAGGCTCCACGTCTAGAGTCAGCACAGAGGTGACAGAGACGCCAGAGTGTGACTCTGGACACCCCAAGGGGGAATGGCGAACTTTGTGCCTTTAAAGTTGGTCCACCTTTCACACCCATGGGGCAGGTGCTATTTTTGAGACCTTTACTGAGCACTGTTTTCCACCAAATTTGCATGAACCGTGTCTTCACAGCAGCCACAGGAAGGTGTGCCCGCAAACAGCAGTGCACACTAGCCTAGGCCCTGGTGTCTGCGTTTCAGAAGCAGAGTCCCAGGCTAAAGAGAAGCTCTGTGGAGAACGTCTGAGCGGTCAACAAGGAAGCGCTGGTGGCTGAGTGGCAAGAAGCTGCAATCCCAAAGGCACACAGTTCGAATCCATCAGCTGGTCTGCGGGAGGAGGATGGGCAGTCTCCTCCTGTGTGATTAACCGCCTCTAAAAACCCACAGGAGGGTCAGCTATGGGTCAGTTCTGACATGATGGTACACAACAACCACCCACGCTCTGGGAGAGGGTCAGAGGCCAACAAAGAGATGAGACCCACGGAGGCTGCTCTTTTCCCCTCAGCCAGGTCCAGGGTTTGGTATGGACAAACAGAACCATGGTATGCTTTCTCCCCAAAGTGGAGCAAAGGAGGATGGGACATTGGGAACCCCATTTTCTCATCTGGCGAGGACGTGAAGAAAGGTCTTCACCTAAGCCAACAGGCCAGAGAGAGGACTAGGAGGTCCTGCATCCCAGTGAGGGGAGGGGCCATGCCTCCTGTGAGGGTGGGCAGCTGGAGGGACCAAAGGCTGTCTCCTCTGTGGCGATGTCCCTGCCTGCAGTCCCCTCCCTGCAGAGGTGGCCATCAGCATCCTGCCTCCACAGGTGCATGCAGGAAGTGTCCACATGTGTCCACAGCCCAGTGTGGTGGGATACAGAGTGGTGTGGCGTGTCCTAGACTGAAGGGAGTGGGGTGCAGTTTACAGTACTGTAGTGTAGGGCAGAGCCATGGACTAGGGTGCCCTACAGTGCCAGGGAGGAGGACACTGTACGCAGGTGACTGTAATACAGTGTCATGCACGGTGGCCCAGCAGAAGGAGCCGTGCTGCCAACCCAAGGGCATGCGGTTCAAAGCCATCAGCTTCTCTGAAGGAGAAAGATGGGCAGTCTCCTTCCGTGTGATTTACAGCCTCTGAAAACCCACTGGAGGTCAGGGTTCCAGCTCAAGAGCACATCAACTTAGTGTGGTGTGGTGTGGGGCAGGCTGGTGTGGTATGCTGCGGTGTGGTGTGGTATGTGCTGTGGTATACTGTGGTGTGGTGTGTGGTGTGGTGAGGTATGGTGTGGTGTGGTATATTGTGGTGAGGTGTGATGTTGTGTGGTGTATGGTAAGGTGTGTGTGGTATGGTAAGGGGTGGTGTGGTGTGGTATACTGTGGTGAGGTGAGGTGAGGTGTGGTATACCATGTTGCGGTGTCCGGTGTAGTATGTGGTGTACTGTAATGTGTGGTGTGGTATACTGCGGTGTGGTATGTGGTGTGGTGGTACACCGTGGTGTGTGGTATACTATGGTGGTGTGTACTGTGGTGCGGTGTGTGGTGCGGTACACCGCGGTGTGCTGGAGCCTCGCTGTGTACAGCTGAGTGTGCTGTGGGGTGGGGTGGGCTAATGGAGCACCGTCTAGCACAGTACAATAGAGTGTCTGGGTCTAGGGATTCCTGGTCCCTGCCCGTGTCCTCTGGGAAAGGCAGCTGCTGGGTAAGCGTGAGCTGCTGGGTAAGCGTGAGCTCCTGGGTAAGTGTGAGCTGCTGGATAAGCGTGAGCTGCTGGATAAGTGTGAGCTGCTGGGTAAGCGTGAACTGCTGGGTAAGTGTGAACTGCTGGGTAAGTGTGAACTGCTGGGTGAGCGTGAGCTGCTGGGTAAGCGTGTGCTCGATCACGAGCATGTGACACACTACACAATGCGCACAATCTAGGGCACATGGTGCCAGGTGACGCCCTCAGACACGAGGCTCAGGCAGGGGAGAAGACTGATGCAAACCGCCACTGAAAGGCTGACAAACAGAACCAGGACTGGAGGTCCAGGAGGAGAGGGGAGAAGCCAGGAGCAGAAGTTAATGGATAAGCTGTGTGAAGGGAAAGGCAGTGAGGGTTTGGTGAGATACTGCAATTAGTTAATCAATTGCAATTAATGGTATAAAACAAAATGTGTATGAATGAAAACCAAAATAATTTATAAGCTTTCGCTCAAATAAAGCCTGCTAAATGAATGTTCTATGGGTGTATGGTCCCTGCGTTCACATTTTGTACGACTCCACGTGAGGGTGAAGGGAAATGACAGCTGAGGTTGAGGACGCCCGAGGTGTTGGGGTCAGATGCCCCCACTCTGTCGGCTCAGCCACGTGGTCTTTCCAGATCCACCAACAAGGGGTCACAGCACTCAAGGCGACCAGACAGACCAGCTGGAGAGGTCAGAGAGCATCGTCCCCGACAAGGACACGAGGGGCTGCCTGACTCGATGGCCACCAGCGTCACCTGCCCGTCACTGGAGGCACGGCTGACCTGCTGTGCGCTTTGCTGCATGTTTTCTCAACATCAGATAAACTTCCTTAAGATGACAACGTGAGCCTCCGCTGAGATCAGCAGTCTGCTGTCCCCACTGAAGGAGAAGCCCCTCAGCTGGACAGCAGAGTCCTCTTCTATTTGTTCTCATGCACCTGGTTACACGAGGGTGACGGAATCTACTCAGGGATTTCAGCCTAGTTATAGACAAACAAGACAGCAGCTATTTTCATCGATTCTCTTAAATGGTAAACTTTAAAAAAAAAAAAAAGCAACAACTGGCAAAAAAGTAAAGCTTAATATGGAAAGTAAGAAAGCGTAAGGGAAATACTACCTGTTATCCACCCTCAGCACAGTTAGCTACTGCGCTTCCTTCCACCCCCTTCCTGCCCCGTTCCGTGACCAGTCACTGCAGACAGCTGAACCAGCCCGGGGACACCGGACTATGCGCTCTGCCTGGCTCAGCCATCACCCCCCTCCACACCAAGCCCCGCATCGCCACTGCTGACCACCATGCAGGCCACTGGGGACGCGGGTGCCTCGCCTGCCCCGTGTCACACACCAGGCCTCATGCTCAGGTGCGGAAAAGGCCAAAGGCTCGTGGGAGCTGAGTGCCACCCGGGAGGCAGACGAGAGAGAGAGAGAGAGAGAGAGAGAGAGAGGGCTGACCAGTTCTAACTACTGGTGGTGGGCACGGGGCAGGTCTACAGCTTTCCTTTTCAGAAGGGAAAAGAGCCAGAAATCTCGACCCGAGAGGCCCAGGAACCTGCCTGCCGCTCCTGAAAGATGCTCTCTAGCACCCCGATTAGTCTTTTCCCCAAGCGGAGCTCAAGAAGCAAATGAAAGGCCTTCATCCTTCTTCACTGTTTGAAATAAACCAATACGCACCCAGCAAACGGCTGCATTACGTGAATAAGCTATGAAGTTAATAAGCATCTGACCTCTTAAAAAGAAACGGAGAAAAATGACTCCTGCTGTCAATGTCTACACACCAGTTCTTAGAGATCTCTCTCTCTCTCTCTCACACACACACACACACACACACACACACTCTCTCTCTCTCTCTCTCTCTCTCTCTCTCTCTCTCTCTCTCTCTCTCTCTCTCTCTCTCTCTCTCTCTCTCCTCTTTCCTCTCTCTCCGGTTCTCTCTCCCATCTCCACTCCCCACTCCCTCTCCCTCTCCGCCCTTCCTCAGGCCCCTCCCGTGAAGGTTCAGATCAACCCACAGGCTGAGAGAAATTGCGTTTCCTACATGTTCTGGGATGGCTTACGGTTTTAACAACATACAGAAGTATTAGAGAGATACAATAAATATGAAAACTAGTAACAAATAGAAATACATACCATAAACAGGAAATTAATAAAGACTGAGAGAGTCATTCAGAGATTGTTATTTGGCAAAGATGCTTCTGTCTAGATTATATTTTCATCTGTGCTGACAACACCCGTGCAGTGTCTCAATGCTGGTAAAAGAAACAAGTACACATGCTGTCGTGTAATGTCAAGGAACAGAAGAGAATAAACAGAATTCCAAGAGGGAGAGCTTGAAGGCAAATATTGCCAGAATGAAAGTAGTATTTAATTACCATGTGAACTCAGAGACTTTGTGTGCCTGTATCAACGAGAACTCCACAGAGGCTGCGCATACACCTCAGCACTGAACTCAGTGCTGGTCTCAAAAGAGCCTCTGTGGAGAACCGTGTGTGTCAGTGCAGCCACAGACAGAGGAGGGACTCCCGGAGGGCATGGGGCAAGAGATGAAATGTCCAACTGCTCCACCAGGCAGAAATCCTTCTCTCAGAGGTTGACCAAAGCACCTACAGCCAAGAAAATCATGTTATTTATCAACTGGTATTTTATTAACAGTCAGATAATTGGAAGATGCATTGCACTGGGAAAGTCTGCAGTTCAGGACCTCTCCAAATTATTGAGTAATGATGTCAGTTTAAGGACTAAGGTGCATCGGATTTTGACTACAAGTCTTCCTGATCACTTGTTATGAATCTGAGAGCTGGACAATGAATAAGATGACAGAAGAAGAATTGATGCCTTTGAGCTGTGGTGTTGGAGAAGAGCACTGAACATCCCATGGCCGGCCAAGAGAACCCTGCAGAGGGTGTAGCTAGAGTGCTCCTCGGAGAAAAGAATGGTAGGGCTTCGCCACACATACTTCAGGCATGTTGCTAGGAGGGGCTGTTCCTTGGAGAAGGGCATGATGCTTGGACAGGCAGAAGGTCATCCAAGGAGAGGAAGACCCTCAACCACGTGGATTGACACAGTGACTGCTGCAATGGGCTCTAGTGTGTAAGCAAGTGTGAGGACGGCATAGGAAAGGCCAGTGTCCAGATCTGCTGTTCACAGGGTCACTGTGGGCCATACTCAACTCGACGCCACCTGATGACAGCATCATTACCTGGGGGCTTCCTAGCTGCTTTGGAAAGCCCGTGTTCTGTGGTGCAGCTGCTGGGTGTCCGGTCGATCCTGTGAACAGAAGGATCTAACCTTGCCCTATCCTGCACTCCCCACGATACTCCAAGGACTGGCCCCTCCTGACAGCTGCCCGCAGTGTGTGAGACACAGCTTCCCCACTCCTGCCTCTACAAAGCACCCTGGTTGCACCCCCTCCAAGGTAGAACTGCTTGTTCTTCTAGTGTCCGTGGGATACTCAGGACTCTTCGCCAACACCACGGCTCATGATCATGGATTGCCCTTCTGTCCTCCTTATTTACTGTCCACATTTCAAAGGCCTAGGAAGCAAATGGAAACAGCACGGCTTGGATCAAGCGCATCTGAGTCTTTAAACTCACATGCTGCTCTTGCCGAGTCTGGAGGGGTCCCTGGCAGAATTCCCCAAGGCACCTTATCAGGTGCTGACTGCGGGAGCAAGTGAAATGAAGTCACTGACAACTTCATCCTTCTTCCATCTAGCATAATGCTTCCCACTGGTCGAGTGGTGAAGACTTTTGTTTTCTTGATGCAGAGGTAACTCCACACTGAGGCTTGGAATAGTTCATGTATTTGTAGACATTCTCAAGGTGGACAAGATCCTCAGAGAGCAAATAATCAATGCCGCTCACCGTATTAAAGCTCTGAGAAGTAAACAATGCATTCAAGGTCATGGCATAAGTTACAGCACAGCCACATCTACCTTTTAGGAGGAAGAGGAGACCAGCCACTCTATACAATGTATCCAAGGTCATGGCAT
>NW_006399777.1:864543-879608 GCF_000299155.1 Elephantulus edwardii
CAATGTATCCAAGGTCATGGCATAAGTTACAGCACAGCCACATCTACCTTTTAGGAGGAAGAGGAGACCAGCCACTCTATACAATGTATCCAAGGGCATGGCATAAGTTACAGCACAGCCAACATCTACCTTTTAGGAAGAGGAAGAGACCAGCCACTCCACGGAAGATCATTTCACCCTCTTAGATCCGTATAAAAGTCCTCAGTCTCTTAACAGCATTTCCATTTCCAAGCATATGCCCAACAACGAGGCAACATCCCACCTCTTCTCCTCGCCATCTGCTCAGCAGTAAGAAAAAGGAACAAACGAGCACAAATGTCCTCAGACGTGGCTGTGGTAACAGTCGAGCTTTTTCTGAGGCTCTGACGAGTCTATCAGCTCTCCAGGCTTTGAGCTGTGGTGCTGGAGAAGCGCAATACCCACGGACAGCAGAGAGACCGAGCAGGTATGTCCTGGAGAAGCTGCAGCCAGAGTGATCCCTGGGGACAAGGGTGGCAAAGCTTTGTCTCTCCCGCTTTGGGCATGTTGCTAGGAGGGGGCTAATCCCTGGAAAGGGACATCATGCTTGGAAGAGCGGATGACTGACAGAGTGACTGCAGCAATGAGCTCGAGTGTGTCCGGCATGGTGAGGACGGCACGGGACAGGACAGAGTGCAGATCTGCTGTTCACAGGGTCGCTGGGAGTTGGACTCGGTTTGAAGGCACCTATCAACAGCAGGAGCGGCATCCACTTCCCACGTAACACGCCTCTGGAAACTCTGTGAACTTTGAAAATCGTCGATAGTTACAGAAAGGCTTCAGGCCTTTTGTTCATAGGGGTCGCTATGCGTCGTGCTCAGCTTCAGGCAATCAACAACAACAACAACAACAACAACAACAACAATGAGGCCCTGTCTGTTTTTCATTAATTATCACTCGAGAATTGCAAACAATTAACAATCTTACCATCATCAAGTTGCTGGCCATACAGAGGCCTAGAACGAGGCTCTGGAAGACCATCCTACAGAGGAAGGAGCCACAGCCCTCAGGATTTTAGACCGTAGGGCATTGCATCTCTGCCAGTTCAAATCCACCCCCTGCTCCTGGGGAGAAAGATGGACAATCTCCTTACAACCAATACCCTCAGAAATGCTCCAGAGGGCGCTAGGAAGCAGTCCATTCCACAACGGCTATTGTGCCTTAAAAACAAAAAAAAGTCTTGACAATGCATGACCCTGTCCAAAAACTAACTTGGTCGCCTAGGACTGTGAAGGGTGCCCAGCTTGGAAAAAACAATGATCTTATTTATGTCAGCAAGGGAGTTAAGGAGCATGACGGCATCAGCAAGCGTAGAAAAGGGAAATTTACCACAGATAACTGGGTTAGCTTTAGCTACGACTGTTTCACGCTCCAAGTTTACAATCAATGTTCATATTTGAAACACAAATTCTGATGCATAATTCATACCCGGGTTATAGTTTCATTTCTAAACGTTATGGAAAAATACTAGAATTTGAGATGTCAATGAGATAATCCTGGATGAAATACCAACCATGAAGTCAAGACACAGCTATCAACTTAGTTCTAAGAAGCAATAAAAACTGATTAGCTGCAGTCCCTTGACTAAGGAAAAGTGACAAAAGAAAACCCCATTTAAAGTTAAATCAAATTATGAACTAAGCAGGAAGAAGTTTGTTGCTCAAAAAAAAAATTAGGCAAGGGTTTTAGAAAGAAGTTTGTTGCTCAAAAAATAATTAATCAAGGGTTTCAGTGAAATGTTGTTATGTGCCATTGAGTCGCTTGTGACTCAGAGTGACCCCTACATACATTATCTCTAAAACCCGCCCATCCTGAGCCAATCCTATCATCCCTGACAGACCTAATTCCATTTCTCCAGTCACTGAGTCAATCCATCTTATCCAAGGTCTTCCTCTCCTGTACTGTCCCATGATGTCCTTCTCCTGGCCACGTGCCCACAGTACATGAGATGGAGCTTCACAATCCCTGGCTGCAGGGAGCAGCGCGGTTTCACCCTCTACAGGACAGACCTGTTCATTCTTCCGCAGGCCACGGAATGTCCACCACTCTCCTCCAGCACCACAGCTCAAAGGCCCCGATCTGACCCTTGTGCAGGTGCCCTGTCTGTGAAGCCGCCGGGCTCAAGCTGCTGACTGAGACAGGCGGCTGCTTCCATACAAACCCCACTGTGGAGGCAACGGAGCAGGTCTCCTCTGCCCCGGAAGACGGCTCAGGGCTGAGCCGACTCAGAAGCAGTGAGCTGTATTTCTGGAACCCTATTGGCTATCCCCTAACTGCTAGAATCGTAAAATTAAGGTATTTAAAGGAGCCTTAAAGAGGCTGGCCTCTAACTGCTGTTAGGTGTCACCAATCTGACAACAACCCCTAACAACTTTTGAACAAGAGACGTGAGCCCTGCCCTGTCCCGCACCATCTCCGACGTGCTCAGGCCCACTGTGCGAAACACTGTCGATCCATCATGCTAAAACGACGCCTCTTTCCAAGGACTGGGCCCTCCTCCCAACATGCCCAAACTATGTGAGGCCGAGACTCACCCTCCCTGCCCCTCAGAGGCGCCCTGGACATACTTCTTCCTAATGTGGGACAATCTCAGCATAGTCAGTGCTCTTCTCCAGAACCACAGCTTAAAGGCATCGAGTCTTCTGTCATCCTTATACACCATCCAACCGTCAGACGCACAGAAAGTGACTGAGAATACCACTGCTTGAGTAAGGCTCACCTTAGTCTTTAAACTGGCATCCCTGCTCTTGAGC
Source organism: Elephantulus edwardii (assembly GCF_000299155.1). Classification (NCBI taxonomy): domain Eukaryota; kingdom Metazoa; phylum Chordata; class Mammalia; order Macroscelidea; family Macroscelididae; genus Elephantulus; species Elephantulus edwardii. The sequence goes on from NW_006399777.1 coordinate 867,315, forward strand.
TCTGATAGGAAGGGACTCTCTTGAGCACTCTGAAGAGCATTGTTCCACTCCTGAGTCTAGAACTGACACCAGATCACCAGAGGAGCCTGGATTCACACACACGCCCCCATCATCTACACACAAACACACAGATCATCATCTCAAACCCGCTGCTGTTTTGTCAGACCCTCCAGCGGGGTCTCAGAAGCTGGACACTGCACAGGAGGTGGATTCGAGCCACCTGCCTCTGGGTTGGCAGCTCAAGTCATTATGCAACGGAAGCCCGAAGTTGACATTGTTCTGGGCTGTCAAGTAGACCGTGACTCATAGCGACCCTATGAACAACGGCTCTGAACCTGCCCTGTCTGATCAACCCTGCATCTCCGGCACACCTGTTCCCACTGCTCATCACCGTGTCAGTTCGTCCCATCCAGGGTCCTCCCCCTCCTGCGCTGACCTTCCACCCACCCACCCCTGGTATCTTCTCCAGGGACTGGTTCCTCCTGACAACGTGCCCAAAGTGTGTGAGATGAAGCTTCAAAATTCTTGCCTCTCAACAGCAACCTGACTTCACCTTCTCCAGGACAGATCTGTGTGTTCCTATGGCCCATGGGATGTTCGAGCCTCTTCTCCAACATCAAAACTCAAAGGCACCGATTCTTCTTCTGTCATCCTTAGTCACTGTCCAGCTCTCAGGCACATGAAAAGCCAGCTGAGAAAACCATGGCCTGGACCAGGCACACCTTCCCAAAGGAGCTGACCTCCAAGGACAGAAAAGAATTGAAAGCTACGGTCTCCACCAAGGCTAGTGACATACATAATTAGGGCACAGTGTCCAAAAGGTGGCTCACCCCTCCTAAAAGCACATGGTCTAACTGTCATGAAAAGTGCATTTCTGAAATTATAGGTCCAATCTCTGGCAAATCTGAAGAACTGGAGATAAAACAGATGGTGTGTGAGCATTTACAGCACGCAGGAGCGGCCGGCAGGGACTCAAATGGGCTTCCAGAGGCTCAGCCAGACAAAGTAGGCTAATGTCCTTCTGGGAGAGGACTATGTGATCACAGAGATCACAGAGTAGCAATTAGTCGAGGAGTATCATAATTTCAGCTCTTCTTAGGAAGCCATGTGAACAATGTCAGGGGACTTGAGATAGCCTGTCCATGCAGAGATCTGCCCTCTCATGGCGTCACGGCTGGTGACCGGGCACAGTACCCTGCCAGGGTCCTGCCACGGGGCTCCACCCTTCAGCATCTTCATCAGCATTTCATCCACGGCTTGAGGGTGGAAGGACACACTTCCCAGTCTTGTAGGAGACATGAAGCCGGGCAGCATGCACAACAGATAAAAGGGCAGAGTCAATTTTCCAACGTGACTGAAAGACCATCACAGTCAGCAAAAAGACTACATTCTGCAAGATGACACTTCCTTAGTTAAAATCAAGAAAACAAAATTAAAAACAAATCAGAACAGGTGTGTGTCAGGGCTGTATCCTATGTCCATACCTATTCAATCTGTTAGCTGAGCAAATCATCTGAGAGGCTGGACTCTATGAAGAAGAATGTGGCATCAGGATTGGAGGAAGACTCATCAAAAACCTGTGTTTTGCAAATGATACAACCTTGCTTGCTGAAAGATAACTCGAAACTCTGCAGAATATCAGAGACTACAGCCTTCAATGCAGATTACACATCAACACCAAGAAAACAAAAATCTTCTCCACAGGACCAAAATGTAACTTCACAATAGATGGGGAAAGACTGAAGTTGCCAATAATTTAATTTAACTTAGATCCACTAACAGCACCCATGGTAGCAGCAATCAAGAAATTAAAAGATGTGTTACACGGAGAAAACGAGCCATTTTCCAAAGTGCTAAAGAGCAAAGATATTAGTTTAAAGACTAAGATGTGCGAGATCCAAGCCACAGTGTTCCCAAATGCTTCCTAGGCACTTGACAGTTGGACAGTGAATACGGGTGACTGAAGACTTGGTACCTTTGAACTGTGGTGTTGGACGAGAGCACTGAATATCCCGCGAACTGCCAAAAAACAAACGATTCTGTCCTGTAAGAAGTGCAACCAGAGCGCTCCCCGGAGGCCAGGCTGGGGCTTCATCTCACTCACAGCATGTTGGGAGGAACCAATCCCTGTCAAGGTCATGCTGGGAAAGGTGGATGGTCAGTGAAGGAGAGGGTGACCTTTAGTGAGATGCACGGACACAGTGACGACAATAGCAGGACAGATGGCCCAGGATCGGGCAAGGTCCAGCTCTGCTGTCCACAGGATCACTGTGAGTCATGGTCAGCTTGATGCCAGCTAACAACAGCAACAGAATGAGTGACGCCTGGCTCAGAGCTGTAGGATGAGGGCAGGAGAGTTTCCACAAAATCCCGCGTAAGCCATCAGTGTTCTGGATCATCTGGTCAGAGCGGCTCCTAACATCGAGGTCTGAGCCTCCGGCAGACTCGCAGAGGCTGTAATGGCCGAGGAGAAGACTGTCCATCTTTCTACTGCTGGATTCGAACTGCTTGCCTTGGTGTTGGCAGCACAATTCCCTGCTCACCACTCCACCAAAACTTGTGCTCTGAATTACGCTCTGGCATTCCAAACCATGTGGCACCTTCAGTCAGGGACCCTCCGCAGCCTCCACTCCTGAGCCCGACCCCGCACCACTGCTCGATCTCTGGTGGCGTCAGAGCCTCACAACCCTCCATCACTGCTCTGTCTCTCCTGATGTCAGAGCCCCATGACCCGGCATCACTGCTCTATCTCCGGTGACGTCAGAGCCCGCACCCACCTGTACTACGTGCTGTGAGTTTGGTAGGTAACTGAGTTGATGATAAACTAATGCTGTGGTTATTGGAAAACTGGCTCATCAAAGCAAACTTTAAGACCCCAAAAAGCAGACACATGTGAGAGGACATGTGTGGCACACAGGTGCAGTGCCAAGGTGATCTGGGTGTCCCTGGGAGGCAGACACGTGTGGCCTGGCACCTGCCATCACCCTGAGGCTCTGGTTAGAACACGCACTCTGCAGCCTGGCTGCCGGAACCACAGGATTTCCAGTTTAGCGGCTACAGCGCCTCTGTATGCCCTCCCCTCACTCCACCCCAGCCCCTCACTACCATGGCCTCCCCTCTCCCCACCCTGGCCCCTCGCTACCATGGCCTCAGTCTTTGAAGATCAATTTCCTTGAGGCATAATTTAGGTACCCTAAGAGGTAGCTAGCTATTTTAACTACACATTTCGAAGTGTTTCGACAAAAGTTGCACAACAAAGGTCTCTTCACAAGATACAAACCATTTCCACACCCCAAAAATCCTCTGCCCTTCCCCTACCCCCTCACCCCTCCCCTGCCAGTGGCTCCAAGCTGTAACTGATCTGCCTCTGTCACCACAGAGAAGTCTCTGCAAGAATTCTGAACAAACAGAACACAAGCTACGTCCTGGTTTGTGCTTCACTGCTTTCACCCAGCATGGCAGTTTGTATGCAGCCACATTAAATGAGGTGCTAACAGAGATGTCACTGCCCCAAACGCTGGCCACCAAGGACAGAGGCAGGTCTGTGGTGGGCAGAGAGAGGAGCCCCCAGGAGCACTGGTGTCCAGGCTGGAAGGATTAGTGTCTGTCCAGGAGAAAGGCACTGTCCACTTGATTTGCTAACTCTCGGGTTCTTTCTCAACCTCCCCACAAGGATTTCCTTTAGACCTTTAGAAACATGGGCGAGACCAACGCTGGAGATATAAGCACAGGGTGTGTGTGTGTGTGTGTGTGTGTGTGTGTGTGTGTGTGTGTAATACTTCTGCTATTAAATGTGAATATTTAGAGTCTGCTATTAAATGTGAATATTTAGAGTCTATCTTGTTTTTACTACCTGCTTTTACACAGTATGACAGACATCAGAAGAATGGCCAGTGCCTAGACTCACTCACCCTCAAAAGACCTGACCCTTCCTTGCCCCAGGGTCTGATGACAGTACAAGTCATACCATCTCCCTGCCCGATGCCAGTTTCTGGAGGACATTCATCTCCAGGCTCCCAGGTCTGGCACCAGCACCAGCTGGCCATGTGCTGAATGATCGACCTGCCCATCACTGTTTGCCGTGAGACTGGGACCATGAGGAGTGAAATCTGGTAAAACTGACAGCGTCCCATTTGAAGAGCCTTGTGCACACAGCTCTGCGTCCAGTTATAAACTGGGAAGTGTTCTCACCAGTGGAAACACGCTATGAAGAAATCAGGGAAATGCCTAATTGTACGTCTCTGCTGACTTGTGCTTTTCCTATGAAAAAGGACAAGAGTGCGTTCTGGCTGTGACCTCCACATGCCAACATGCCTCTCACAAAGGATCTCCTCCATCCCTCTCCAGAAGAGGAGAAGAGGAAACACAAAAAGCAGCATCTGGTGCAGAGCCAGAATTTGTATTTCACAGACGTGAAATGTCCAGGCTGTTATAAAATCACCACGGTCTTCAGCCGTGCACAGACAGGAAGGAGTTCTGTGTGTTGGCTGCTCCTCTGTTCTCTGTCAGCCTACAGGAGGAAAAGCAAGGCTTACAGAAGGACGCTCCTTCAGACAGAGGCATCAGTAAGGAAAAAAAAATCAAGATGAATAGAAATTATCTCAATATACAGAATTTTTGATTAAAAAAAAAGAAAAAGGAGAAGTGTGCCAATCCCCTATTTTTCAGCTTTTAATTCCTTTATCCAGTGAGCTGAAAGCAAGGGGGGGGCTGTAATTAGGGCTGTTGCTGCTGGATGACAGGGTGGATGTGGCCCCCAGAGAGACGCCTTCCCGGCCATCAGCTGCTGTTCAGGACAATCAGTGCCGGAGGTGGGGTTCATTGTAAGGCCTCCTTCTTCCACTCTTACACATTTAGACACTGCATGTGCTGAAAGCTGCAGATACCGCCATGGAGGCCTGCAGGGGGGTGTCCTGGTGGTGCTGTGCTTGGAGCATCCGACTGCTAGCAGAAGGGTCGGGGGCTGGACCCCCAGCTGCTCCTCAGGACAAAGACAAGGCCATCGGCTCCCATGAACACCGACAGTCCCGGACGCCAGAGCCATCCGTGCATCCTGCAGAACTGCTGGGAGTCAGAGCCTCCTGACAGCCGTGGACTTGCCCTTCAGGATGGGACTGTCCAAGTGGACCCTTGGGACACTAGTGCTAAGAAGGGTGAGCTAGGCAGCCAGGGAGCCTGGCGGCCAGGCCTGAGTGAAGGATCTGAAGGCAGCCCCTCAGGGAGGGTGGCACTGGTTCAACTCCACTGTGACGCAGCGTTGGCCAAAAGTGTTTAGTCATGGAACCTGTCATTAAGTGGAACAGCGGTCACCGTATTCTGAGGGCTGCGGTCACTGGGCCCTGATCCAGCTCCAAGCTCCCTGTCCTGCTTTCCTGTATCGACTGCCTCACTAGACCATTTCATGCTGTCCCCAGATTTACAGTGCAAATATTCTATTATCACCTCTCAAACAGGACGGCAAAGTAACATTCTTGTCACCAACACTTCACAGCAAAGTTATTTCAGAAAGTGAAACGGCAGCCCACCCCCAGGTCTCAGTAACACGTTCGCAGCCCAACATCTCCGATTTCTCCTTCGAGCAGCTGTTACAGCAAAGGATGAACTCAGAACCTTAGAACAGGGCTGCCAGGGATCTTGGTCCTGGACCAAAAGAAACACAGACAGGCTTGTGAGATGAGCAGTGGTCAAAAGTCTGAATACAACATTCACGGCTGAAGCATATTAGTAGTTGTTATTAAGTGTCGTCGAGTCATAGACGACTCATAGCAACCCTATGAATGAAAGACCTGAACACTTGCATGACTCTCATTCTTTCTCCACATTCATTGGGTTTCTGGAGGCAAGCTGTTTCAGAAGTGGATGCCACTCCTGCTTCCCAGCTTGTTTTAATCGGGAGGCTCCACCAAACGCTGTCCACCATGTCCACCATGGGTGACCATTATTGCATCTGACACATCAGGGTCACAGTGTTTAGCTTCACAGCAACCATGAGTTACTTCTGTGCAGCAAACGGACAGATGAGTGATAGGCCACTCAGAAGAATGTGTGACCAAAAACAATTAAAACCAGGCCCGAGAGCCGCGGATTAAAGTCACCCATCTTTGGCTTGGTAGCATCACTTTCTGTCCACAAGACCAACTGAGCTCTATGTTGTTGTGTTAATTGCCAGTGAGTCGTAGGCATCTCACAGGAAGCCTATGAATGAAAGACCTGGACACTTGTATAACTGTCATCGTTTCTCCAAGTTCACAGAGTTTCCGGAGGCAAGCTGTTTCGGAAGTGGATGCCACTTCTGCTTCCAAGCTTGTTTTAATCAGGGAGCTCCAGCAAACACTGTCCACCATGGGTGACCATTATCGCATTTGACTCCTCAGTGTCACAGTGTTCAGCATCAGAGCAACCACGAGTTACCTCTGTACAGCAAGTGGGCAGATCAGGACTATACCACTTAGAAGAATGTTTGACAAAACCCAATTAAAACCAGGTCTGTGGGCCGCAGATTAAAATCATCCACTTTTGACTTGGTAGCATCACTTTCTATCCACCAGGCACACAGAGCTCTCTCTGTGTTGGTGGTGGTGTTGGATAATGGTTACCGATGGTGGGCAGTTTAGTGGATTAATCAGAGCTCCCTGATTAAAACAAGTTTGGAAGCAGGAGTGGCATCCACTTCTGAAATAGCGTGCCTTTGGAAACTCTATGAACTTGGAGAAACGATGTAAGTTATACAAGTGTTCAGGTCTTTTCATTCATAGGGTCACTATGAGTCTACAACTCGATGGCACGGAACAACAAGCCTATTAATAGTACAAGGTTTTAAACAACACAAATGCACGTCAACAGAAATGTAGTTCAGGAAGGAAGCTACAGCCACACTTCGGAATACTACAGAGGGGCTGGACAGAAAAAGTACAGAGAAATTCTTGGCACGGGAAATGATATCTTGACATCCAAAAAAGGAAAGTACAGGAGGGTGTATACAATATTTTTTATCACAAGTGGGCAAAAGCAAGAATCTGTATTCCAGAATTGCTTTAAATAACTCTTTAAGGGGCTGTGGGAAGCTCTTGAAGAGTTATTCACTTTGGAGAAGAGGACCAGAAACTCAGAGAGGATGCAGACGGGATGAGAGAGCGAGCGTGGGGGGTGGGTGTCTGGGGACAGCTTCCCTAAGGGCTCAGTGAGACACAGGGCTGTCAGAACAGGACTTTTTCTCCCTGTCCTAACAGGTGCGGAAAGTACACATCCTGGTGAACAGACTCGGCCAAGGGAACCATCCGGTTCAGTCCGTGAGCATCCTGGCCGGCCCTCTGCAATGACCACCCATCTTTTGAACCATGTGCAGAAACACTGCTCATAGCAGAGGGCTGACGTGCTGTGGTTAGAGGGACAGCCTGGGGACTGACGGTGCGCTGGAGCACACGAGCCCCATCCCATAATAAGTGATGTCTCTTACCCAGAGGCCTCGGCAGCACATTCCATCCTGGAGGACCCCACCTACTGCACCCCCTTTTAGAAATAACTGTGAACCCCCTGCTTGCTGTTGTTCTGCACTGTCGAGGTGAAACTGACTCACAGCTGGCCCTCCAGCAGGTTTGCGGAGGCTGTAATCCCTCAGGAGGAAGACGGCCCATCCTTCTCCTGTGGAGCAGCTGAGGCTTCAAACCACTTGCCTGTGAGCTCTTGGGCAACTCCCTGCACCCACAACCAACAGAGCTCCCTCCTGCCCACATTCTTACCTGCCAACAAGCTGCCTACCCCATCTAGTGACCCTACATACCTGGTCTGAACCCTGACCTCTCCTGAGCCAGTCTCCGACACAACTACCTTCATGATCTTAGTCATTGTGTCATTTCATCTCATCTGGAATCTTCCTCTCTGGCACTGTCCCTCCACCCTTCCCTGCATGATGTCCTTCGCCAGGGACTGGTCCCTCCTGGCCACGTGCCAGCGGGAGCTTCAAAATCCTTGCCTCCAAGGAGCAATCTCCTCTCCAGGACAGACTTGTTTGTCCTCTTGGCAATCCATGGCATGCTCAATAACCTTCTCCAGCAGTTCTACTCAAAGGCATCGATTCTCCTTCTGTTGTCCTCAGTCCTGCCCAGTTCTCTGTCCAGCCCACCCAGACCCCTATCAAACTGTGCTGCAGCCTGACCTCCTGTCCTCCAGGCCGCACTCCTCATGGAGTGGTGAAGTGAGTCTGTCACTCCATGTCTCCCTTTGCGAAGGGCTTCTTTTCCCCTTTCTGACGTCCTATGCTTATGTGCAAGGATTCTAGGGTCCCACTGGTCACTCCTGCTGGTGGGAGGAAAGCCTTGACCCTGTCCAAGGCAGAGGGCCTCCCGTAGCGTCATCACTTGGCTTATTAATCATGATTCCCATGAAAGGTTACAGAAGAAACCAGTTCTCCACTCACACATTCACATATATTTTGCCATTCATTACAACAGCCCCGCTGTCATCAGACACGTGTAGCCTTCAGTCTCTCTGGTCTTCTGTTCCTTTCATGGGAATGTGTTGAGCATCTCCTCGTCGTCCACACACCGTGACATCATTGCACGCTCGTACGGGTGCATGCTTTAAACGCTGTCCTTTCCAACGGTATCTCCCTGCTGTCCTGTGAGAACACCATCGCCTCCCCCCAGTGAGGGGCTCCTCCTCAGAGGCTGTGCGTCGCACAGGAGGGGCCTGTCTTTCTCCTGAGGAGCAGTGGGCGGAGAGGAACTTCCAGCCTTTGGTTTGGCAGTGCCACCCGGCAGGCCACCAGAGCTCTCTTCGGTGGGAACACCCAGCCCAGCAGAGCCTGGGTTCCAGAGACGTGCACAACGCTCACTCTACTTGAGCGCGGATTCACGTGTGTTTTAATGTCATAAAATTATACACATAGTTCCAAAACAGTAAAATTAATACCATATTTGAAAGGGGGGAAAAACACCCAACTTGAACTCCTCCCTTAGAAGGCCAACCACCCGGGGTACAAATTGTGCTCAGGCAGCAGGAGGTACAGTCAGCCCCTGGAAAAACAGCTCGCATGGTCAGTTTTCACGCCGTATGGACACCAACGCTGAGGTAACTGGCAAAGCTGGAGAATGTGACTTGAGAAATGGCTACAAACCATACAGCAAACCCAGTGCCATCAGCCAGTTTCAACTCCCAGCAGCCCCACCACGGAGCTGAATGCCCCGGGGCCTCCAAGGCTGCAGGTATTTACGAGGTGAGAGCAGTCCTCCTCCCAGGGAGCAGCTGGTGGGCTGGGAGCACCACCCGTGCAGTTAGCAGTCCAGCACTTGACCCACTGCGCCACCAGAGCTCCTTCAAATGCTCTCAAAGCACCCGCACTTTACAGAGAAGACATGGGAAGGGCAAGCTCTGCATCTTTGTGTGTCTCTTTAGAAACAGAGCCATAAATGCCTCCTATATTCCTTCAAAGGGGAATTTCACTTCCCAGGGTCAACAGGCTAGAGTTTAAAGCCAAGGGCCGCTGGGCGGGGGTCCTCAGCTCCAATCCCCCTTCAGATAAGCAAACAGGCAGCGGCCACTCTGTAGTCTCCTGATGGTGCCGGATCCTCCTAAGTGCTACAAAGACCCCACCTTTAGGTTTCATTTCAGCTGTAATAACGAGTTCTGAATAATTGATCACGGCATCATGAATTATTCAGACCAGCACACAGTTCCCAAGGACTGCTGGCATGAGTCTGGTTAATGGCATATCACGCGCCAGGGGAAGTGGCTGAGGGGCACCCCACGATCACCCCACACAACCAAGTACGGTGGCCAGGTCACTCACTGGGCCTCCCAGAAAGGGGCCACACTAATGGCTGGAATCTTTATAAAGTAGCATTTCCACCTGAGGATTTCTCGTGTGCGTCCTGGTGTCGCTGGGAACAGGGAGTCTGACCTCCTCTTCCACGAGACCAGGGTGTTTGCTGAGCACAGCCTTTGCCATGGAAACCAGTGCTGGACAGCATGACAGTGAAACAAAAAAGGTGTGTGCCTATGAACACGCGGGTACATCTGCAAGCCACACGGGAAAGCATCTGCATGTACACACACACACACACGCACGCACACGCACACACACACGCACGCACACACTGACGCCCATGGCGTGCTGGCAAAATCAAGCCCATACAACCTGCCAGGCTGATCAGACACTGTGTTTCATTAGGCAAACAATTCTGACTAAAGTTTTAAAACAAGTGTGTATGAATGAATGAATGAAAAACTAATCTGATCTGTAAACTTTCACTTAAATGACAAAATTTTAAAATAAAGCAGCTTTCCAAACCCCAAAGCTTTGTCCTTATGAGCCACGGTGTCAGAACCGACAGTGGCATCAGAACTGACTCATTGTTAACCACCCAGCAGGTTTTCAGAGGCTGGAACCCACGCAGGAGGGTGGCTCATCTTCCTGCCTTGGAGCACCTGATGGATTTGAACCATGTGCCTTTGGGTTGGCAGCACAACTCCTTACCTTTAGGCTACCAGTTTCCTGCTTTACTGGGGGGAAATGTCCTCCTGCTGTCAGCTTCCAGACCATCTGAATATGCGCTTGGCCCTATGAATTCAACAGCAGACTCCTTTGAAGACACGCTCTGATGGCGTGATCCATAGGGAGCTGCACTATTAGTGCAAAGGTGGCACCTCCCTGGTTCAAACCCACCTGGAGCCATGGGAGAAGGGTTGGCAGTCACCACTGTGTCATTTACAGCTTCTGAAAACCCACTCAAGGGTCAGCTATGCGCCAGTTCTGACTTGAGGGCAATGCGTTTGGGGGTGGGGGGTGTTTCTTTTATTGAGTTTTAAAGGTAGTAAGGTCAAATCAAATGCACACCTGTCCAATCCACGGCAGCACAGATGACCCAGCCAGACAGGGAAGAGAACCCCATCAGGTCTGCAAGGCTTCATAAAACCAGACTCGTGTGTCTTTCTGCTGTGCAGGAGCTGGTGGATTCAAACCACTGACCTTAACTCAGCAACCAAACTCCTACTCCTCTGTGCCACGAGCACACCTGAAGACAGGGAAAGCTTGAAGTTCAACTTCAGACAAGTACCAAGCCTGAGTTACACAGAAGTTCACACTGTGTTCCTTCAAATGTTATCAAGGTCCTTCGATAGGCTGTGTGTAATCCAAGGGCACAGCCTTCAAAGAGCCACACACACACACCTGAGAAATCACTGTCCTGAGAACGGACACCTCTCCTGGATGCCCAAACTTCCCCGTGCCCACGGATGCTTCCTAAATAACTTGGCAGTTTTTCACAAAATTATGTAAGCAGGTTCACAGAACTAACCAGCACACCCCGTGCACAGGGTCCCACTCACCGGGCTCACGCTGTGAGGACACGCATGGGCTGAGGGGGACAGAGCAGCTACGGTTTTCTTAAACTATCCAACAACTTGCAACTGTATTGGTGGTTGTTTTTCACACAGGATGGAGGCATTGATATAGGTTGTGATGACTGGTACAAAAGACATTCCTAGAATCTTGAGTGTTGTTTTAGTCAGTGTCACACTGAGTGGACTCACACTAACCCAAGTGAAAGCACAAGTGGCCTACACAACCTCCAGGCTGTAATCTCTACAGGAGCAGACCACCCTCTACAGGGGTGGACCACAAGGTCCTTTAAGGAATGGACAAGTCAGGCCTCTACAGGGGCTGACCGCCAGGCCTCCATGGGGGCTGATCACCAGGCCTCTAAGGGGGCTGACCGCCAGGCCTGTACAGGGGCTGACCGCCAGGCCTCTACGGGGGCTGACCGCCAGGCCTGTACGGGGGCTGACTGCCAGGACTCTATGGAGGCTGACCATCAGGGGTTATTTTGTGGATTTTAATAAAATTTTTATTTTGTACTGGTTTACTTTCAAAGTTCATATACAGTGTTTGTTATACAGGATCCTTTCCATTTCCTTTACCCTCCTCCCTCCACCCATCAAACTGTATTACCCTAAGATTAACCACACACCCTCCCCCGCCCATCCTCACCCCTCCACTCCCCCCTCGAATCCTCACACACACTCTACAATAATGGTCTTATACAGTATTTGTCCTTAGGACACTGAGTTCACTCAGCATAATGCTCTCCACTCCCTTTCGAGTTTGTTGTTGTTGTTGTTATGTGCCATCGAGTCGTTTGCGACTCATAGCGACCCTATGTACAACAGCCCTAAACTCTGCTCTGTCCTGTGCCAACCCCACCGCCTCTGACACACCCATCCCGATTACCCCAGTCACTGAATCAATCCACCTCATAGAGGGTCTTCCCCTCCTGCGCTGTCCCTCCACTCTGCCCA
>NW_006399777.1:880728-900613 GCF_000299155.1 Elephantulus edwardii
ACAAATATAGATCTCTTCCAGTCAGTTGGCCAAGTGGTTGTTCTCCAGATTTCTTGGCACAACTTGGTGAGCACATCCAGGGCAACATCTGTTAGCTGAAATATGTCAATTGGTATACCATCTGTTCCGGGGGCCTTATTTTTTGCTATTTCCTTCAAAGCAGCTTGAGTTAGGCAGTGATTTACAAAATCATTGCTCCCGCACCGTGTGAATGTATCACAATTCCTCAGTCCATTCGTTTGTGGTGGGACATCTGGGCTGTTCCCATGTTCTTGGAATGGTGAATAACGCTGCCATGAACATTGGTGTACAAATCTCCATTTGTGCCTCAGTTCTCGCTTTCTTAGGGTGTATCCCAAACACTGGAATAGCTGGGTCATATGGAATTTCTATGTTCAGCTTTATGAGGAAACACAAAACTGCCTTTGAGAGTGGTTGTACCATTTTACAATCCCACCAATAAGACCACGTGACCCACCAAACGCTGCTGGCTAGAAACGTCTCCTAAGCAGATCCCCTCACTTATAGACTACAGCAAGGCGGTCACGGCCCAGTCAGCCACTCAAATCCCTAGGTTTCCTCACTGAAGCTATTCTGCAATTTCCATCTCTCAACGACAACAAAGTATTTCCATCAAATCAGAAATGACCCATTGCTGATTCTCCAATGAGTTTTTAGAGACAGAAAATCTCATGGGAAACAATTACCCATCTTTTTCTCTTGGAGAACCTGGTGGATTTGAACTGCCCGCCTTTGGGTTGGCAGCTCAGCTCCTTACCCACTAGATTTAGCTGGGACACACCTTTGAAGGCTGGAAAGGCCTTGTGGTGAGGAAAGAGACAAGGAATGAAGATACATCTACGAAGCTCTGCTCTTTCAAACTGCACTCATTCTGAAATACCTTACTTAATAAACCAAGTATGTAAGACAGTAAGCTCAGATGTTGTACTTTTAAGAATTGGTGCTGAGTCATTAATTACAATGGAAAATAACCAGCACCTCTGATTACTTTTTTTATGTTTCTAAGTTCCACTGAATTATATTATTTAGAAAGAAACACAGCAGATTTTACATTAAATATACTTTAACCACTTAAAATGAAATGTTTAAAAACTTAAAATGGGAAAAGAGGCTTTGCTCTGCCCCATCTCCTACATTTCAGTGAGGAACACTTTTTATTTCATTCTGGTATCAGCTTAGCAAAACCACTAGTGTTCCTACTCACAAATCTCATAAAAGTAACACAGACTAAGAACAGAGAGGGAGAAGTAATTTAAACAGTCTGAAAATCTAATAAATGTACCACATTTGCATATATTCTTTTCCTGTCAACAGATATGTTTGTGCTATTTTTTATAAATCATTTTCTCCTCCTTTTCAAGCAACAACAAGAAAAAGGTATTTTAAGAATGGATTTTTATTGTTTTCCTCCTCAATGCTGCATGGTGATTCTGTCTTTACAGAGGCCTGTTCTGGCCTCTTGTCAAAGCCAGACGGTCACTTACACAAAAGTTTATTTACACTTAAACAGAAGTTTATTAATCACTTCTTGGCCAACCAGCAAAGGCTGCTTTATACGAACACGGAGCTGAGAGGCCGCAGGATAAGGCCCATCATCTACCGTCCACCCCTTGTGCCCACCTACTGCTGTGACAGAGAAGGAGGGGGAGCTAGGTGCCAGCACGTACATTCCTCCTTTCCCTTCCTCCACCTCCCAGATCTTAAAGGCTGCCAGGTGCACAGCAGCTGAGTCATAGAGAACCAGCAAAGCACAGAGTGAAGTTCAAGTTCAAGGGTAGCCTTTACAGAGGAGCCAAGAACCCCAGAATATCAACTATATCGAGATGATGACACAAAAAGCAAGCGATCTCTCTCTAAAAGGTTAAGATTGAAGATTTTAAGAAAAGCATTTGAAACAAGGAAAATCCGAAGAACAAAGAAAACCGGGTCCTGAGACTTGGAAGAGCCCAATGGTAAGAGACGGCCCGCTTCCTCCAAACTGCTTCCCTGACTCCCTCTGCATAAAGTGCTGGATGCTATTCCATTAGCCCGGCCCACTCAGTACCCGCTGCTCCCTTCACGGCCATCCACAGAAAGTCCTGTCACAACATACAAGTAACACCTTTAACAGGGCTCAAAACGGACTCAGTAAATCTACTGCTGTTTTGCTTAGAATGACTCAAAACTAAAAGTAAGGTTTCTGTAGTTATGTGCTGTCGAACCAGAACCAACTCATCGCTGATCCAGTGGGTTTTCGGAGGCACTAAGCCCCACGAGAGGACACTGTTCATCTGCCTTGAACAGAGCAGCCGGCGGGTCTGAACCACCCACCTCTGGGCTGGCAGCACAACTCCTTACCACTCAGCCAGAGTGTGACAGCAAGAACAAGACGCTGGAATTACTAAACCCATAAAGAGGCGTTAGGAAGTGTGGTGTGCAAAGACCAGGTATGTGAAGGCTGGCAGGATTCCCAAAGCACACACTTCCGTCAGGTTCTAAGCCACTGGAAAGTCACTGCCAGTCCTTGAAAAGCTGTGTGTTCTAGGTGACAACTGTCATTATTCATGCCCTCAGGCCGCACAGATCTCCTGAGACAGGAGACGCAGTTCTCACCTACACTGACAACGTGGATACACAGAGAGGGGCCTTTTGATCCAGTCTTTATGCTGTGAAAACAGATTTCTCCATTTCTCAATGGGTCAAAAATAAAACTTGGAAATGGATGGGGTCCTATTCTGCTAGTTCCCGCTGAGCATCACAGCACACAGGTCCATCATCTGTAAACTGGCCCAAGGACGTGTCAGCTGACTGGACACGAGGGCTATCTCTTCTTGGGCTCAATCTTTCATTAGTCCTTGGTTTTACCACCAACAGAAAAGATACACGGAACATAACTATTACAACAAATCCCCAGGGATGCTAAAAGGCACCATTAATAGCTTCTTGCTTCTATTACAAAGAGGCATGACGTACTAGATGGAATATTCTGCACAGGGGTCGAGGGGATGTTGTGGCCACGCAGTGGACTGTGACGCAGGCTGTTACAAGGATGCTTCCAAGAGTGCTCCATGTGGCGGTTCCAGGTCATCGAGCACAGCTGACTGTCCAGCGAGTTTCCAGAGAGCAAATCTAACAACAGGAGACCACGCTGTCCTCCCACCCAGCAGGTGGTGGATTCAAACCACGTGCCTCTGGGCTGCTAGCGCCACTCTCTGCCCAAGAGGTGTTCCACAGCATAGAACAATAATTACATTTTAGTACCAGCAGCCAGGAAATTAAAAGACGAGTCTACTGTTAGAGACCTCTCCAGAGTACTGAAGAGCAAAGTTATCAGTCTGGAGACTAAGGTGCACCTGTTCCAGGCCATGGTCTTTGCAATCACTTGTTAAAAATCAGAGACCTGGACAATGACTAGAGAGGATAGAAGAAGAATTGATGCGTTTGAGCTGTGGTGCTGAAGAAGGATATTGAGGGTACCGTGGACTATCAGGAGAACAAACAGGTTCGTCCTAGAGAGGGTTAAACCAGGCTGCTCCTTGGAGGCAAGGATTTTGAAGCTTCATTTGACATACTCTGGACATGTTGCAAGGAGAGACAAGTCCTTGAAGAGGGATATCATGCTTAGGAGCATGGAGGGACAGCACAGGAGAGGAAGACCCTCGATGAGACAGACTGATTGAGTGACTGAGGTAACGGGGGTGGGTGGTCAGAGACAATGGGATTGGCACAGGAGGGAGCAGGGTTTAGGGCTGTTGTACGTAGGGCAACTTGACGGCACATAACAGCAACTCATTTTTTTTAAAAAACTATACAAATTGATATGCCGACTTTCCTCAACTTCTTCCCCATTTTGGGTCTGTCACGCTGACTGGAATATTCTCTTGGACTCTGGCACAGCTGAGAGATTCTCAAGTGCAGCATTCAATCTTCCCACCCCTTAATCCCTTGACTTGGCCAGTGGTGATCACGGACTCGGGCTTCCTTAACAAGTGAATGGAGTATCTGCCAGCGCACTCCCATGACCAGATGCCGGCGCAGGACGAGCACCTGTCCTTTCTGCTCCTTTATGCATGTAACCAATCAAGCAATGCCACTGGAATGTGCTTCCCCGAGGAGGCTGCTGTCTCGGGGACGGGGTGACACAGGGGAAATCAGGACTGCAGGCTCTGAGGGAAAACCAGCCTCTTCCATCACCCACTTGTCTGGCAACATTTTCCTTTCCATCAGATACTGGATTTCTCCAGAACCTGTCAGAGGAGAGATGAGAAGATCCCGTTCCTTCCTGGCCCTGAATGAGGGACCGCACCATGGCTCACAGGCCCACCCTGACTGCACCTTGTTCCTGGTCCTGGATGAGGGGCGGCACCATGGTTTACAGGCCCACCCTGACCTCGTTCCTGGTCCTGGATGATTTCTGGTCCTGGATGAGGGGCGGCACCATGGTTTACAGGCCCACCCTGACTGCACCTTGTTCCTGGTCCTGGATGAGGGACAGCACCATGGTTTACAGGCCCACCCTGACCTCGGTCCTGGTCCTGGATGATTTCTGGTCCTGGATGAGGGACAGCACCATGACTCACAGGCCCATCCTGACTGCACCTTGTTCCTGGTCCTGGATGATTCCTGGTCCTGGATGAGGGGCGGCACCGTGATGTACAGGCCCACCCCGACTGAGTCCCATTAGTCCCTGGCCAACACTGGCCACTGCTGGGCATTACCAGGAACACGAGAAGAGGATGTGGAGGTGCTGGCTCACTGGTGCCCCAAGCCCCCCATGCTCTCCCCACTGGTGACTGTTGACCTCACACACAGGGGGCCTGTGCTTGGTCAGCGATGTCCTCGAGCGGGGCCGAGGGGTGGGAAGCAGGCTGCGTGCTCTGTTGATGGTGCTCTCGTGATTTTTAAAATGTCTTACTCTCAAGGTCTGAGACTGCCTCCAGTTGACTCCTGGCCGGTGTCTCATATTATGGACATGGAGACCTCGAGTAATAAAGCAGTTCCGCGTTGATCACAACACTTCCCTCGAGGACACGGACTGACAGAGTGACAGTGGCCATGACCTTGAGCATATCAGAGACAGCGAGGACAGGAAAGGGTCCTAGGAGTCGAGAATACTGTCAAGAATAACGCCAGCGCTGAGCAGCAGTCCATGAGGCTGGGAAGGAGTCCAGCTTCTACACTAGTTCTCAGGACAGCAGGTCAGGACACCGGCGGTCAAGCAGTGCCCCCAAGTGGATGAATGACACACTGCAGGGCTCTGATGAGACGCATCAAAGTACTACCCATTTTGTCAAGTTCTTTGTTAAGCCTGGAAAAGCTGTGTGGATTCATTCTTGCTGTTAGGTGCCGGCAGGCTGATTACGACCTCGCACCCTAAGAACAACAGATGGAGCCTTAGCCTGTCCTGCGCCATCCTCACCTGTCCAGGGTCTTCCCCTCTCTCTCTGCCCCTCCACCTTCCCCAACATGCCCACAGGGAGTGAGGCCAGCTTTCCCCTCTGCCTCTCAGGAGCACCCTGGCTACCTTTCCTTCCAGACAGCCTTGTTTGTTCTTCTGACCGTCCATGGGACACCTTTTCCTCTCCAGCATAGGAGATTATATGATCATCTGATCCAAAATGCCCCATGCCAGTCCATCTCATCTCACCAATACCTAATTTATCAATATTTATGCACTCCGTTTCTTCCTTAACAATATCCTGTTTTCCTACATTCATGGTTCTCACATACCATGATCCAGTCACTAGTGTCTGCTTGAAACTGTTCCTCCTCCTTTGTGTTTCCGTACTTGAGGGCTCCACGTAAACACATACACAGAAAACACCACATCTACAGATGCAGACACACACATGCAAACAGGTACACACCTGTGTACACACACACACACCCATCATCTCATGGAAAGTCAGAAGCTGCCACACTCGGTCTTGCTAAGTCTTCTTTTTTTATGTCTTCCTTTAGATCAACTTTTCAGCCTTCCTGTGGATTGTGCCAGTTCTTCCATGTGGTTTTTGTAAGTCAGACTGAAGTCTTACACTCAACCTTTCCCTGAAGGTTCCCCAAAACTGGCAAAAATGGACCGTTCTGCCCTGAGTGGCTGGAGAGGTCATTAGGCTGAAGAGAAGGGGGACCGTTCAGGGAGGACTTATGGGGCACAGTCTAAGACACCAGAGAGGAGGCAGCCTCTCACCTCTTCCCCAAAGAATGGGGTAAGAACTGTGCCTTCTAGACAAACACAACTTAAACCAACCGTGGACCCAGACACCAGGCAAAACTTGTTTATTAAAAAAGGAGCACCAGTCAAACTCTGCTGGCTTCTTGTTGATTGCCTTCGAGTGGAGCACGACTCATCGTGACCTTGTGAACAAAAGGCCTGAAGCCCCTCTACAACTACTGGCACTTCTCAAAGTTCGTAGTTTTGAGGCATGTCATTGAGGAAGTGGATGCCACTCACTGTCAGCCCAAAGCCTTGTGGTTCAAACCCACTGGCTGCCACGTGGGAAAACGACGGGCAGCCTCCACCCATGTGACTGGCAGCGTCGGTAAACCTGCTGGAGGGCCAGCTAAGAGTCGGCTCCAACTCGGCAGTTCACAACAACAACAACGAGGCATGAAGAAGCAGACACCCTGTCCACATACCTCCAACTCACACCTGTGATTAGCTAAACACAGGAACCCCCAGTAGCCTAAAATCCTCCAGTTGTGGGACAGAAACTTGGTCTTCTGGGGTTAGGGCTTTGGCGAGAGTCATTCTTCCTTCGATTTCTTACTGAAATGTTTTGTTTGGGGGGAGCAGTCTTCACAACCCCATACACCTGCAGTCACAGCTCGTCCACACACAGCCCACAGGCGGCAGCTCTCCTGTCCCCACCCACACGGCCTCATCACCACTCACGCAGGCTCGCTGCTCCCTCAAGTGCTGACCCGTGCTCTCAATGAGCGATCATCAGAGGAAGCGCACAGACAGAATTCCTTTTAAGAAGGCTACTTCCTATGTGTCCAGTGTCCAAGCTTCATCAGTTTCAACAAAACTTTCACTGCAGCAAATTTTAAAAACTTGAAGCAAAAATGTAAAGTGTATTAAGAATTACCAGCCAATGGCGTTAAGAGTCTTTGTTTACCGTCGAAGTCCATAAAGTCCTTTATAAATCAGAAGCAAGGCTGTCACAGGGAGTAGTCAACAAAAGCAAACTTCAGGCAGGACTCCCAGCAGGGCTTAAATATCTAAGTTGGGGGCTGACTAGAGACTTTGAAAATTCCTCCACAGTTGCACAAAAAGGCCACAAAGAAAATGAATACCACATTTTCCTCTGGGTACTCTCTATTCACCCCAGATGGCAATTAGCATGTATTTGATGATGTCACTCTGGAGACTAAGGTGTGTCTGAGCCATGGTCTTTGCAATCACTTGCTATACATCAGAAAGCTGGACAATGACTAGGGAGGATAGAAGGAGAATTGATGCCTTTGAGCTCCAGTGCTGGAGAAGAGTATTGAGAGTACCCTGGACTGCCAAGAAAACGAACAGGTTCATCCTGGAGAAGGTGAAGCCAGGCTGTTCCTTGGAGGCAAGGATTCTGAGGCTTCGTCTGACATATGTTGAGCATGTTGTAAGTAGGGAGAGGTCCTTGGAGAGGGACATCATGCTTGGGAGGGGGTAGGGACAGTCAGGAGGGGAAGACCCTCTATGAGGTGGATTGGTTCAGTGACTGGGGTAATCTGGGTAGGTGTGTCAGAGAAGGTGAGATTGGCACAGGACAGAGCAGGGTTTAGGGCTGTTGTACACAGGGTTGCTATGAGTCACAGGTGACTCGACGGCACATAACAACAACAGTAAGAATGAAGTCATTACAAACAATTCTCTCTCCCCTTCAAGGAGATTCAGTCGGTGGCGTGGAAGCAGTGATGGAGTTGGGATGGCAGCATGCATAACAATCTCATTTTCACATAATGTTGGATATTCCTCTCTGGGTCATTCAGATATTTCACTCACTGAAATGCCTTTAGAACCCCATCTGAAGGGAGCATTCAAGAGGCTTTTCTATCTTTTACTAAAGTCTTGCTTAATGCAAATAGCAAGGTGGGCGCTGTGTGGAGCCACATGTGAGAGGCACCCTCGCGAGGCAGCCGCCCTGAAGCACGCATCAATACTCACAGCTCCTCTCCTCCGTCAGCCTTCTTGTCGGAAACCAGGTAGACGGTCCCGAAGCTGCCACTGCCGAGCTTCTCCCGGAGCACATACCTCCTTGCAATCAGGGCGCCAGGGAGAGTGGGGACAGCTGCGGAGCCTCGCCCACACTTCACGGCCTCCTGGAACTTGAGCATGGCTTCAGACGAGAGAGAAGTGGTGGATTCAGTCACACTCAACATGCACATTTCCCACAAGGGGTCAGATTCACCCAAAGTGCATTCTGAGTTCAAGGCCGCAAGATGAAACACGCAGGCACCATGTCTATTACTAACACAGGGAGTCAGCTGTCCACCATGACACCTGCACTTGGCCTTGAGGACTAGGTGACCGCACGCTGCAAAGCTTAACCAGCCAAGAGAAGAACAGTGAAAAGCAGAGCGACCCTGTACAGGACAACACAGGAAGTCTTCCTTTCCCAGGAAGAAGGCATCCTCTTATGTGCCAAATGCAGCAATACTGAATTACAGCCAACTTTCCCCAAAAGTCTGGGATGCATCTGTTTTACAATCAGTAAAAAGTTTCATATTTATGCTGCTAATTTAAAAAATAAATTCAAAGAGTACTGTCATGTCTTTAAGTCTATACATTTATATCCATTATAGAAATATATACATCTAGGACAGTCAGGAGGGAAGGCCCTCTACGAGGTGGATGATTCAGTGACTGCGATAATCGGGATGGGTGTGTCGGAGACAGTGAGATTGGCCACAGGATAGAGCAGGGTTTAGGGCTGCTGTACACAGGGTCGCTCTGAGTCGCAGGGGACTCGACAGCACAGAACAACAACATTCATCTACACATTAACTCTATACATTTGCATCAAACCTCTCTTTCACGTGGTCATCCTTCTCCCGGCCCATCTTGATTCACAAAGAGTGAGTGAGGTTTAAATTGGAAACAATTCTCACATTTATAAGACTTTAAACCATGCAGTTGGCATTTATTAGAACCTGCTTTTTAACCCTGGGTTCCACTTTTGTTACAATAGCTGTGAGAAGGGAGATGAATTGAGAGTTTCCACCACCCTATAAGTAAATTCTTTGGGCATGTTTCTTGGAGAAGGACGTCGTGCTTGGTAAGGTAGACGGGCAGTGAAAGAGGAAGCCCTTCGGTAAGATGGATTGACAGTGGCTGCAGCAATGGGCTCCAGTGTGTCCGAGACAATGAGGATGACAAGATGGACAGGGTTGAGGTCTGCTGCTTTTAGGGTCATTATGCACTTGAGGGCACCTCTCAACAACAGTAACAAGCATACTCTCCTCTTCTTTCTGAAGTTTCTATCATGCAGACCACGTACAGCGTGATCTCCCTGGACTGGAAACATTAAATGTCATACTCAGTTCGACCCCTAAGTTATACTAATGTTAAGTGGACATAAACGGGTGTTACGGAGTCATGAGTTCATTGCTCAGGATGCCTTTCCTGGCCAGTAGGCTTGGCTTTGAACATGTGACTGGGTGGGATCCAGAGATAAGGTGTGTACCGAAGACTTGTGATGGGACTGGCCAGTTTTCCCATCCCACCAAATGTGAACCAAGTACATTTACAAGAAGGTGGGGATCTCACTATCAGCAAGGAGAAGCAGGAAGTGTAGTGCGTGCCCTTCAGGCCAGAGATTCTGGCCGCAGCCAGAGTGGACCCACAGGAGAGCAGCAGCAACCTCAGAAGAGAACCAGAGTCAGACTCGAGAGAGAGCTGAGCTGGGGCTGCTGCCCCACAGAGCCAACACAGGGCCTTCAGCCAGCTTGCTGGAGGGCTGAGGACCAAGAGGACTCAGATCAGTGCTGCAGGGAGCTTGGCGGCTTCATGGTAAGGAGCTGCGATGCAGTCCCACAGGGTGAGGCAACCAGCTGCTCTTAGGGAGAAGGAAGGGCCATCTCCTCCTGTATGATTCACTGCCTCTGAAAACCTACTGGAGGGTCAGCTGTGGGTTGGTTCCAACTCAAATGGCACATAACAACAAAAACAAGGGAACTTTGTGACACTCACCTAAGCTGTGAGGCCGAAGGTCTAAGAGGAGTGCAGGCACTCTAGAGAAACTCTCTGTACTGAAAACTGTGTCCTGCTGGCAACCTGAATTGTAACCAGGTAACTTCTCTAATACTCCCTGGAGCTCTGAGTTTGGCTCTTTGACACTTGTTTGGTCACTGCAAAAGATTCCAGACCCAGGAAAGCAGCAAGACTGGTACTGGAATTAGTAGAAATGGGTTCAGGAGCATGGGGGGACCATGCCTGATCTTAAAGGAATTGTGCTGTGTGTTGTTGAAGGGGACAGTGCCCCTTTGTGGAGTTAGCAGAGGCCAGACTTGGCCATTCCCATGACACACTCAATGTGTTACAGGGAAAGCTGTCATTCCTCAAAACGCTGTGACCAGCGTGGCAGAGCTGCAAAAGCCAGGGCTATACACAGGTGAGAGGACACAATGCCACTCTGAGTTCATCAAAACATAAAATGGCATGAAAATAGGCTTTCCTTAGACATCTATGTAAAACCTTGTGTTCAATGGACTACTGCTGATCCCTGCAGATCAGGAATCTGGATTCAGCAATCCAAAGCTGAGAGACAAAAACCATTGCCACAGCTGGTAAAGCTTTGTGCTGTCTGTGTACTTACCTGCTTTCAGCCAGGTAGCTTCAGAGAGGGTGGCAAGTGCTGAGGAAATCTGCCAAGAAAGGTGAAAGGAAGACTCACAATAGAACTAAAACAAGGATGTGCCCACTTGCAGTGTTTTCCTTGTGCCCATAATGTATTTACTCAGTTAAACTGCACTGGTGAGGAGACGGTGGCCAGGTTTTGATCTTTCTATAAAAGAAATCAAGTCACCCGAGTGATGATGATGTTTGAGCATCACTAATTGTCACCATTGGGCGGGGAGTGCAGCATTGGGTCAAAAGAGCAGAAGAAATAAAACACTGCAGAAAAATGATGACATTGTCTGCTGACAAAAATATCTGGCACCTCCCGGTGTGCCTTCTGTCTGCTTCCTTCATGCCCTTTAAAAGTGAGGCATTCTGGCCAAATGAAGCTGTCCTGACAAAGCAGAGACTCAGTCTTTCCTGTTCACAACGGTACTTCGATTGCCGTACAGCAGAGAGGAGGGGAAGCTCCCTCATTTAGTCAGACAGAAATTCTCCTGGAAGGTTCCCATTCTCCAGTTGCTGTTGAGTCAACGAGGACTCCCAGTGACCCTGTGAACAACAGATGTGGACTCTGTCCTCCTCTGCGCCACCCTCACCATCTCTAATATGCTCCAACCTGTTGTTCCAGTCACGGTGACAATCCCTGTCGTCGAAGGTCTTCCTCCCCTTCTGGGAACCTCCGCCTTTACCCTGCATGGTGTCTTTTTCCAAGGGCTGGTCCCTCCTGACAACATGTCCACAGTAAGTGAGCCACTTTCTCCACCCTGGCCTCTAAGGAGGACTCTGGTTGTACTTCCCCCAAGATAGTCTTGTTTGCTCTATGTTGATATGCCCTGGTAGTAATTTGTAAATAAGTGTGTGACCCAGCAGGTTCATGGTGTCTAGGACACTGAGTTAACACCAAGTGAGCTGCAGGAAAAGCCAATCCCGGACACAACGTCCTGTCTGTTTTCCAGGCCTTCACCTTTTTGGAAGCACACACCCAGGCCTTTCCTCCAAAGTGGACAGCTCCCCACCACCCCTGCCCAGCGTTTCCATCAGCAGCTGAGAGCAGAAATATTTCTCCTGGGCAGGATTCTCTCTAGGGTAAATCTGGCCCAGCCTCTGGCCTCAGCCCTGGCCCTTTGCAGCTCACCACAACCATCCAACCATCCGTCTCAGTGTCCTCTGGGATCCCATCTTCCAGAGAACATCCTTTGCATCTGTCAAGAGTCCTCCACCGCCAGGGCTGGGCCACTGGGAACACACTGCAGCTTTGTACTGAGTGCCTGGCAAGCGCCTCTGGCAGGTGCAGGTACAGGTGCTTGTTACACTTTAACTCCACGAGTCAAAGGACACCAAGGAAAAGGTTAGGGAAGTTGGGCGGCCTCGGGTAAAATGACTCCTGCAGAAGACCTAACCTGGTCACCAACGTGAAGCCAGACAGTTCTGATCTCTATGTATAAAACAGAGGGAAGCTGACTTGAGACCTGGTTGACTAAAACAGAACTGTAACCTTAATGGTAAACTGTGACATTAAGATAAAGTACCAACTTCTTGCCTTGACTTTTATCTATTATGTTTTCATAGCCTGGATTAGAGTATACTAAGGGTCACCAACTATCTGCGTTATGCGGATGACACAACCCTGCTTGCTGAAACTGAAGAGGACCTGAAGCGCCTGCTGCAGAGTGTCAAGGACTGCAGCCTTCAATATGGATTGAGGCTCAATGTCAAGAAGACAAAGATTCTCACCACTGGACCAACTGGCAGCATCAGGATGGATGGTGAAGAGATTGAGATTGTACACAGCTTTAGTTTGCTTGGCTCCATAGTCAACAGTCTTGGCACCAGCAGCCAGGAAATTAAAAGGCGCATTGCCATGGGAAAGTCTGCTGTTAGGGACCTCTCCAAAGTGCTGAAGAGCAGTGGTGTCTCTTTGGAGACTAAGGTGCGTCTGATACAGGCCATGGTCTTCGCAATCACTTGTTATGCATCAGAGAGTTGGACAATGACCAAGGAGGATAGAAGGAGAATTGATGCCTCTGAGCTGTGGTGCTGGAGAAGAGTATTGAGAATACCATCGACTGCTAGGAAAACAAACAGATTTGTCCTGGAAAGGGTTAAACCGGGTGGCTCCTTGGAGGCAAGGATTCTGAGGCTCCGTCTAACATACTTTGGACATGTTGTGAGGAGAGACCGGTCCTTGGAGAGGGACATCATGCTTGGGAGGGTGGAGGGACAGCGCAGGAGAGGAAGGCCCTCTATGAGGTGGATTGATTCAGTGACTAGGGTAATCGGGATGGGAGTGTCAGAGACAGTGCGATTGGCACAGGACAGAGCAGAGTTTAGGGCTGTTGTGCATAGGGTTGCTATGAGTCGCAAGCGATTCGAGGGCACATAACAACAACAACAAGGGTCACCAGTGACCGGGGTGATGGTGGTGGTGGGGAGTGTCTCCTCCTAGCCCCAACCCATCCGCGTCCAGACACTAGTCCCCAGGGGAGCCCCAGAGAGTGCAAGGAAGCAACACCGGGCGAGGCGGCTGGAGCATGGAAGGGGCAAAGGGGCACGGAGCGTCGGGTCGTCACCTTCCAGCTCCCGGCGGAGCGGGGCGCGCAGCGCGCCCGGGTCCCGAGCCCCGGCGCCGGGCAGGCAGCAGCCGTGTCCAGGACCCGCAGCTGTCAGGTTGTTTATCGGCGTAGTCATGGAGACGGCGCGGGGCGTTGTGGGAAGTCGGAGTCGTAGACCTGTCCCGGGGCGGAAGTGGCGGCAGGCAGAGTGGGTGGGAGAAGAGGGGCCGACTTGCTAAGCCCACGCGCCCCTTTGGGGCGTCCGGCAGCCCTTTGGGGCGACCGGCCCGCCAGCCCAAGTTTGCCTCCCCGGCGCTTCCCCCACCTTCTATGACGTCATGCGCACACTTCCGGTCCGGGCCAGTGGTGGGCGGGCCCTCGGCTTCCGGCCGCGGCTGTGCTTCCGGCCGCTCTGCCTCCGGCGCCGTGCGGGGCTGGTCACGTGTCCTCGGCGTGGCGGCGCTGCGTCTGCGCGTGCGCGGTTTGCTTGCGCGCTACCTCCCCAGGCTGCTGTCCACGTGCAGTGCCCCTCCGTGCGCGGGAGCGGAGGGTGGACGAGGAGGGCAGGCGGGTCACCGCCACGACGAACGCGTAAAGCAGCCGGGCCCACACGGGGTCAGCCGAGTTGGACAGGGCACTGGCACTCTGGTGAAGCGAGGTGAGTGCCAAGTGTGGCCGGGTGGCAGCAACTCCAGGGAAGTGAAGGAGCCCTGGACACCTGGCTACCATTGCAGCTGCCCTGCAACCCCACAGGCACGCGGTTCGAATCCACCAGCTGCTCCGCGAGGCAAGGCTGGGCATTCTCCCCCCCATGTGATTTTACTGCTACTGAAAACCCACTGGAGGGTTAACTGTGGGTCGGTTCCGACTCAATGGTACATAACAACAGCTTTAAAACAAAATGAATGCAAAAGATTGCAGACAGGTGTCATGGTTTTTAAGAAAGACAATCGATGTTGTGCTTCTCGAAGCCCGGGACAGTGCTAGAGTTGGCTCGCAGTACGTAGTTCTACTAGCAAGTTTCAGTCTTCATTCTGTCTTTGCAACGACTTTTTGCTTCATGGTGATAGCCTTGATGTCATCCCACAACTCATCCTGTCTTCAGTCATTACTGTTCAATGCATCACATCTATTCTTGAGATGGTTTTTAAATTCAAAAGGTGTAGATTGTTGGTTCTTGTGGACTTTTCGGTTTTTTCACTTAAGCATAGAAAGTTATGCTACCAAGCCAAAGGTGGGTGATTTTAATCCGTGGCCCTCAAACCTGGTTTTAACTGGTTTCAGTCAAACGTTCTTCTAAACAGTATAGCACTGGTCTGTCCATTTGCTGTACAGATGTAGCTCCTAGTTGCTGTGATACTAAACACTGTGGCACTGATGCATTAAATGTGGTAATGGTCACCCATGGTGGACAGTGTTTGGTGGAGCTTCCCGATTAAAAGAAGCTTGGAAGCAGCAGTGGCATCCACTTCTAAGATAGCTTGCCTCTGGAAACCGTATGGACTTAGAAAAATGATGAAAGTTATACAAGTGTTTAGGTCTTTTGTTCATAGGGTCGCTATGAATCATCTACCACTTGACTTAATAACAACAATTATTGATGATCTGTTCCACAGTCAGCACCTGGACTGCTTTAGATTAGATACCAGCGATTTTTTCCACTGATATAGTCAGTCTGCTTCCTCTGTAAATCCAACAGGTGAATTCCATGTATATGGTCATTGTTTGTTTTTTAAAAATGATGTTTGCAGTGAATCAATTACCGATTGCATAAAATTTTGTCATTCAGTCTCCAGACTTATTTCTGTCACTAAGCGTTTTCCGACTACCAGCTCCTTTTGTCTCCATCTTTTGCATTCCAATAACCAGTTGTAGAGAACAGCATTAAGAAAAAGTTTCTCTCCACTGGACCAGAAGCAACATTGTGATGGAGGCCAGCTTGAAATTGGATCCCTATAATCATCACCTGTGACAGCAGCAGTCAAGAAAGCAAAACGCTGTTTTGCACTGGGAAAATCAGTCGTCAGGGACCTCTCCAAAATGATGAAGAGCCGTAGTATTTTTTTCTTCGCTTTCAGTGCATCTGAAAGTTGGACAGTGAGTAAGGATGACTGAAGAAGAATCAATGCGCTTGAATTAGGATGTTGGAGATTATTGAAGATCCCATGGGCCGTCGAAAGAACACATCTGTCTAGGTAGTAGACAGGCTAGGTAGGCTGTAGTACTCTACACCCAGAGTGCTGCAAAGATGCTGAAACTTTGTGTTTCTTACTTTGGGCATGTTATGGAGGGGAGGGGGTCAGGAAGAAAGTAGAACCCTCAGTGAAACAGATTGACAGTGATTTTAACAGTAGGCTCCAGCACACCAAAGATGGTGAGGATAGACAGGGTTCAGATCTGTGAGTCGTAGTCGACTCAATGGCACCTAGCAACAACAGGGATGATGTACGGGAGGATGTGGCTTGTTTGCATGTGAATACTATGACCTTTTGTTCCAGTCACCCAGCAACAGCCAAGGGACTAGGGAGCTCCGGGATACTGATGCTGTGAGCAACTCACCGAGTGGTTTTAGAGTTCGTGCCCTCGGCTGCTGACCAGGAGCGTGGCAGGGTTGGATGTTGTAGTGCCCCCAGGATCCACCACTGAAAGAGCGACTGTGGGACCCAGTTCTCTGCCATGCTCAAGGTCACGCAGGGTCACAAGAGGCTCCAGGGCACCTGGTTACCTGGTGGATTTGTGAGTCAGGTTAGACAGGTGTGGCAGGTATCTCTGAATAGTCAGCCTGGAGAGCTGAGTGCTTCCAGCTGTGAAATAGCCGGGATCCCATCCACCCACAAGCTTTGTGAACAGAGGGGCCCAGAAACCCAAGGTCTGAGGTTCCCAGACTGATTTCCAGCAGCAGTGTCAGGAACTGATGGCCTCACACACTTTTGCTACTTCGAACCTGTGCTTTCTGATTTAATTGTGAGATTGATAAGGATGGTATCTTTGCAGTCTCAGACTCAGTGCATTATTAGCGTTGCCAGGATCAATCAATGCCTGGGACACAGAATCAATCTACTAGGCATGGCCTTTAACTTGTTTACAGTGTTCAGCCTCCTTCCTATAAGGTTCAAACTCCTTGAAAGTCTTGGGCTTCTAATTTAAGACAGAGAAAACAGGTAAGTGAAAAGCTGGTTTCACCTGAGGGCGTAGGTGAGAATTTGGAGCCGCTCCCACCCCGAGGGAGCTCTGGTGCGCTGGGCTCTAGTTGAGCTGAGGCGATGACTCAGAAGGCAGCCCCACTCTGTTGGTCTGAATCCACCAGTTACCCCGAGGAAGAAAGGTGAAGAGTCTCCTCGCATGCATTTTCCAGCCTCTGAAAACCCAGCAGAATGAGCTGTGAGTTGGAGTCTGAGTGATGAGCAACTCCACATTCTAGCATGATCTGGGAGCACTTCATGGCTGGACTTCAAACTGACTCCGTCACAGCCAGTGAGGCCAAACTGGAACAGCCCGGGGGGTGGGGGGGGTTAGATGTGAGAGAAGGGGCTGGGGTCACCAGAGGCCTCAGGAGCCTAATGCCTGGCCTGGGGCACAGCCGAGACTCAGTCAGCTGTCCACTTCCAGCTGGGCTGGGATTCTGCAAGCAGGAGGTTTGGGTAGTGGGCAGGGCATATGCTGCCTGGTTTCCCCATTCACCTAAATGCTTAGAATCCTGGTTCACTGCCTAAGCCAGGACTGATCCCACAAGAATGGATTGAAAGCCCCGTTCTTGGTGTTTCCTGTCGGTTTGATGGTGCTAACTGTGGCCTCGGCCAGCAGTGCTTTACATGTATGGTATTTCTTCCCCAGACAGCCATGGGCATCCGGGGGCTGATGAGCTTTGTGGAGGACCACCGCAAGGAGCTGCTGAGGGACGTGAAGCTGCGGGACACGCGCCTGGTCATCGACGGCTACGCACTCTTCCACTGGCTCAGCTTCCACTCCGACCTGGAGCTGCGATACGGGGGGGACTACGACTCCTTCGCTGATGTCGCCCGAGAGTTTTTTGAGACGCTGTCCGCCTGTGGCATATGCCCCTACGTCGTGCTGGACGGCGGCTGTGACATTTCCGATAAGAAGCTTTGCACCCTGAAGGACCGTGCCCGCGAGCGCATCCTGGCGGCCCGTGCCCTGAGCCTGGGGGGCACCGGCCGCGTGTGCCCCCTGCTCACGCGGGAGGCCTTCCTGCAGGTGCTGACCGAGCAGCAGGTGGGGTTCGTGCAGAGCTTCTCAGAAGCCGACCAGGACATTGTGACCCTCGCCAATCACTGGAGCTGTCCGGTGCTGTCCTCGGACAGCGACTTCTGCATTTTTGACCTGAAAGCCGGCTTCTGCCTGCTGAGCGGCTTTCAGTGGAGGAACATTAGCACCGTCCGAGGCACCCAGAGCTGCTTCATCCCTGCCGCCTGCTTCTCCGTGGACACGCTATGTCAGCACTTCAATGGCATGACCAAGGCCCTGCTGCCCCTGTTTGCTGTGCTGTGTGGCAACGACTATGGCAGCCTGTCTGCCGGGGACAGCATCTTGGCGAAGATCCGCCCACCCCCAGGCGCAGCCAGCCCCTCGGGGAGGCAGCACCGGCGGGTGCTGGGCCTCCTGAGTTGGCTGTCCAGCTTTCCTGGCCCTGCTGAGGCCGTCGACAGGGCCCTGCAGCTCCTGCCGCGGTGCGACCGGGAACGCGTCCGGGAGGGCCTGTCCTCCGCCGTGAGGGATTACCAGCCATCCCAGGCCAGGCCGCAGGACTTGCTCCAGCGGAAGGCTCACGTCTGTCCTGATGCCATGCACACCAGCTTGCCAGGGTGGGTGCGCTTGTCCCTGGCCAGAGGCCAGCTGTCACCCTTCATCAGTGATGCTTTGGTACTGAGAAGGACCATCCTGCACACGCAGGTGGAGGACTTGCAGCGCCCGAGTGCCCACCGGGCCTCACTGCCCCTGCGGCAGGCCATCTATGGGCTGCTGTGGGGCGCTATCCACCCGCAGGGGACGGCGTCACCTCCCACCCTTGGTGAGGTGGAGCGGGTCAGCAGAACCATCAGGACAGCCACTGTCCACGCCACAGAGCTGCCTGGGGGTGGTGCCCATTTAAGCACACTCCCCGAGGTGAGGACAGATAGTGGAATCGTGCTAGGGCAGCTCACAGGTTCCAGTACATTCACGAGGTGGGGGTGGACACTTGGAATCTTGATTGGGCAGCTCAGAGGTCCAAGTGCACTGGCCGAGAGTGGACACGTGGAATCTTGGGAGGGCAGTTCAGAGGTTCAGGTACATTCACTGAGGTGAGGGTGGACAACGTGGCATTTCTGTTGGGCAGCTCACAGGTTCAGGTGCACTGGCTGAGGTGAGGTGAGGGTAGACGCGTGATATCTTGGTGGATTCACCAGGGTCGCTCACAGATTGCAGGGTGCTATTGGTTGAGTGTCTCAGGACAGTCCTGCGGACAGCCCTGCCCCGTGGGGAAGCTGCATCTGGCCTTTCCTCCTCGGGACCAGCTGGTGGCCTTCCGTCGGGAGCTGAGTGCTTTACCAGCTACACCACCAGGCCTCCCATCCTTTTACCTGGCTTGTCACGCACACGCAGTCCTGCCTCCCTAGCTAACCGGTCACTGGTGTGTCCTTCTAGCTCCCTGTAGACCAACGAGAGACACTCCTGCTGGAAGCCCTGCAGGTGAACCGGTCCATCCTGGATGCAGTCCCACCTGCGCTGAGGCTGCCGGTTGCTGTGAGCTGTTTCTGGGTGCAGCAGGTGGAGGTCAGGGTGACGCTGGTCCAGGCCCAGGCCTTGCTGATGGGGATGCTCATGGGACCTCTACACATCATGGTTGACAGCAAAGGTACCACTGGTGGGGACCTCTGGTGGAGGCGGCCCTGGCAGGTAGCCACAGTGCCCAGGTCTGTAGCTGTGGAGGCTGCGCACACGCTCTTCAGCTCAGAGAAGGGTGAGGGCTCCCCGCTGTCGTTCATGTCAGGCTGCAGAGAAGTGCAGTACTTGGGAAGGGCCCTACTTGGGAAGTGTCCTCGGCTCACGGTGTCTGCACCTGGCCAGGCTCGGTGTCCTCAGCAGGACCGTGGGTACGGCGGCTGGCACCTCCTGCTCTGCCCTCCGAGGTACGGGATGAGGGCACTGGCCGCATTCTGTCCTCCACATCGTGTGACATATGTACAGCTCAGTGGCCTCTAGAAGACACTCCTCTATTCCTGCAGCCACGGTAGCAGCTCTGCTTGTGTGGTTTCCTTTTAACCTTTTTGCCCCTATTCTCCCACTGAAAATTCCAAATAGTGTGCAAGTAGTAATGTAAGAAATTGCAGCTTCTCAGGGAGTTCTGGTGGTCTAGTGCAATCCCAGAGGTTGTTGTTGTTGTTGTTATGTGCTGTCGAGTCATTTCCGACTCATAGCGACCCTATGCACAACAGCCCTAAACCCTGCTCTATCCTGCGCCAACTGCACTGGCTCTGACACACCCATCCCGATTACCCCAGTC
>NW_006399777.1:902093-973519 GCF_000299155.1 Elephantulus edwardii
AATAAAAAACACAACTGCAGCCTCTCCCAGAGAAAGGCATTTTGAGACTGTCTTGACCAGCAGCTACACTCCAGGTAAAAGGAATGTTGACACATCAGAGCTCAGTAGCTCATAATGGAATTCTCTAAATGCCACTGCACTTTGTGTAAAAGTGTAATAGTTACAGAAACACGTCAGCAGTATTAATATGCCAGCAACTCGTGATCTGTTAATGAAGATTACACTAAATTGCTAAATTCCAGTTCTCACAGTAGCTGCATTTCGAGTGCTCAGTAGCTCTGGTGTGGCTGGAAGCACACGTCAGGCAGCACAGAGCGAGGCCTTCCCACACCACAGGGAGCTTCAGTGGACAGCTTTCCTATAAGTTCAATGGAAGAAGAAACCACATGTACCCCAGGAAACTCTAGGTCCTTTCTTATTTCAAGTTGAAAGTTACAATTATTTTTTTGTGAAAGTTTATAAGTTGATTTTTCAATGAACCATTCACACCCATTATTTAAAGTACCCAGACTGACTGCACGTTCACACGCCCTCTTTGACTCTCATTCCAGTCCGTCTGCCTCCTACCCCTTTACTGCCCTGGAAACTTTATTGGACTGATAAGCTCTTTAGTCCTACATAGTCTAAGGAGTGAGGGCCTCTGGGGATACTGGTCAACTCCTAGGCCTGTCATTGGGCTGACAGTTGAGGCATGGGGTGAGTTTTGTTTCCAGTGTGAAGGCTAGGATGGACTCAAGTGTACACTTAGGAGCACTTTTCTGAGAGCAGAATAAATGACATAAGGCCCACTGTGACAAGTTCAGTGTGGTCAGTGCTGGCCAGAAGTGAGGGGATGTAGAAGGCAGAGCTGGTGATTGCTGTGTTGTGCATTGCGGCTGTGAGCTGACATACAGGCCACCCCATGCCCCAGTCTGCGTGACACATACACAGAGGTTCCTCCCCGTGAGCAAACGTAAAGGTCCCGGAGCACAGATCCTTAGCTGAGTCCAAGAGGTGTGTGAGAGGGTCTTTTTTCCCTGTTTCTGCATCTGATGAACTGTTCATCAAAGACAGCCCGCATCTTCCTTACTGTTACTGCAGGCTGATCCAGGTATCGTTTGGAGTCAGTGCCTCAAACCAGCCTGCAGGAGCTTCCAGCAAGCACAGCCTGCTTTCTTGTTGTCTTATCCTGCACAGAGCTCCAGGAGTTAGGGGGCGCATTTCAGATCCACCAGCTCCTCCGAGAGGGAAAGAGTGGTCATCTCCTCTGCAGCTTACAGACTCTAAAAACCCGCTGGAGGGTCAGTTATGAGTCAGTTCCACTCTACAGCAGTTACCGAGTTTTCTAATCCTTTACTATTTGAAGTTGACTCTCCTCTCATATTCTCCAAATTAGATCTTTCCTCCCATTGAAAAAAAACACCAAAATGTGCTTTAAACATTGTTTCTGTAAATGCATGCACCATACCCCAAGGGTTTCTATAAGACAGTTTAGTGGAAAGGAACTGTAATGAGAATGGTGTGTCACAATCATTTGTGTTTTTTTCCATCAGATTTAGAACTGGAAAGTTTTGATGTAAATGGATTACGATCAGGCAGAAAACCAGGACAAAAGGGATTTGGGTTCAATAAATTGACCATTAAAAGCCTATCTCAGGAGAATACGGCGGGTTAACCAGCAAGGCTCCATGCAAGGGTCAGAATAGTAAGGGCCACCGAGAACACAAGGGCCCTGTGGAAGCATCTTGGTGGCATCTGAACACCGAGAAGAACATGGGGCCCCTGGAAGCATCTTGGTGGAGTGTGTCCTTCCACAGGGCAGGGCCTTCACAGTGCTGCCTTCTCATGGTCTGTCTAGGTGAGGACGCTGTGCAGGTGCCTGGTGCCCAGAGGTTGAAGGAAGAGCTGCTGAGCGTGAAGGCACGCACGCGGATGAGCGGGTGGCTGGACGTGGCGTCAGCACACACTTTCTGCCAGTGGCAAAGCTGCATGCAGATGGGACTCTATCTCAACCAGCTGCTGTCCACACCGCTTGCAGAGCCAGACCTGACCCGGTAGGCACCCAAGAGAACACCCTGACCAAGCAGCTTTGTGTGTGCTCATCAGTCTGTGTAACTGACAGAGCTGAGGAACAGGAACACTAGAAGGCAGTGCTACGTTTCCAATCTCTGATCACGGTGGTGGTGATGGAATGCACCTTGGTTTCTTACTCCTTTTGGGTTTTTGTGCTGCTACCACCCGATAGAGCTGTTTCTGACTACCTTCTATTTGAACTGTTACTCTCTAGCCCAGTCATGCTGGCCCTATAACTTGTTTGTTTTGGGGACATGGGTATATTATATCAGGCTGCTAACCAAAAGTTCAGTGGTGTGAATCCACCAGCTGCTTTTAAAGAAAGGCAGTCTCATTCTGTTGAAATGTGGGACCCAAAGGAATCCACTCAATGGAGATTAGTAGGTCTGGACACGGCAGTCACTCATTCGAGTATCAAGAGCCTGCTACGTGCTAGGGATGGTGAAGCGAACAAGCCATCTGTTCAGAGCTTGGTACACAATGACTTAGATGGCCAAGTGGCTTCCTCCAGCCTCTGAATTTGGGTGTTGGCAAATATTGAGGACCTCATGGTCAGGATGACCAACAGGTCCTGGAGGGAGTACATCCTCAGCAGTGACTGATGAGATGTTATCCCACATTCTTTGGCCAACTGAATCAGGAGAGGCTGTCCCTGGAGGACATGATGCTGGATGGGGCGGTCAGTGAGAAAGAGGAAGACCCTTGAGGTGGAATGGTGCACAGCCTGTGGCAGTGGGCACGGGCACGGTGGTAGTGAGGACGGCATGAGACTAGGCCACCATGTTTACTGTCACTGAAAGTCAGCCGGGGGGGTGGAGGGGGAAGCTGAGCTGGTGTCCCCATATGGCCACCACCTGGCAGTCTGGCCATGATCTGGTCTAACTGGACTGTAAGCTGGGTGGGGTAGACGAATGACAGTAGGGTGTGGGCTGGTAAGAAAAGGGCAGTGTGTGGATTTCTCATTCTGTGACTACCTGCAAGTTACAAAGGAGATGTAGAAGGAACGTTCATCCTTCCACTAGAATTTATGTGCCATGCGGGAGGGAATGTCTTTTGACAGCCGCAGGCCCACAGTGCCTGGCATACAAGGCTTACAGACTCAGGTGTTTGCTGAATGAGTGAGTACTACAGAGACACACACATTACGCTGACGGTACTTTAAATTAGGTTCAAGTTGAAAAGCTTCCTCAGAACTCCCATTTGCGCTCACCCTTGAGCCTCCTGAACAGGATTTACTGGTCTACACCTTTGGTGCCCTTACCTTTGTGTTTTTAGAAACCAGTAACCACGCATCGTTTAACTTGCTGATGAACCAGTCGTTACTCTTTGTAATACCGAGTTCCTTCAATGTTTCGGCAGTAATTTTGCCACTGCAGTAGAGTTCCATGTTGCCAGGTTGGTGACGTGCTGAGCTGAGCTGTGACCACACTCTTCCCTCCCTCTGGCAGGCTGTACAGCGGAAGCTTGGTGCACGGACTGTGCCGGGAGCTCACAGCCTCATCCACCGACCGTCTCCTGAGCCTGTGTCCAGAGGCCAAGCAGCTTTACGGGCATCTCTTCTGCGCCCTGCAGTCATCCGCCCCTCCTGAGTTCTCCTCACCAAAAGGGAAATCACGTTCAAAAAAGAAGAAGAAGGGTACCAAGAATCGAGGGAGAGCCACCTCAAGCACTGGGTGTCAGTATGAGGGAGGCAACCGATTTAAGGTCTTAATGGTTGAGAACTTGGAGGAAATGACTGAGGCCTCACAGCTTAAATAGACTCATTCCACAAGACGCTGAATTGTGATTTTTTTTAACCTTCCTGTACCTACCTTGAAACCGTTAACACAGTGCTGTGCATAACTGTCAAACTTCAAGGTCTTTTATACTCATTTTTAATAAACTTCTGTATTTCTTAAACACATCTGCACTCCTCTTGTACCATTTCAGGTATAACATTTTGTAACCTTTTAACTGCAGTGACTCCGCGGGCTCTGTCTGCGCTCTGTCTGCGTTGTTACCAGAACAGATTGCTCTCCCTGTGTTAGAATGAGAGGGCTGGGCAATGAGAGGTAAACGTGAGTACGCGAGGCAGAAAATGCTCTTCTGAAACCAAGTACTTGTACATGACAGTTGAAACTGTAATTGAAAACAAACATCCTGAGCTGCTGGGTCTAGAGGAGGAAACAGGAGCCTGCAAAGTCTGTACACTGAACAACTCATTCAAGAGATTGGCAGAGGATTCATCAACAACCTGCATTATGGAAATGAAACAACCTTGCTTGCTGAAAGTAAGGACTTGAAACACTTGCAGATAGATCAAAGACTACTGCCTTCAATATGAATTACATCTGAACATCAAGAAACGTTTTTCAAATTAGTTTACTAAGCCCTTTCTAAGGAAACATTGTATTTTCTTTATAACCAGAAGATGGCAACAAATGACAGTGTCTCAATTTACTGTTTCTCATAGAGCAAGTTGGACCAGAAAAGGGCTTTGCATGTGAGTGGGTTAGTCATTTAAGATAGTGCATTACAAAGCACCGTTTCTTCAGAGGAGGACAGCACTCCAGATGACTTCTGTAACTCGAGCAGCTTTCTCACTCTCCAGCAGTGACTGCTCAGCAAGGTACAGTAGCCACGGTTACTAACAAGGATGCAGTTCCTGTTGAGCTGAAAGGCAGTCTGATAAACCGAGTGCCCACTGATCCTCTGCCGGGGCATGTGAAGCAAAACGCTAAGTCGGGCGTGCACAACAGCCCTGCTGGCCCTGAACAAAGGGCTCACACCGCATCTGGGAATGCCAGGAGTGGCCAGAAAGACCAAAACAATGCAAGCCAAAGATCCTACCAAGTTTTTCAACAGAATGGCTACAATTATTCGGACAAACTAAAAAGGCTTCATTCGACAGGGGGCACTTCACTTGGGCTTTGAATTTGATTCTCGATGAGGTCTGGGGAGAAGAGTGTCAACAGTGATGGAAAAAATGGCACTGAAGAAAGGGTCGGTCACACAGCTGAATACTGTAACTGCTGTCAATAATTTACACATCTGGAAGAATCTGAATTGGCCAAACTTGTGTGACAGGTGTATTTCTGACATAATCAATGAAGAGCAGTCAAAACCACCTCCGTCCACCAAACACTTCACGGTTTTCTGGCGTGGAGACTCTAATACCAGGTCTCATGTGTCTAATGCACCACTTTGCTGCTGGTACCTTGCCTCACTCAAGGCCAAGCAATAGTCTGTAGTCAGCTGGAGACAAATGAAATGCAGGGAAAGGCAGCTCCTACAGGTGTGGCTAGGTGCTGCCATGGACTGTCACTGCCGAGACCAGGACTGGATGGGGCCTGGCAGGCATTCTGGAACAAATCATAATCAAAAGGGAGGAGATGCAGAACAGAACTTCAAATTCTAATGGAGTTCAGACGATCTGGAGACGAGCCAAATGCTTTAAACTATTACACCAAAGTTGAGGCTTCTATGGGATCAGTGCACAAGAGCAACTTGAGAGATGAGAGGACAAGCTTAGAGGGCAGCAAGTGTGTGTGAATGAGGGCAGAACAAGTCAGAGGACGACGATGGAGGCGCTGCATGATTGTACAGGCTCAAACAACTGAAAGGCTGTATGTTTAGTGTGTCCAGAAAAAGAAAAATGAAAATCCTAGAGAAAAGGGCACTCTCCTGCTGTGCGATTTACAGCTGCAGAACGCACAGGAGGATCAGCTGTGAATCAGGTCCAGCTGTACGGGAATAAGTGAGTAAAGAGAAAAATGAAAAGGGGACAGAGACGTAACGTCGAAGGAGGAGTGCCTCAAATAACCTGTAGGAAGACTGAGTATGAGACTGCAGAAACTGAGGCCAGAATGGTCCAAGGAGGAACTCTGGGTAAACCAACAAAAACCCACATGGCCTTCTACTCACCTGTCTGAGCAGGGAGCTATTTTCTGATACTACGGCTGTCAATGCAGCTGAGCTCCAATGCACAGAAACGTGGATCTAAGCTATACGATTTAAATATAACGACCAGTCTACGGCCACACCACCCTGAACACACCCAGCCTCCCCTAAATAAAATGTCAACTGAACATGACATTTAATGCCTCCTCACTCAAGAGAGTCACCAAATACATAAACTTAAGGACACAACCCTGGTGCACACC
This sequence comes from Elephantulus edwardii, assembly GCF_000299155.1. NCBI lineage: Eukaryota > Metazoa > Chordata > Mammalia > Macroscelidea > Macroscelididae > Elephantulus > Elephantulus edwardii. The sequence continues at coordinate 908,288 of NW_006399777.1, forward strand.
TTTGCTGATTGATTCTAAGCCATGCAGTTTCCCCTTCTATTTGGACAACTGCTTCTTGGTCTATGTACAGTTTTGCATGGGCACAATTAGGTATACTGGGATTACCATTCTTCTCAGTACTAATTCGTAGTTTATAATCCACACAGCCAAACACCTTTGCAGAGTAAATAAAACACGAAGGAATTATCTTTTTGTTTTTCCTTGCTTTTAGCCAAGATCTGGCACGAGACTATTAAACTGCAGAAATCTTAGCTACTAAACTGTTTCGGTGACAAGGACTCCGAGAGGTATTCTCTCATGAATGAGAATACTCTTCTGCTAACTCTTGCTGGGGGCTGTCAGGTGATTATGTCAGCGGTGCCCTGTGTGGAACAGAGAAGCTGACTGCTCCAGCCCGCCTCTCGCTGCTGGGACCCACTGCTACACCGAGACTGCCCATGGTGAGCAAAAGCTCATCCTGACATTTAAGAATGTGAAATAATGTCATATAAAACTTACTAACTTAAAAGGGATTAAACCTGTCAGAATTAGGATCTCATTTCTACTAAAAAGGAGACTGGATTTGTAATTACTAGCCTAAATGTGCCCTATACTTGAGTCAAGTTACCAATGCACCATCAAGCCATTCCACAGACTGGTGCCTTGCAAAGCCTGGACCGCCTCAGCAGGCCTCAACCACAGGCAGGCAGATGGGAGCTACAGGGCTGGTGAGGAGCTACAGAGCTGGTAAAAAGCTACAAAGTGCTGGTGAAGAGCTACAGCGCAGGATAACCAAGGCTCATGGACAATCTCTAACTTACATTCTGGTTTAAAAACTAACTGCATTTGGAACTTTTTAAATGCAGCAGCTTACACTTCCTTAAAAAAGAAAAAATGCTTAAAAACAAAAAACAATAATAATAATTAAAATCAATTATTCAGCTGAGTTAAATGGATTTATGTTTAGGGGAGTAACAAAATGTTGGCTAAGTGTATTGTAGTTAACGCAAAAGGAGGTATGATCAGGTCATATAATTTATTATAAATTTCAGCTCAGTCTGAAATGACCTTGACTGTATGACTAAGTGTTAATCGGAGAACTCCCACCCTAAAAAGAATACCACCTGATGACTGTGATGATAACTAAACAGACTCAGATCGGAAAGAGAAAAACGATTACTAAGAAAAGCAAACATTTACTTCAAATTGCTGTATAGGATTTTCAGTCACAAAAAGAACAAAACAGTGATCTGACAGTGGTCACATCCTGTGCAAAAACGTGATACAAAAATGGTTGTACAAGGTCTCGCAGCTGCTTACAGTGCAGGAAACAGAAAACTGCAGCTGACACGTGGCCCTCCTGGACTGGACACCTAAACCAACAGAATGCCTCTGAAGTGATTAACATTTATTACTGTTTTATTAGTAAGAAATCCCCACCACCATAAATAGTACAATATTTAAAAATTAAAAAAAATTTACATCTATCAAGATAGATTGTGTGTATGGTAGACCTCATTAAGTGCAGACGGTGGTTCAGGCATTGCCTGTTTATAAATTAAATAACTGCCCATATGCTTTTGAGTCCACTCACTTGTAAAGGCCCATCTAAATTAAGAGCTGTGTTGTAATTTCACTTAGGTCGGCCCAAACCCAGCCTTGAACAGTGCTCCTTGTGAGTGAGTGAAATTTGAGAAGTTCTCCAGTCCTCATTCACCCTCGGGAACTTGCCCTTCCAAGTCATGCTCGGACTGCAGTTCTCAGTTTGCAAATAAAAGAATGCAATATGCATCATACTTCCAGAAAGGACGATGGGGCTGCACTCCCGTGCTTCTGCACCTTGTCTCGGCTCCTCTCCACCTTCTTTATGATCTCTGCCACCACGCACACGGATGAGGTGAGGCCCACAAGGAACAGGAGATCTGCAGAGGAAAGAGACGGAGCTTTACAGCCCCTCCAAACTAGCGAAGGATGCCCAGCCCAAAGTCATTTATTCAGTTTAAAAGTCTGCAAAGGGAAACTCATTGAAGACCACATGCCCTGACAATAACCACAGATTCTCAATTCTCATTTTCTGCTTGAAAAATGCAACTGTCTCCTTAAAACTCCATTTTAATAAGGAATGGATGTGAATGTAGAATGAAATTAAATTTTAGGGTAAACTTTTCACATACAGCAAAGCTTTTTGCTGTGTTTTAAAAGCTCTATCATTCAATTCCACAAATGGACTAAATCAAAATCACAACACGTCAAGGTAACATTTCCAAAGACAGATTCGGTGCTCCTCACACCTACTGAGAAGGAGTCATTTGTTAATATACCATACTGTAATATTTTTAATTTCAATGTGCAAGGTAGCAAGTAAAAACAGTAAAATATTATGTTAATAAAATAATGCATTATCAGTGCACACGAATCTATTAGTTTCCCCCCATTCAAGATCGAAAAGAACCTATGAAAAGGTCTGGGTTACAATCACCCTATGGCAGATTTAATATGCCACACTTTAGGATCACCAATATGCTGTTAACAAATGATAATCTGTAACATTTATCTTAAAAGCTAAAACTTGCAGAATGACCCCTGGCCAGCACGACGTAGCACTCCACCACTAGCTAACAGAGGAGAGGCAGGGGAAGCCAGGCTGTGGGTCAGCACGGGTCAGACAACAGACCATGGGGAGTGCCTACCAGATGCTCCCAGACAGACCGCACATTCTTCTCTCACGCCCAGTCAATGTCATAATTCACTGCTTACCATTTCACAAAGTGAAGCGAGCACATCAGAAAATCCTCCCCTAGTTCACGTAGAGAAGACAGAAACTACAGAGAATAAGTGGTCTTACTTACCTAGTATGCTAAGGCTCTCAGTCTGAAACACTTTCTGAAGTGGGGGAAAGTAAATGACCAGTAACTGTCCCATGATGGAGCCGAGAACCGCGTAGCAGAACATCTTATTACTGCAGAGTCCGATGGCAAACACCGACTTGGTCTGTCGGCAGGGAAGGAGCGGATTACTCCAGGACATAAAGGCCATTGACTACACTCACTGCCACAACTCTCAACCAGCGTGAAATTGGATCACTACCTGTTCCCCTAAAAAAGATACTTCTGTAATCACCAAATTCTATGTCCACACCATAATAATATTAACTATTATTTCTGAATTACTCAGATGGAATAAGGGTAAACTTTAAACAAGCTTCTACTTGTCAGAAATAGGACTACTTAAAATAATAATACTACGTAATGTAGCAGTGAGGAGAGGAAGAAGGAAAAGCAATCTGGACACTCTAAAACGTAAAGCTTTATCTATTCATGATTATTGTGCAAAATCACCTTGTGCAAAATCACCTTGCACTGTTCATGGAATGAGGGTAACAGAACCACCTTTGTAAGAACAGACCAAGATGGTACACCCTGAGACGTAACCTGCCTTTTAAAACAGAAAACAGTCCCTAATGCTTCTTTTTAAATTAACCAAAACCACAGATGATGCGATGCAATGCACTTTGGAAGTTCTATCACGGTAAATGGTAAAGATTTATAAAGGGCTGTAATGTCTGATGAGGCCCCCAAGGAAACTCTGTTCTTCAGGCTGCCAGGCCCTGATTAAGCCCCGGCTCCTAGCTCATTCTTCCCCATCACAGCACTTCATTTAAGAGGAAGCGGTCAGGCCTCAAGGAAGGCAGGCAACATTAAACGCCTGAAGCCCTGACACCCAACAAAGTAATGGAAAAAAGATCGATAGCACACAATTATTTCTACAAAACCACCTTCTAAAAGGAGAGTGAGTAGTAGTAGTATCTTCATGCCAGAGTATCATGAGATACTGTGGACTCAGATAACAGCAAAGGAAGGGGGAGTGATGAGGTGACAGCAGCTAAGACTGACTCCGAATCTCGGTCAAAGGAAATGTTTTTCTTCCCCATGATGACCAATAGCACATGTTTGAGGGAAGACTCCCCGGGGCTGGAAGCTCAGACAACAATACTGAACAAGACACACATACCTGGGACCTGGAGCTTAATGCATTGAACATGTCAAAAAACACAAAGCATGTGAACGTCATCGTTGTATCTCGAGGTGTGATCACATTGTCTCGTAGCTGTCAAGGGAGGAAAAAATAATTTTCAGAGGTTGAACTTAATCAACAAATACTGTATGCTTTCAAAAAGTTACTAGTTCCTTCCCATTGAGATGCCATAACTTTGAGACAGGAAAACAAAGAAGCTACCAAAAAAAGCTGTCTACATAGGTCACCACTGAATAGTCATCTACACATGGAAAGGGAAAATGTCAGGAACTGTTATCAGACATCAAACAACTCTGCTGATTAATAACAAAAGTGCAACAATGAAGACTCCCATTTCTAAATGTCTTCTCCTAAAGCTTTATTTTCCACTGTGACACTTCTCTGTATAAAGAAATTACTAACTGGGAACATACACACCAAAATGAAACTATTTCAAAATACACTGACTGTTCTAGTTCTCTTCCGAGCTGATTTAACTTTCAGTGTACCAGCCTGGATGAGTCTGAGGATCCTAGCTATCCTCGAGAAGGTCAGCTGATAAAGGAGTGCCTCCAGGGACTGTACCTCTCGCCAGAAGACAAACAGAGTCCCACAAACAATGATGATTGATGAAACAAGGATTTTAAGGATCAAGTTTTTGGTCAAAATGCTGTCCTTCCAGTTGCGCGGTGGTTTACGAATGACATCTTTATCCACTGGCTCAACTCCAAGGCTGGAAGGCAAGCAAGACAGGGAGTGATTACCACAGCAGCCTCTCCAGCCCCAACCATCCACTAAACTCAACACTGCGGAATCATCAATTCCTGGCCATTATTACTTGAAAATATTTACTGATTTTATCAGTTTCTCATCTTTTTCATTCTATTTGGCACTTTACTAGGGAACTGCTAATCAAATGAAAACAACAAGCTCAACTTCATTTACATTTGTTTTTTAAAAATCTATCCTGAAACATGTGATGTCACCAACTGTGCGTAGAAGTCTCTTCTCTTCTCTTCAAGTGAAGATGCCGTGACTGGGAGGATCAGGTACAACGGGCAAGGGCATGTACCAGTCAACGTCCTGTGTGTGAGGTCAGGCAGTGACATATATGGCCCCATTATTATAAAGGAGAAAAGGGACTTCAATACTTGTCAACACTGATAACAGAATCTGTACAGTGGAGATTTTCTCCATTCCATTCCATTTTTAGAAATAAAAACTTGATTTCTGAGGGCAGTGACTGTGCCTATTCCCTGATCTCTTCTCTGCCAAGTTTGTAAATGCTCAAACCCACAGTGACTGGGTAAGCGCCCCACCGAGTAAACAATGTTCACAGACCACACGGTAACAAAACGTACTGCTACACAATTTCCCGATGTCACCATGAATGAATCTTTAAAAATTATCAGGACAATGCACATTCTTTGTGTTCAGAGTTCACACATAAGAATGCTACCTCTGAGCTGGAGGGCCATCCATGATAATATTGATCCACAAAATCTGCATGGCATTCAAAGGATTAGGGAAGTTCATTAATGTAGCCAATGAGATTAAAGTTAATGCTGCTATACTCCTGTAGAAAGAAAAGTCATTAAAAAACTGTCAGCAATGTCAATTCTTTCCAAGGATATGATACCACATTTTAAGCACTTAAAGATCTCATTAAGATTAAACTTTTGAAGGAAGTCAATAGTTTGGGTAACTTACGTTTCATTCATATGAACATTTCAAAGCTAAGAGTTAAAAACCCATCATTTACAAAGCTTTTTAAGAAGATATTTAGATAAAAGTATACAGAGAAGTGTTTTTAAACTTGAGTTGAGAATGGGTGTTGCTATTACACAACAGTTAAAGGTTTAAGAAATCTTCTGATGAACTTTTTTGACCACAGAATAGAACTTCTACTTCTGGAAAGAGGATCAAGAGGAGAAAGTTAAATTTAGCTACTTTTCCTTAGTTATTTAAGGAGTTAGTAAGTGATCACATAGGTTTTCAGGATAATAAAGACATCAAATTTCATTTACAACCTACTTGTCCTGCAATGTTAAACTTCATAAAACAATTTTTATTTTTAAAAACTTACATACGCAAACCATCAGTGCCAGTCCAAAAGTTTCTAAGCATTATGCCTGAATTAAACTTTAAATGCAACTTCTGTAGAAGATTCATCATGACAAACATCTTGCAAACTTACGTGCTTAGTTGGAATCTAACAAAGTTTTTAATGTTGTTATAAATCCCTTTACCCTCTTCAATTGCTGACCTGAAATTTGAAAAGGACAAAGAAGAGCTTTTACATAAAGCTATGCTTAAACACTATGGAACTAATTTTAAAAGTAAATTAAGAAATGATACACATCACTAAAGAAACTTATTTTGGCTACAAACTAGAGAAAGGAAAAAAAAATACTAACATTTATTTTAGCCAGGAACTGAAAACCAAACCTGCTAAGCATTATTTGAATGAATTGTTATATAATGTTGAGATTTTTATTTGTAAAGATATTTCAACATTAAAGTCAGATTATCTTTTGCATTGCGGTAGATGAGTTACAATATTAAAATGTTAAGTCTTCGATTCCTCTAATTCATATTTCATAAAGACATAAATAAGATGCATGATAAATAAAATTATATGTCAAGAATTACATGCCAAATGAAATATGTAAAAATATAGGACAATTAGAAAATTTAAGTTGGTTGTCCCTCCAGTACACAATGATACAAGCACAGAAAACATGTATTACAGAGATGCCCGGAAATTCTCACATTCACTTGGCTGAGTCTAGGAAACTCTGTCTATTGCAAAACATGTGCATCCTTCCAAGAGCTAGAAGCAATTCTAAATCACAAAGAAAAGAAAGGGCCGAGTCCATCCTGAGCCAGCTTCCATTCCGAGATCCCACCTGCTGCTAGCTGTGGCAGGTAACTAAGGGGTAACTAACACGGAACAGGAAGCCTCAGGTTACCCAGCAGGTGAGTGCACAAAAGAAATGACATTCCAGTGACTGTGAAAATGAATACCACCACCACCACCACCACCTGATACACAGGAGGGGCATTTCAATCAGACAGCAGTTCTGAGAAGTTGGCTAAATTGTTACCATGTGAACCTGACTAGTTTTTAATTCTTAGAAAACCATGTACCTGCATAGTTCTGAGAGCTTTAACTAGAATAAAGGTTTAACTGCCATCTTGTGAGACATGTGATCAGTAACAGGCACACAGTCACTGTTTAAGTGAATGGCTCATCATGTAGAAAGCTCTCACAACTCCACAGGAAACATCTCCTCCAGCACTACATATAAGTGCTTAAACTCAGAGCAGTTAAGCTAGGGAAACGCTTTTGTTTACTCAGCACCCCTCACTCATTCACAGTCAGCTGCCTGGGGCTGGGATGCAGGAAGGAAGCAGCGTACATTATGGTTTGGAAGTCGTCGTCCACCAGGATCATGTCAGCAGCCTCTTTGCAGACGTCTGTGCCGCTCTGGCCCATCGCGACTCCAATGTCTGCAGCCTTCAGAGCGACTGCGTCATTTACTCCATCTCCTGTCATGGCCACGACTGACCCGTTCTTCTGCAAAGACTGAAGGGCAGGAAACAAGAGTTCTGGTAAAATGCTGGTGCCAATCATTTTCTTCACATACCTAAGAGCAGAAATAACACAGACTCCTTCCTATCCATGGAGGACTCAGGAAGATAAGGGAGTGAGCTCTCGGAGTGTAGGCGACAGCAAGCCGTGCTGAGAACTCACAGCGGTGCAAGTCCACCTGTGGCTCCGGGGAAGGAAGCCGGCAGTCAGTTCCCTCGGTGAGGCCCAGCCTCAGAAACTCGATGGAGGAGCACCATCAGTCAGAACCAACTCCAGGGCAGGAAGTCAGCGTGAATAAGCTAAAAGCTTCGAAAACGTAGCTTTTATTATCCCAAGTGGCGAGAACAAGGAGCTCTGGTGGCCTAGTGTTAAGAAGCTGCACTGGGATGCCAAGGGCATGTGGTTCAAATCCATGAACTGTCTGCGGGAGAAGGATGGGCAATCTCCTCCCATATGATTATCTGCCTCTGAAAACCCACTGGAGGGCCAGCTAGGGGTCAGTCCCAACTCAGTGGCACGGAATGACAACAAACAGCTGTGAGAGCTGTATCGCTACGGTCCTATCTTGTACTGGTGGTTCTCAAACAGGCTAATTGTGCCTCTGGTGGCATCTGGACACATTTTAGACTGTCCCAGCTAGGGGAATGCTGCTGGCTGAGTGTTAGGGAGAGGCCAGGAATGCGACAGCCAACAGTGAAGATAATCCAGTGCCAGGTGGGAGCCTCCTGAATTAAATATTGGGAGGCTTCTGATTACCAGGTCCATGAACTAACCAATACCGATGCTGTTGATGACTTTGTGTATCTGGCTACTATAAATGCCACGCTTTAGGCATTACCCTCTTCCTCACAGCACATTTTCTAGAGAAGGTCTCCCCCCTTTATTGAGAATTTTTCTCATTATGCCACTAAGAAAAAAATCTATACAGTCCATTTCAAGCTCCTCATAAAAATCAGAGCTTAAAAGACTATAAACCAAAACCTGTCTTGAATCCTAAAAAAACAAAAACAAAAACAAAAGCATGCAAAAAAATCTGTATTTCCACCTAGCGTTAGATCAAAGTGCCTGCCAGAATGTTGGTAAGTCTGTTTCCCTGAAGAACTGCTTAGTCAATGTTATGTGATGCCTTATGTTAAGTTTTTCCATCAAAGACATTTTTCATTTCAGAGCAAAAACAGTGGAAATTTCTGTGAGAATAAGTTGACTAGGGTAATACATCTTCAGTGTTCCAGTCATTAAAATCAGGCTTTCATTTATTTCTGATCAAGATGACTTATCAAGATTTAGAATTCAATTGGATAAAATCTTACTGAAAAATGGTTTTAAATTTGGAAAGAAAGTTAGGGAATGAGAACAGATTGCTGGGGTAGTGGGGTAATGAGGAGCGTGACAACAGGAAACCCGCAACAACTTGGGGGATGATCCTTCTCTTCCCCTTCCACCTGTTCCCTGGAATCTCATTTCTCCCAGGCCTAAAAGATTGTATTTATTTGTGTACAAACCTTTCTTCACTTCTTAAACTAGTGTTCTTATACCATGGGGTATCTTTGTGACTGACTTATGTCATTCTGCGTCATTTCTTCTAGATACACCCATGCTGGGCAGTGTTTCACAAATTCCTGATAATTTTTTAGTGATATATAATACTCTAGTGTACCAGTTTCTTTAGCTTGATGATGGGCTTATAGGATACTTTCAGCTTTGTGCTATTGTAAATATTGCTGCAAGACAAGAAGAGGTATTTTATGTGGTGGCGGTGGTGGTGGTATATGCCATCGAGATGCCTGTGACTCACAGCGACCCTATGTGTAACAGCCCTAAACCCTGCTCTATCCGTGCCAATCGTACCGTCCATCTCAGTTGCCCTATCTGCTAGTCTAAGTGTGTTTTATTGTATATATGGTTTTTGAAGTCCTGCTATTTTGGAAATGAATGGTCAATCCTTCTTCCTAGTCTGTCTTAATCTGAATGCTCAGCTTTAGAACAGTATCTGACAGACGCGTTTTACGGAAAAGAGCAGGTAAAAGGTATTTCCCCAATTGTAAAACTATGGAACACTTACCTTAATAATTTTCATCTTGTGTCTTGGACTGGCTCTGTAAAACACGGCAACCTGTAAAAATATAAGGCCCATTAAAAGACTTTACCATTTCACTTTAAAGAGTGAAAAAAAAACCCCACCTCTCCTCTAATCAAAACCTCTGGTGAACTCCCATCTCTCAGAGGGAAGTGCTGCACGAAGTGTACCCCACTCTTTTTCATCTGTCTTTTCCACCTGAGACACACTGGCTGTTTTATGGTGTTAGACTCAAGGCCTGGCACACTCAAAGCCTGTCCCCACGCTGCAGCCTCTTCCTAAAGTGCTCTCTCCTCAGAGAGACCCACTGCTTGTTTGTGCGATCTATAACCCTGAACTCCTTTCCAAATCCCTTGTGTCTTGTAATGGTCTATGGCAGGTGCATGTAGCAGTTTGCCTGGAATATAAGTTCCATCAAGGCAGAGACTTGAGCCCTATACGCCTAGTCTTCTATAAATGCATTTCAAAGAGTAAGTGAGCAATTAACTGAATGTCCGTATCAGCATCTAGACTGTTCCTACGTTCTCTCCCATCTTAATCAAGAGAATCCAAGAGAAACTTCTTCTTAGACCACAGATTCAGCTGGGTGGTGACACCACAATGCGGGTTACGAGTCTCAGGTTCTCCAGAGGGAGGTCGTGAATCACTAAAGGCCCATCTCACAACCTCACTTGGTTTACAATTAAATCCAAAAATCCTTTAGAGTATCTTGCAAAAGGATCACTTTCTGTATGTGAGAAGCAGACTGGTTACCTTCTAAATAGTAATTCTAGACTGCTGAAGACAGCAATGAAGCACAGGAGCACGTAGCAAAGACTGCAGATCTTAGAGGCAACTTAAATAAGAGGTTAATTACAACACTTGATCAGTACAGACAAAGCAGAATTAGGCCTCTGTTCTACATGATTAATTTTCAACCACTGCAAATCATTTCTAGCTGCTACAGGTTATTGCTGATAAGACAGCAGGAATGGACAACTACCACCAATTGCTGGAGTAAAAGGGTGTTATTTCTTTCGTGGAGTAGCAAATTACCTGGCATGCATCCAGCACACCTATTACTCAATATAAGATTTTAGCATTTCAAAGAGCAGCTGCTTTTGAGACTAACTCGATCTCCATGCAAATACGAAGTCACACTTGGTTCTTTGCAAGTACTATATCACACTGCACAAGATCAAATGTCTTCTTAAAGCTATCAAACCGAAGAACCATGATAAGCAGGTCAATCCTTCTAAGTCAAAATTCAGAGATTAAAAAGGCACAGAAGTTACGGCATGAAATAGATGCTGACTAAAAGTCAAAGCAGAGTGGGGACTCAATTTAGAGGTGACAGAATTACTACTATTATGAAAGTTTGTGGCCCTTATATCTGTTTCCCTGCTAGGAAAAGTGGGAACACTCTGGTGGCCAAGTGATAGGGAGCTGTGCTGCCAACTCCAAGGAAGGAGGTTTGAATCCACCAGCTGCTCATCAGGAGAAAGACGGGCAGTCTCCTCCCGTGTGAGTTACTGCCTCTGCAAACCCACGGCGGGGGGTCAGCTAGGACTACTGTGACGTGAGAGTACTGAACAACTGACTGAAGAGAAATAAACAATCCAATCACTTAACCTGGGAAAGAGAAGGGAGAGGACAGGAAGGATGGCATGAAAAGAGGAGAAAATTCAGAAGAGGAGAGAGATTAAGGATTAATGTGGGTAAAAGGAGATTAAAAATCACCCAAGAGAAAAGTACTATGTATTTTCAAAAGAAATTTGCCAAGGTGTTCTCCCTGTGGGCCATCTTTGCCATGTCCTTTGTGGGACGCACTCCCAGTTCTGACTGCCGTCAAGATACAAAGAATACAAGGAGGATTCTTCTTAGGTGCCATGGAGTCAGACTCCCAGCAACCCTAGGAATGACAGATGTGAGCCTTGTCTTGCCTTGCTCCATTCTCATCACCTCTGACATCCTCAAGCGCACTGTTACAGTCACTGTGTCGATCCATCGTGATAGGGATTTCTTGCGTCTATCTCTCCATATTTCTAGGGATTGGTGCAGGTGTTTACTAAGGAGCTTGAACCAACTTATAATTGATTCTCCAGCAGGTTTTCAGAGGCAGCAGGCATTCATTAAAAGGAAGCAGAACAATATTAAGAGTGGTGAATGAAAACCTGGGCTCATGGCGTTTGAATCCCAAACCCGGGTGTGCACCCCAAAGAAGGGAGAGCAGGAAAAAACGGAAACATGGGCAGCATTCACAGCAGCCATAGGCATATAGAACAGTGGACCCATCTACATGGTCAACTGATATTCCACAAGGAAATAAATCCTATCAAATGGAGAAATGACAACCTCTTCAACAAATGGTGCTGGTAAAACTGGACTGCTACCTGCAGAAAGCTGAAAGAGGATCCACATCTCACAACATACAAAAAAATCAACTTAAGGTGGATCACAGGCTTGGGGGTAAAACAACATGGGAAGAGATTGCACATATTTCTTCTGAGGAGGTCTGGTGGATTCGAACTGCCTGCCTTGTCATAAATATATGCTGTTAGGTGCTGTTGAGTCAACTGTGACTCACAACAACATTATAAACAATGGAACTGGACCCTGCCCCATCTAACTGAGGGGCTTCCCCTCCACTTCTCTGAGAACAGTGTCCTTTTCCAAGGACTGGCCCCTTCTAACAACATCCCAAAGTCTATGAGACCATGTTTGACCATCGCTCCCTCTAAGGAGCACCCTGGCTGCACGCTCTCCAAGTGCGTGTTTTCTAAGAAAAGCAAAGAATGAGGATGTAGTACTCTTCTCCAGCACCACAACTCAAAGGCATCAGTTATTCTTCTGTCATCTTTACTTACTATCCAATTCTTAGATGCATAAAAAAGAACTGAAAAGACTATGGCTTGGATCAGGTGCACCTCGGTCTTGGACAAGCACCCAGTCCTTGCTCTTTAGCACTTTGGTGAGGTCCCAGGCTGCAGATCTTCTCAACACAACACATCTTTTGATTTCCTGACCACTAATACCAAGGTTGACTGTAGATCCAAGGAAGATGAAATCATTGACAATTTTTCTCTTTCTCCATCTATCAATATGTTGCCTATTGGCCCAGTGGTGAAGATTTTTTTTTCTTGATGCTGAAATACAATCCATGCTAGAAGTTTTAGTCTTTATCTCTTGCAGCAAGCATTTCAAGTACTCACTTTCAGCAAGTAAGGTTGTGTCAACTGCATAATACAGGCAGCTGATGAATCTTCTTCTGATCCTAATGCCAAATTTTTCCTCATAAAGTTCAGTTTCTGTAATGATTTGCTCAGCACAGAGACGGAACAGGTATGATTCCCACTACTGAATAAAACAGGTAACTCATTTTTTATAAAATGGGTGACAAATCTCAACAGCCAATTCACCAAAGATGACATGTTGATGGCAAACACATGGCAACATGCTCAACAGGACTGATCATCAGGGAAATGAAAATTTAAGCCACAATCTGGGAGCACCCCCAACTGCTGACAATGATGGCAAGAAATAAAAACTTTAAAACACTGGCAGTTTTTACACACAAATAGGCCCTATGATTCAGTGATTTACTCTTACTTATTCACCCGACATGAAAACTTATGTTTACACAAAAACAAAACAACCCACAAATGTTTACAGGAGCTTTTGTTCAATCACAGAAAGTAAGAGGAAAAAAATTCACATCCTCAAGCAGTGGAATATAACTCAACAAAACAAAAAAGAACAAATTATTAACATATGTACCAGTGTACATAAACTGCAGACATATTCCACTAAGTCAAAGAAGTGGATTCAAACACCTCACACTTCCGTGACTCTCTTTAGAGCCCTCTAAAAAAGGCAGAACTGCACACTCTATGTGACTAGTGGTTTCCAGAGGCTGGAAGGGAGTGCCGACCATGAAGAATGAAAGAACTCTGCAGGGGTGTCAGCTGTGACGGTGAGTGCTGTCCTCGTCTATTCTCCATCTGCTCTAGAAGCATTTCCCACAACAATACATTAGAAAGGCTTACACTTTATAAACCTTCTACGTGATAAACACAGCTATTACCATACTATCATCAGCACAGTATATTCTTCAGAGGAAAGTGGGCTGGTCTGGAAAGTTATTATTCATGATGATCACTTCATATTATAAATATGCTAAGTGATAAGAAAGGACCCATTTATGATTTGGACTAACGAATGTGGTGGTCATGAATCACTCATAAACACTATGTTTCACTCCCTTATCCATCAGTGGGAATGAGAACACAGTGACTCAGGCAGTGGAGTGGAAAGGCTCTGGGAGGCCCACCTGTGGTACTATCTGTGAGAGCTGCTGTACATCCATTGCATCAATTTCTTCTCCCGAGACTGACTGAGAAGTTTTGGAATAAAATCCCAGACGGCTGGCTAAGTGAAAAGCAAGAGAAAATGTAATCAACCACAGTGTTTGTGCTTAATGAGCTTTGCACTCAATGTGCTTTAAGTTATCTACTCTTCCCTTTTAAATATAAAATTTCCTTATGTCAAGGGAACACAATTCAAAGCCTTAGTAAATCTTAGCAGACATGGTAAAATCGTTTAGGATTGTCTATCTTGGTTTTTTGTTGTTTTTTTTTTTAAAGCCAGCATACCTATGCCTTGAAGGTAGGCCAATCAGTTCAACAGTTCCATTTTCAAGATTAAAGTACATTTTAAGAAAATCATTCAAAATCAGACAAAATGCCAAAAGATACAGGTCACTCAAGTAATTTTACATAAATGAGAATAACTGCTAAGCAGTTTTCGACATATAAACCACCCAACATTAGGATGTTTCTAGCAATCTGGTCTCTCAAATAACATCAACTTTCAAACTCTTGCTCTAGTCCCTGTACAAGTTCATGACATCAGCCGATTCCATTTATTGGCATGAATTCTGGCTGATACATTCATACTCATGTTTTACATTTTCCTTCTTAAAGTCCTATAACAGAGCACTGAGTACAGGCAGAGACACGAGGGAGCACTGTAGGCACAGGCCACAGCCTTTCAAAACTAGTCCCAGTGCTCTCGGAAACAGCACTTTCTAATGAGGCTCAAAGGAAAAGAACCACTTTCACATTTCCTTAGATACTGTTATTACCGTCGCTGTTGTTGGGTGGCACTGACGAACAGCAACCCTGCATACAACACAGTAAACCCCTGCCATCTTCACAACTTCTGCTCTGCTTTCGCCCGTTTGCAATCACTGTGCCAATCCATCGCAGGGAGGCTCCTCCTCAGATCCTCCACTTTGACAAGGGTCATGTCATATACAGGGACTGACAACACGCCCAGAAGAATACAAGGTGAAGTCTGACCACCCTCACTCTGAACAGCACCTCACGGCACTTCTTTTAAGACAGGTTTGCCGGCCCTCTTGGCAGGCCACTAGATACTCAACATCAACTGCCGACATCACATTCAAAGGCATCGATGCCTCTTCGGTCTTGCTTATTCACTGTCCAACTTGGACATGCATTTGAAGCAAGAGAAAAGACTATGATTCTGTTCAGGCACATTTCAGTCTTCAAACTGGTAGCCTTGCTCTTTAGCACTTTGGAGAGATCCTAGATAGCAGTTCTGATAAATGCAGTACATCTTTTGATTTCTTTTTAAATTATTTTTTATTTAGGTGAAGTTTTATAACTCATATAATCATTTAATGACATTTTTATAGCACTCTTTACCATTAATTAATGCAATTAACAAATTATAATGTCCAGTCAATATATGTATAATGTATATTTGGCTTCTCTTCTCTTTTTTCTTTTTGGTGTACTGTTGAACTGGATCTGACTGGCACAGGGGGAGAATGCCCGTCCTTCTCCAGTGGGGCATCTGGTGGATTGGTGCACCTTTGGGACTGCAGTGCAGCTTCTTGCTACTAGGCCACCAGAGCTCCCTATCTTTCAATGTCTAGATTACTGTTTCAGTAAGTGTCAACTGTAGATTGACATAAAACCCACGACAACTTCAATCTTTTCTCTATCAATCATCATGTTTCCTATTGGTGCAGAGCTGAGGACCTCTGTCTTCCTGATGCTGAAATGTAATCCATATTAAAGGCTGTCCTGGATCTTCTACAGCAAGTGCTTCAAGTCCTCTTCACATTCTCAGTAAAAGGTTGTGTCATCTGTCCAGTGCAGGTTGTCGGTGACTCTATCTCCAATCCTGATACAGCATTTTTCTTCAGCTAGCTCAGATTTTCAAATTATTTGCTCAGGATAGGTACGGAAAAAAGACAGAACCCTTGAACATACAGCTTTCATCATTTCAAATGATGCAGTGTTCTCTTGTTCTATCTGAACAACTGCTTCTTGGCCTGTGTACAGGTCTGAATGAGCACAATTAAATAATCTTCTCATGTAGTCAAATGCCTTTCTATAGCTAATAAAACAAAAAGAAAGACATTTCTGATACTCTCTGCTTCCAGCCAAGATCTACTTGCTGTCACTTCCTGAAGGCTCCTTCCAAATCCAGTTCGAATTTCTGGCTACTGTCAATGTATTTCTCCAGATGCCTTTGAGTAATATTCAGCAAGATTTTACTTGCATATGGTATTAATATTTTTCAATAATTTCTGCATTCTGTTAATTCATTTCTTTTCAAAATAAGTAGAACTAGGGATCTCTTCCAATGTGCAAAGTGGAATATGAAATAAAAAACCAACTACTTTTTTGTGAATAACATAGATACTTGCTTTCATAATGATTCAATTAAGTTCTCAGACTAGTATCGTTTTTAAATGAACATCAAGTTTTGCACATAATCTTTTCAAACACATGTTTGTAATGCCTAACGAGTCACAAAAGTACCCATGCAAAGCAGTACTTGAAGGAAAGCATGACAAACAAAAAGAAGCGGTGAGGTATACCTATAGCAACGGCAGTCTCCTGCGAGTCCCCCGTGATCATTTTGATGGACACCCCAGAGGCAATGAGTGTTGCCACAGCGTCTTTCACACCAGTTCTTGGAGGATCGATGATGCCCACCAGGCCAAGAAATGTCAGTTGCCCCAGATCAGGACCAGAAGCCAAAGCAAGAACTTCGGAAACAGTCATGAAACAAAAGAAAACAGTTTTGAGTCTCAAAGACATTATGATTTCGTTCACAGTACACTTCTGAAAACACTTAGGTATCATTCACAGTCACTAGATTTAAAAATAAAAATGGTAATATACAAAGACATTTTTACTTTAGAGGTTCTGTATATGGGTTAGCCTAAACATAAAAATTAAAGGGACTAGGACCAAATAAAAACCAATTTAAAGCAGTAAAGAGAAGTAAGGCATTGAGGAAGAAGTCTCTGCACAGCAAGTGCTTTAGACAGAACTCCGTCTTCTTAGGAAACTGCTCTTGGTGATCTGGATAAACTACTGTTTTGTCACGCCTGGAACTCAATTTAAAAAAAGATCACTGAAAGTGACTTCTACTCATTTATCTTCCTCTTTCCA
This sequence comes from Elephantulus edwardii, assembly GCF_000299155.1. Lineage (NCBI taxonomy): Eukaryota > Metazoa > Chordata > Mammalia > Macroscelidea > Macroscelididae > Elephantulus > Elephantulus edwardii. The sequence continues at coordinate 925,428 of NW_006399777.1, forward strand.
CCTTACAGGTCTCCAGAAGTACCCAAGAGCTTGAAGAGAAGGCTGTATTTACATTGTAAGCCTGGATAACTGTATAGACAATGAACTCTTAAGAGGTCACGTTAATCTGTAAAGGGGTGTAATAGCAGCGATTAGACTCTTTCACTCTTTCTATAACATTCTGTAACTTCGGTTCTCTAACTCTATATAAATGCCACCTATACTGCACTATTATTTCTAGTTGCTGTCATTCTTGGGCCTTTCAGATACACCTAAAATACTGCTGATTTCCCAAATATCATTCAGCAAAATTCTTAGAATTCCTGAACCTCTGATAACTACTGTTTTGGACTAAAGGAGATACGCTTCTACTTGGGACATTAATGGGTAATCAACTTGCCAGAGAGACTATGCGACTATTCACACATTAAATAAAGCTACCTTGCAGAGAAATGGAAAAGTCTCAAAGAAACTAAAGGAAGGATGTATTCTCCCTCAGGCAGAAGGTGTAAGAGATTAGATATATTTGGAAAGTCCAGGTGACAGGCCAGTTGCCTTGGACGTTTTCACCCTGGACAAAGGCAGGAAGGTGCCAGCCAGGCTACCGAGTCACCGTGTGCTTCAGGAGCCCAGGGCCCCAAGCTGGGGACTCCCAGCCCAGTGACCACCTGCAGTAGTCACAGGAGTTTTAAGACATGCATTCTCCTTAAAGCCCCACCGTGCTTTTACGTGCTTGCTCTCCAGAGCCGGCAAAGCCAGCTATGAACCCAGGGAGCCCTGTTCCTCCTATCTCTGACCTGGTGCCTGAGAGCAGGAGCAGTGCGTCAGGGCAGTGACTGAGACCCTGCTCATCCTTCACAAACAGATAGAGAGAGAGGGAGAGGAAGAAGGAGGGGAGGAAAGAGAAAGAGAGAGGGAGGGAAGGGAAGTTTGAACCAAGTTGTTTTAAAAAACACATCAGGGATCTATGCTACTTATATTAAGGGGGAAAAAACCAAGTAAGCTCCCATTAGCTCCCTCATCAGACAAGTATCTTTAAATAACATGTCACCACTGCAAGGATTTCAGAATCTAAGATTTCCAATTTTGCTGTAATTCTGACTTTCCACCCTCTGGGGTCCATTAACCAATGACAACACTTTGGGAAGGGAAGAGTTGTCCATGACCTGGAACAAATCTGAAGGCTCAGTGTGGTGCATGGATAGGAGGCCTGCTTTTTCACCCTGGGAGTCGCCCTGAGGTATACCTCGGAGTCCTGCCGAGCCCATCCGCGCCTTCTCTTGTTGGTACAGATCTCTCTGCTGCTGGGTGAGGCTAAGGGTCTGCCCTTTGCTGTGGTATGTCGTGCAGTATTGAATCACCTGTTCATAAGCACCCTTCATGAAACAGATCTCTGGTCTGTCCTGAGAAGAAAAACATGCAAAATAAATGCACACATCTCGCATTGGATTCCTGAGACACACACTGGGGATGGAGAGAGCAGGAAGGCTCGGTTCTGTGTTCGCAGCCCATTTTCTGTTGTTACCAAGAGCACACACAGCTAAGTGCACACACCCACTGAGTCAGGGGGCCATTCTTACCCTCCCTGCTCTTTAAGCTTTTAACTGTCCCTCGCTGTCAGCTCCAGGCCCTCCCTCAGCTGCTCCTGTCATTGTGTACGGTTCTTAAAGGGCACATTCAAGGCAGGCACTCTGGGTTGGCAGCACAACTCTCTGCAGAGAGGCCACAAGAGCGCCCTGAGCAAGGCAGGCCTTCCTCACCAGTTAAACTCAACTATCAGTGTTTAGTAGGTGTAAGAAGACGATCGGGGACTCTGTTTATGGCTTAAAGATATCTCAGGATAATAGTTTTTGGTACTCATCAAACTTCCAAGGCTCCGACAAGTGTAGATTCCTTAATGTGAAGTTCTGCTTGGCCTCTTGTTGTTCTGCTTAGGCTGCTTCTACAGAATCTTTCACCAATCAGTAAAGCTAGCTGGGCATCAAGCAGATCTGGCAGTTTCACGGCTAAGGAGATGTACAGTCTGTCTTGACTAACAGATCATACACGCTCCACCTGTCTTTTTCAAAAGCCTAACTGCCACTTTTTGCTGTTGTTTTCTTTATTGTTAGTTGTTGTTAGATGCCACTGAATCAAGTATGATCCTATGACCGTATCATACTGACTCTATGAACAACACATCTGAACCCTGCCCTATCCTGTGTCATCCTTACAAGCTCAGCAGTCACCGCATCAATCCACCTGGTCGAGGGTCTTCCTCTCCTTCACCAACGCTCCACCTTGCCAAGCATCATGTCCCTCTTGAAGGAACAGCCTTTCCCAGCAACATGCCTGAAGCATTTGAGATGAGGCTTCACCATCTTTGCCTCCAATGGGCACCCAGCGGCACTTTCTTCCAAAGACATATTTGTCTTTTGGGAGTCAGTGGAATAGTCAGTGCTCTTCTCCAATTCATACTAATTCCTTCTAAATCTGTACACTTGGCCTGTCTGTGTTGCCACATCTACATGGGGTTGACCTCTTCTAGATGCTGTCAGGTCAAAGGCATCAATTCCTCTGTAGTCCTTATTCACTGTTCAGTTCTCAGATGCATAGCGAGCGATCAGAAAGACCATGGCTTTAATCAGACACACCTTAGTTCTCAAACTGACATCATTGCTCCTCAATACTTTGGAGAGGTTCCTGACTGCAGATTTTCTCACTGCAACACGTCTCCTGATCTCCTGACTGCTGGTACCAAATGTACTGACTGTGGATCCAAGCAAAATGAAGTCACTGACAATTTCAGCCTTTTCTCTATCTACCATGACATTGCCTATCAAGCCAGTGATAAGGATTTTTGTTTTCTTGCAGTTGAGATGTGATCCATATTGAAGACTGCAATGTTTAACCTTCCACAACAAGTGCTTCAAGCCCTCCTCACTTTCAGCAAGATTGTGTCATCAGCGTTAACACAGGTTACTGATGAGTCTTCCTCCAATCCTGATGCCACATTATTCTTCATAGATTTATAGCATAGTTTTCTTTACACTCATCACTAATTCTTCCCAAACTCCATAATGCAACTATAAAATGCTTCTCAATATTCTCCACCTGATCAAATGACTATGTAAGCTATTACTTCCTTCCATATTTCACTGGCAAATCTCCCTCCTTGAATTTCATTCTCTCCTCCTTTTCCAGCCTGAGCTCCCCGGTATGTAAGCCTGCTGCACCACGGAGATCTTGGAACTTCCCTGGAAGCAAAGTGGTTAAATGTCTGGCTGCTAACTAAAAGGTTAGCAGTTCAAATTTAACAGCAATGCTATATGAGAAAACTCTTGTAGTTGGTTTCCGGAAAAAAGCCTCAGAAACCCAAGCAAATAGTTCTACTACGTCCTACCAGAGGTGCAATGATTGGAATGCATTTTTTTCTTTGTTTCCTGCAACCTATTCTCCCTTGGTTTGGTCTATATCTTTCATGATGAAGACTTTTCCCCCTAAATATGTTTCAATCTTTGCCAGGATCCTTACAATCCAACACGAGGCAATAAACAGATCAGAAATGCCAAGACACTGCCATCTGACCAACAGGTAGGCCGGGCCTAGGCGGAATACTTTAGGTCCTCCAGTATGTAACTTGAGTGAGGTCAGAGTCCAAACTGGTAAAAGAAATCCTTCAATAGCACACAGGCCACATCATTTTGACACATGTGTAATGATTTATAAAATGGAGTGAAACAGAGACTCCAAATAAATTTAAATATATATATATATGCTAGCTTTATAAAGTCTTACCAAATAAACTCATACGCATGAAACAGTAGCTAAAAATTATCGAAGTCTAATGTGATTTTTGAAAGTTTACAATAGATGGCATCCTACAGTTTGCTTCCAACTGTTTCCTTAAGCGTTTTTTAGAAGTTCCTTTAAAACAAACTTAAGACTGGATTTTTCTTCTCCTCAGAAACAAGTCACAAACTTCAATTCACAAGTTCAGTGGTATGGCCAAGTTCACTTTTCTTTTAAAACCAATAAATCATTTCTGGCCTCCTATATGTGGGAGAAATCTTCGCTTTCATTCCTGCCTACAGAGATGTAACCTGTTTCAGAATGTCCACAAGTGACAACGTTCAATTCCAAGAGGAAACGTGCAGATAGCAGATTTTACCTTTTGAGAACAGTCTATTCCCATCAAGATGGTACTAGCAATTAAGAATTTTAAGATTCCTCACTGAAGATAACTGAAAACATGTATTATACTAACAGTGTAAAAACCTTTCTCAAGCAAGTAAGGCTGCAGTATGAACACAGAATGTCAGTTCACTGGTTAATAAACTGGGTCAGACAGCATGAGTAACGCAACCCTCCACAAGAGCGGCTGGCACAGCAGCTGCAGTGTTTTGAAGGCTGCAAAGTCATGCAAGGATTCCTTCTGTCGTCCAGCAGATGCTCCAAGTGTGAGCCACCTTGACGTCACCTAACAACAACACGTCTGGAAACCACAGAGAATGTGGTTTTCCTTGTCGTATAGACTTAGACATTACGTCAGTGAAAGGCCACTGGTTGAAAACACTCAGCAGAGACCGACAATGAAATATCATCAAGAACAAAAGCATGCTGTAAGAACCTGATACCACAAACTCCGGGTGACTGAGACAAGTAACTTAAGAAAACAACTGTTGCTTATACAGCAAAACTCTATAGCTGTAGCTCTACAGGCTCAGCTCTGTCTCACTCAGTGACTTACTTGCAAGACCTAAAGATGGACCACAATGAAGACTATCTCAACTGACAGATCAGAACAAGCATTAAATAGAAAAATACCTGCTGTGTCCTGTGCACACACTTCACAGCCATCCACTTTTGCTCAGAGCTGAAAGGGTACTCAGTTTTTCTGATATAGTCTTCTTGAAGTCCATCGAGACCCATCTATAGGACACATACAAAAAAGGTCATTATCAACAGGAGGGGGAATCTCCACTCTGTTAACAAAGAATAAGATTCACAACATACGGCTAAACGGCTAGGGAGACTCCTTTTTCAAATAATGGTGATACAGTAGTAGTAAAGCCCTGTCTACATCCACTAGCTCTCTGTACAGCAGCGTGCATTGCCAACATGGAAGCTAGCGGGCAGATGCCACTGAAGTCACAGAACAATAGCAGGCAGTCTGAACTACATGAAAGCAAACTTTCAGTGATAATCTATCATATCTTTAATGCCTCAAAGTTTGGAATTCAGCAGGGTGTCAATAAAGGGACCTAACCAATTCTAAGCATCTATTTTTACAATTACAAATCAAGTTTTAAATTGAACCCTTCACTTAGGAATGCAAATCTGCCACCTTATTGCCTAACCCCTGTCCTCTAGGGCCCTTCCACCCAATCTTCATATAAAGTGACAGGACACACAGTTAAAATGGGTCCAAACAATAAAGAAATGTCGCCCTCTGTTGAAGAACTCCATATATATTATAGATAGCTAGAAATAACTATCACCTATTTGCTTTACTGAATTTAATTAAACTGTTGTTTTAGATAAGATCACATCTGAAGTGGCCTACTGCTTCTAAAAAAGTGGAGCACCCTGCTTCTAAAAAAGTGGAGCACCCTGTGCTTTAGGGGAGGGAGACATTGGAGTCTGCACTTTTTCACAAAATCAAATGCAGGCTTTGGCCCTACTAAAGTAACAACATCACACAAGTCAAAGAACAGAGCCCAGAAACATCACGGATACAGACCTTCATCGCAAGAGCCATTAAAGCCCCTTCTGTTGGCTTCCCCATAAGAGTGTTATTTCTAATTACAGCATCATTGCACACACAGCCAGCCTAAGAGAAAAACACACAACGTGTGAACTATCACTGTGCCCCGCTGTGACAAAGAAAGCCACTTCCTTGGAGACAGAATCCTTCTTACCTCAACAATCCTGCTGACAGCTGGGTTATAGAATCCATGAACAACATCACCATCAACAATCACTTCTCCAAACTGATTATAACCCACTCCAGTAACCTAAGGAGCAAAAGAAGCAATGCTGATGAGAAGCAGAACTATGAGATGTGTTAGCTTTACACAGCATGACATTGTTACAATGTGTACAAGAAATGTATTTCAATGTGTCCACAGGAGATTGAGATTTAATAATGTAATGAATTTAAATTATCATTTTTTTTAACATGATGACCATATAAAGATATTAGGTTTATGTGTTCAAAGTTTATTTTTTTAATTACATATTGTAAACCATTAAAATGTTTGTACACAAATATGCTTCAATTTAGGAAACTTCACATTTATACAGCCTATTACATTTGCAAAGAAGTTTAAGTCATTAGCATATGGTAATTCTCAATAGAATCTTAATAAAAACCGAACTCTTTTTTTTGTTTTAAATACCAAGACTCAGAGGCATTGGATTGAGCCAAGGACTTAAAATCTACTTTGACAGGCTGTTGCTATGTGCCTCTTACACGACCCTTTGACCAAGAGATCTGACCCTTGTCCTGTCCTGTGCAGTCCTCACCATCTCTGATGTATCTGAGTCCATTGTTACCGTCACTATGGGATCCACCCTGTGACTCTTCCTGTCTCTCTGACCCTTCTACCTTTCCCAATATGATGTCTTTTTCAGGGTCTGGTCCCTCCCAACAACAGGCCCAAAGTCTGTAAGACAAAGTTTCACCATCTTTGCCTCAAAGGACCACCTGGTTGCACTTTCTCCATGTCATATTTGTTTGTTCACAATTTTACAAATAAGTGCTGGTAAATTCAGAGACAGAGACTAAACAAAAATTATATTTCCTTAAAAAAACCATTTAGAAGGAAAATTATTAACATATGGTACATACATGACATATAAAACAATGGACTTTAAAATTCCTGAGCTCCACCATGTTAACCTAACTTTAACAGCCCTTGGAGTCATCTGAAAAGGACATATTAACCAACGTGAGACAGGATATCAATGGCCAAATACAATACTTTAAATACCAACAGACTGAGTTTAAGATCGATGAATAATGGAACGAAATCCACCCACATACAACTGCGTCAGCACCGCAAGTGCCACCGCAGTTTAAAAGCCTGGGCCTGTCCTACGTCATGTTCATGAGCATCCCAGCTCAGGACTGGCTGAGACAGGCACTCACAGGCACATGGCTCCAAGATGACCCAACACAGTGACCTGCACAGAAATACCTATTTGTAAAATAAAGTAACAAATTCAGTCATTCATTCATTACAGAAATATTTCAATGAGGCTAGCCCTGTGTTAGGAAAGATGGCTCTTGGTCTCGTATAATTTGTAACTGGAAAGGAAGAAAATGTCACCTGGAATAGGAATCAAAAGGTGTGCTGTGCTATAAAACATGTTTTCTAAGACGTGGCTCAGTCTCCTGGATGTACCAGCTGTACCCTGGGAGAAGGATGGTCAGTTTCCTCGCTTAAAGAGTTACAACCTCAAGGATTCAATGGCGGGTTGTGAAACGCAGTGGGTGTAAGAATGGCTAAAAGTTATGGAAGGCAAAAAATGGCGGGCTGTGGTGAGGTTAGAGGCAGGGGAGCCTGAAGACATCGGGCAGGATTCTACCTCTGGACTGTCCAACTCAAACTCATTGCCTTCTGGTCAAAACCCACTCACAGCTGAGCGTCCCCTGGTTTTCTAACGTTTAAATCACACAGGAAGAGATCTGCGCATCTTTCTCCCTCAGAGGAGCTGGTGGAGAAGATGCCAGAGAGGAGTGGCCTCTAGATGAGCAGGGCAACTCCTCCCAGGACCTGCCCACCCAGGAGGACTACCGCTCTGGACACCATCACACGGGAAGGCGATGGCTCAACAACCACCTCACAGCTCTTGTGAAGATAAGACCTCAGCATCACTACAAATGTTAAACTTCAACATTTTCTATCAAGCAACAGTATTACTAAAGCGAACCCAGCCAATGAACCTGCACGGTACCTCAGCATGCTGCCCGTCGGAAGTGAGTATGTGCGTCACGGTCATCTCATTCTTCGTCAGTGTTCCAGTCTTATCTGAACAAATCACATTGCAGCAACCTAAAGAGTAAGTTATTACTTGTTACCAAAGAATCAGAGGGAGAAAGAGTGTGTAACTGGAGGGGAAGGGAAAAGAGAAAACACACAAGCACAACAAAGCAAAACCCAGCCAATGCCTCCAGAAGCTTATCCTATATGTCTGAATTCTGAGATGAACCCCATCAATCATTTCAGAGTCATATTTTTTAGTATGCTGGCTTCCTAAAAAGGTAACACTTCTGCACTGAGAATAAAAATCAGATAATGGTAAATGTTGATATTATCCCATTTGATTTTCAGTTGATTTCTGCAAAGATAGGCAATTTCAGGTTGATATAACAATTTAGGGAGCTCTGGTGACAGAGTGGTAAGAAATTATGCTGCAATCCCAAAAGCACGCAGTTCAAATCCACCAGCTGATCCAAGGCATCAGGATGGGCAATCTCCTCCTGTTCTACTTACTGCCCCTGAAAACCTGCAGGAGGGTCAGCTATGACTCAGTTCTGACTCAACAGTACTCAACAAACACATAACAATTTAATGCTTTTTTTTTTTTTCAAAGCTTGGAAGGTGTCTAAATTTAACTCTATTAAAATTTATTCAGATGAAAATTAGAAAAACTTTATTATTTACAAACCCTAAGTTAAATGTCTTTAAAATGTTTTAAACCACACATAAAGCTATATTATAGCAATAGAATTAATAAAAATTTACTGTTCTTTTAAATAAACTCATTCAGGATGATATTCTAGGACCCAGAGTTATCCATTATCTTCCTTTGAGATGTCAAAAGAACTCTATTAATTTTACTCATGGGTTTTATTTGCTGTATGGCTTTACGATTTAGCCTTTAGAATACCCCACAGGTTATAAAAAGATGTCTCTTAAAATGCCCTTCCCTGACCTCAATGTATGCATTTCTTAAATTTTTTTTTTTATTAAAGCTACAGCAAATTCTTTCACAAGTCAGAACTACTGTGCAAAATTCCTCTAAGTAAAAAACTGTAAAACCCAAAATTGACTATTGCCATGAAACTACACACATCCATAAGTATGTTTCTAACAAAGACTTACCCAAAGTCTCAACAATAGGCAGTTTTTTCACAATGGCCCTTTTCTTCACCATTCTCATGACACCGAGAGCCAGAGTCACCGTGACCACAATGGGAAGTCCTTCTGGAATCGCTGCTACAGCCAAGCTACAAACAAGGGGGACATGGCTTGAAATAACTGTCCACACGGGACCCACCACCATCACTCCAATCACAGACTACTCCAAATGACAGCTGATAAAATTTAACAGTGAGCACAAGAAAAATTATCTTCTCTAAGGAAGGGAAAGAACATAAATGTTCCAGGGACATTTATTTACTAGCTGCCAGATGGCGCATGGTAGTTCAGAGTACAGCTTTGAAGTCAGATGCCAGAAGCTGCACTCCAAGCTATACCAATTTTTACATGCGTGGCCAATGTTAATAACAATGACTTGATAAGATTTAATAGGGGGTGAGGGGGACTTAAATGGCAAAGCATGAAAACGTATCTATCGCAGCGCCAAATATTCAATAACTGTTATGTTCTTTACCACCATTATCTTAATGAATTTTCTCTAACATCTCATAAATTAAATCCATTTTACAGAAGAAAAATAAAGAAATTTAAAGAAAATTACTTTGAACATAAATACTAGCCCATGTGGGTATTTTAAACAAGATCTCCTTCCAGACCCCAGCTTTCTTAAGTCTGCCACCCAAACAGGTAATCTGATCCTGGCTGCACACCACTCGTCTTCAGGCAGCACAGGTCTGCAAATTAGGGATACCTTCTTCCCCTCAACTGTATGGCACAAATTACCATCTTCCTTTCTTCCACTCTTAAGTTCACACAAGTAGAAGACAATTTTAGAGTACTTGCTTATCTATTTATAATGAGACGGGTATTCTGGCTAGGTATACACTGGTGAAGTCATGGTCCTTTCCCTCATGATCTGAGAGCATTGTCCAGGCTCTTTTAAATTTTCCACTATTGCTGTCAATAAAGGGTTAACAAAACCACACCTGTTTTCTCATCTGCCTGCAGTTAACTTTGGAGCTCCGTTCCTTAATGACCTGATAAAGGTGGTGTGTCACCTACGTTGCTAGGGCAACAATGTTTAAGACAAAGACATCTATTCCCTGACAAACTGTCTTGGGGATTCTCACAGGAAACCGAAGCTAAGAGCTTCCTGAGCTGGTGGTGGTGTTGGCCACCAAGCACATCCCCTTTGCAGGCACCTGGGATACTCTACCTGGAATCCCAGGAGGTTCCCGTCTTCACGGTACCCAGTTCATGAGTCAACACCTGTGCGGATCTACTGTGTGGAATGCTTCAGGAACTCTCCAGGAGAGTAAGGCCTCAAGATGCTCAGCATTTTCTTACAGTAAAGCCTTCTGAACAAACAAGTGGCCGAGGTGGCTCTGAGCGCCATGGATCTGAATGTACATTAGCGTCTAAAGGTCACCTGGTGAAGTGCAGCTGCTAATGCAGTCTAACTCTGCTTCCTCTGGGGGTGACCTCACTGTTCGTTCTGGTCTCACAGATTTCCTGACCCTCACCTGGCATGTGGAAAACCCTCAAATGAGATATTCATGGCTCAGAGCAGTTCACAAAAGTCCTCCTGAGTTATTCCTGACATAATTTCTTAATCTCTCTTTGTGAAGACGTGTTATGTCCTGAATTTTTCTTCTTTATAAACTTTTACCTAATTCTCAGTTTCTAACTTTCTGCTTTACATTTTGGGAAATCCCTCTGGCTTTAGCCTACAGCTGTTAAATGGAACCGTTCCTTTTGGCAATCATAATCTTAATTTCTAAAGACTCTTTTTTTGGTCCTCTAATCTTTTCTGAAGTAATTTATCACTCAATCAAAGATGCCATTTCTTCTCCATCTCTGAAAATACAAATGCTTAACATTTAACCTTTATCTTTGCTTTGAATTTGAACATGTGCTTGGAGACTACATGATTTTCACATTCTCTTTTACGCACTTAGTTTTCAGCAGTGCAGTCCTTGAGCACTCTTTATACTTAATAATGCAGTACCATCCTGGTAACTCCAGCTATCTGTTCTGTGTTTTCTTCACTGCCAGATATGATGGTTCTTAATGCCCCCACAAAGTCATTTCAATCTATGGCTTCACACCTATGCAAGCAGAAATACTCTTATGCTCATACACTGCATTATCATCGTAACAAAATGCAAGCTATATCTGTCAGAGAAATAGAACTTTTACTTTATAAGCAAACTATCAGAACTTACCTTACGCTGATAGTAAACATTTCCAAGATATCTTTTCCAAGTAACCAACCAACCAACATGATAATACCTAGAAAAGAATCAAATAGTTAACTTCCCCCTCCTTTCATATAAAGCTCACTAGGTATAGAAATAACAGAATTACCAACTTCACAGCATCAAAAATGTCTTTGAAATAAAAGGGAAGGTATATGAGATCATTTTTGCAACATATTAGGAAAATTTGTTAACCAAGGGAGAATCCAGTCAGCAGCATGGCCACTCAGGCACAAATCACCACCTTCTGTTCTCACTGCCCCCACCTACTCCATAAAGCAACTACAAATCCACAAAGCCGATATTGTTCAGACTAGTTTTTTCATAAGTCAATATCCAGATAATTAAGTTTATAATGCACACAAAGACATGCGCAAACTGGCTCAAATGATGATGAAATTCACTTAAAAGACATTTCAAAGTGCATTAATATTAAAAGTATTGCTTTCATGTATTTTAAAAATTAAAGAACACTCCATTAACATCAACCAAACAACTGATTAGACCTTAGCCTTCAATCTTTATGAAGAATAAAGAGCTCCACAGGGCAGGAGCAGCACCCGAGCTTTAATAGAACAGCCTGAGCCTGTACTTCAGATCAGTGTGAGCATTAAATGATGTGCTTCTCGCTGAGTAACAACAAAATAACGATGCGGATCACGACCCTGTAAAATTGTGTCCAAATACTGTGCTGACCAAAAATCCCAAGCTTAGGGGCAGTGAATTCCAGCAGGGGTCAGTGAATGATCTCCCAGAGCCCTGCTTGCTCTTAAGCCAAATTTGATGGTGCTCAACCACACTCATCCTGTCTACAGTGTCTATGGCAGATTTGCTGCTGACACCAGAGGTGAATTTTTCCACAGGATGGGATGAACTACAACTCTAAAATATTTACTATCTAGCCCATTACAAACAAACACCTGGCAGAACACAGATCTGTTCCATATATATTGCCAAGGAAAATTTTGCTCAATGTACTACATTAGCATAAAACCAGTATATCAATAAATTCAAAGATAGTGTTATTGACTACAGAAATTCTCGAAAATAAACATTAAGGATCAAATGAGGCCATTCTCACTAGCTACTAAAGTGTAGATAGTTGCCTTCCTGCTTTCTACTCCCTATTTATGAAGATAAAAGGAGCCACAGAATTAATATGCACTTAAATATTTCACTGAAACTGTATCAGAAACAATGCTTTGAAATGATATTTACTCACTGAAAAACAGCATGTTAGCTAGAATAAAAATAGAAGGGAAAAAAATTTCCAGAAATATAAAGTTTTTAATGTATAATAAAAATGAAATTTCAATTCAGTGAACAAATAACTGGTGGTATTGAGGTAATTAAAAAACAATTATGCAAAAAAGCTGTTAATTCTATATCATATGATTAAATTCTAAACACACACACAAAAGTAAGTACCAAATATAAAATCTAAAGCAACAGAATAACATCTAAATAGACATTTTTATAACCAGGGGTTGGGAGAACTTTTGCAAGAAACACTAAAGGCAGAAAGCGTCACTGGAGATTGTCCACAGCAGGGTGATGGGCATCTCAGGCAGAGGAAGGCTGAGCTGCTCCACACATCCTCTAGCCCCCCAAGAGTACCATACACCCCTCAAGAGAAAGCAGACACTGCAGACGCTGAGCTTCAACAACAGAGAACCCTTACCAACCCAAGACTCAAGTCACAAGAGAAGAAGAACAAGAGAGAGAATGGCAAGTCACAGAATAAAAAACAAAGTACCAGCGTACATGAAAAACTGTCCCATTTTTCCAATGAGAAACTGCACAATATAAGACACCTTGTATTAAATGCAGGTGAAGCTGGCAAGAGTGTTGGAAGAGAGGAACTAACAACCTGTTCATGGAGAGTGTAGTTGGCAAGATAAAGCAGAAGCTTTTAAAATGTCAAAAAACTAAATTACATGCATATCTTATAACCAACCAAGTGTGTGAGCGAGTGCGTACGTGCGCGTGCACGTGTGTGTAAACACATAATCAGCATTACGCAGCCTAACACGAATCTTTCCCACAGCTGGTGGTGTGGGCTGCAGGGAGCTGCACTGCTAACCTGCAGGTCACACTCTCATGTTCATGACCTCAGTCAGAGAGACGGCACTGCCTCTCCTGTTAGGAACATTTTGTTTACATTTGTTTTAGGTGAACATTATCTAATGACAAGATATTTATGATAGGGTATGTGAGAGAGAGGAAAGAAAAGAAATTAATCCGTAAAAATAATCAGCTTTTTGAGACGAACTTTGGTCGCGTAGCTCACTGGGTGTTGCGCTGCAACTCAAAATTCCATGTGTCTCCTCCAGTAGTTTGAAATCACCGCTGGCTCCAACAGAGAAAGACAGGCAGTCAAACGCAACTGAGATTTACAGCCCCAGAGTCAATGGGGGTCGGGTCCATTTACAACAGTGACTAAGTGAAGCAGCTTAGTGGTAAGAATTGTGCTTCCATCGCAAAAGGTGGTTGGTTGTTGTTAGGTACTGTTGAGTACAACCCAGTAGACAAAACATCTGAACCCTGTCCTAACCTCTGCTATCGTCACAATCTGTAACCCACTGTTGCAGTAACTGGGGCAATCTACTTGGTGGAGAGTCTTCCTCTCTTTTGCCGTCCCTCCACCTTTCCAAGCATGATATCCCTAAGGATTAATCTCCTTAAAGTATGTGAGACAGAGAGTTATTATCTTTGCCCTCAAGGAGCACTCTGGTTACACCTTCTCTAAGACCTGTTTCTTCTTTTGGCAGAGAGATATTCAGTACTCTTCTCCAACACTACAGCTCAAAGGTATCAATTCTTCTCCGGTCATTCTTACTCTTACTGTCCAGCTCTCATCAGATGCCTAACAAGTGACTTAAAAGACCATGGCCTGAATCAGATGCACCTTAGTCCTCAAAACTGACAACACTGCTCCTCAATAATTTGGAGAGGTCCCTGACTACAGATTTTCCTAGTATGTCTCCTGATCTCCTGATTTCTAGTATCAAGTGTACTGATTTTGGATCTAATTAAGATGAAGTCCTTAACAGTATCACTCTTTTAATTCTCTAGACACTGAGATACAATCCTTACCAAAGGCTGCAGTACTTAACCTTCTGCAGCAAGTGCTTCAAGTCTTCCTCACTTTTAGCTATCAAAGTTGTATTATCCACACAGCAAAGATTACTGATGAGTCTTCCTCCAATCCTGATGCCACATTCTTTACAGAGTCCAGCTTTTTAATCATTTGCTCAGCACAGAGATTAAACAGGTATGGAGAAAAGATACAACCTTGACACATACCTTTCCTAATTTTAAACTGTGTAGTGTCTCCTTACTCTGTACAACAGATTATTGGTCTAGGTATCGCAAAGAATACCAGAACCACTGAGCTTCCTCCAGAACTGCCACGGAGAGAAAAGCCTTTCCTTAGAGCTGATACCCAGAGCTTCCTAAACTGTGAGACTTAGCTTGCAGGGTGCTGTACTGTGGGATTCAGCTGCACATTGCTAATTACTCTGTAGCTTTGATGTATTTTGGCTTGTTTATTATTGTTCAAGTCAATACACTTGTCTGTCAGTTTACTGTACTGAAGTAACTTGTGGTTTGCTGTGATGCTGAAAGTTGTGCCACCAGTATGTCAAAATGACAGAGCCCCATTGTGGATAGATTTTAGTAAAGTGCCAAGATTAAGGCAGACCAGGAAGCTGGACTGGCCATGTACTTCTGAAAACACTATGAACAATAGAGGAACATAGATAGTTATAGTGTAAATAAAGCTCAGATTGGAAGTCAATCAAAATGAAGAGAATAAGCTGCAAACATCCCTTAATAGTTGGAACATGGCATATTTGGGAACATGAATGTTAGAAGATTAAAGTTGTGAAAAATGGAATGGAATACATAAACACTGACATTCTAGGCACTAACAAGAGAACCTGGTCTGGCTTTGGCCACTTAGAATCAGACAATCACATGGTATACTATGCCAAGAATGAAAAACACATTAAGAATGATACTGCAATCACAGTTTAACACGTTGCCACAAATGACAGCAAATGTGTTTCTAAGCACAGTCGTCAATGTAAAAGTGTGCGGCAATGTATTAAAAGACAATTTCAAGTTCTATCCTAAAGTACAAAGTTGTAACTGATAAGATATTATTCATACATACATATGTATATTCAAATATATGAATGAATAAACAGCTAAAGCCAAAGAGGGGGAAATTGAAAATTTTTATCAAATTTTGCAGTCCAAAATGGACCACGCATGGAATCAAGATGCATTAATGTTAGCTGGTGCTTGAAATGCAAAAGTAGAGAAGGAAGGGTAGTTGGAAAGCACCAAGCTGATGGCAGAAACGAGGGCGTAAATAGAATGACTGAATGTTGTGTGTTCGATGAATGCAAAGGTAGGAGTTCCAATCCACCGTATGTATGGTCTATGGGAGAAAGAAGGGCAATCGCGTCCCATGTCATTAACTGCCTCTGAAAACCCGCTAGACGGTCAGACTTGGGGCAGTTCTGATTCAACGTACACAACAACTAGAAAGATCAATACCAAAATGCCGGAAAAGCACTCTGGTTATTAAGAATGATATAGTTTTACTTAGGAAAAAACACAATAGCTGAACATTAGTTTTGTGGTAATTTTTGAAAACGCAATGAGAAAGGACTACAGCAAGTCCTCCCTTCTTACATAAGGACAAGTCGCCTGAGCACACGAGGCAGCCCCCACCCTCTTCTCTTACCGATTATACCAAAGGAGTAGAAGGAGAGCTGCTTCCCCAGAAGGTCCATGCTCTTCTGGAGAGGCGTTTTCGGTGCCTTGACAAATTGGAGAAAAGTGTCATGACAAGTATGCAAACATTAACACAAGTAAACACAAAGGTATGGAGTTTTTAAAACTAGGATATTTAAGATGCCAGGTTAATAATATCAGTCAATGTTACCACAGTAACAAAAACACCTTAAGCCCATAGGGAGCCAGAAACTTGGCTAGGTGTCCTCAGTACTCAGCTGACAACTGACCACACAGCTTTCCCTCACCTCATGCCAAAATAAACACTAGCATTTTCACAGGAGAAACTGAGGTGTAGAGACTTCAGTGTGTAAAGTCTTAGCAAGGAAAGCCAAAAATGTCAACTTTATATTTAGGAAGGTCTATTTCCCTCACGCTTCTTTTGGAAGAATAATTTCTTCTTCCACCAACCTCACCTTCTCTGGGCTTCCCATCAGCAGCCACGATACCTCCTGGTTCTTCAACCTTCCACATCTGCCCCTATAGACAGGCTCGCTGTCCAGGTCTGTTCTACCCTGTTTACGCCTCTTAATCAGCTTCCTGCTTGGCTGTCTTCCTGTCACTGCCTAGCCTGGTAGACTAGATTTTTATACTTCATTACATACTGGAGTCTTAACAAGTAAGATGAAAATTCCAGGTGATTTTTATAGCCCTATAAGAACAAAATTTTTTTTCATCTAAAGAAACATACTTAAAGTAACTCAGAGTCTCACTTTCAAAAACCTTAACAAGTAAGAATATCTTGTAAGTTATTTTCTTGCTTGAAATTATGTAAATTTTAAAATGTTAGAAAAAATGTTCTTGAGATACAAATATACTAATAAGCAATCCTTAAAACTGGTATGATTAATTTTCTTGACAGAATAAGATGTATAATTAGCCACAATTTTTTTTATTATAAAAACTGAATAAACCCAAAGTGTTTTAAAATAGTATTATCAACTCATGAACTCCTAATAAATGCCAATCCAATTATGTTTGCATGGCTGTAACAGGCAACTAAGTGATATTATGGGGGAGCCACTGTATAATATATGACATAACTGAATATTCTCTTTCCCTCTACTCTAATTCAAGACTAGAAACTAATTCATCAGCAAATCAAATACTCACTTCTTCTGCCTGCATCATTTTAAAAACTTCTCCAAACTCAGAATTTTCTCCTGTTCCAATGACAATACCCTAGGAAGAAAAATACATTCAGATAGAATCAACTCTCCCAACTAAAATCCAAACTTCTTTCCTTTTTTTAAAGGCTAGACCACAGTGACATGTCTCACATTCACATCCAAGGTTCTCAATATTACTATAGATCATTAGTATTTATGTCTTTGGGTGCAGACTGTGGAAGTATCATTAGAATAACACTACTTCAATTCTGATGTCCACTTCTGATTAAGTTGTTTAGTATTTCTGAAATTTGGATCCTTTATAGTCAAGACAAATATTTAATGCCATTACTTCTATAATCTCAACCACCACTGTGTCGTTTATATTGGTGGAATATTAGAATCAAAGAAACTAAAAATAATCAGGAGGTGAAGGACATGTAGTCAGAGTAACAAACCCAGTACTATCTCAACTAAGTATGAAAGATCTCTACCAGCAGCTCAAGAACCAATCCCACTCCTGACACCAAAAAAAAAAAAAGAACCAATGCTTCTGTGTTAAAAAAGGAAGAGGCACCAAGCACTATGGTTTGAAAACACTTACTGTTTGGAAAATGACAGAACTGTGGACAAAGCTTTATTCCAGCCTCACAAAGAACTCCCTTGAGTTAGGCAATTCATTCTACCATTTCTTACCACGTATTTTATAAAATACACAAAATAAAAAGGTAAAATGGTTAAAAGCAAAAGAACAACAACCAACCTTGGCTTTGCCACAGATGACCAGTGTTCCCATGAAGGCGATGTTACTTCTTGACGCCAGGTCTCCATTGGTGGCAGCTGGCTGAGGAGCTGTGACCTTAGAACAAGGGGTGGTCTCTCCGGTCAGGCTGGACTCATCAATGGAGAGGTCTACGGCCTAGGAAACAGAAAGCTTGGATGGGTTCAAGTCTGTGGACTTTCTGCACAGTGTTTACCATCCAAGAGTTCACAGGGACCACTGCCTCAAACAACTCTGCAGTGACACTGTCAGTGTCATATGACTGTAACTCAGAGACACAGGACCAGCATCATTAAGAACGTCAATTAAAGTGAGGACACGAAAAGCAGAATGCTATGAGACTATACTAAATCTCATACATATGCAAGAAAAGGAGTCACCAACTGAGATTCACTCATCTCATCAACTGAAAACTCCTTAATGATAAAGTACACCAATTTTGCTGTTTCCTGGAAACAAAGTTCTAAAAATATGTTTGGCAGATTAAAAGCAAACATGAATAAAGATTTAAAAGGGAAAAAGTAATTTCATCTTTTAGTTCAATGCTCATTAAATTCCTTTCACTATATATCCCTGCATTTATTTCAAATGAGTTTATATGAACCAAAAGGTAAATACAGAGGCTTCTACAGAGATCATGAACCATAATACCTTCAAATGCAACAAAGTTCCATTCTTCATTTACAATTAAGAAGTCACATACCCAGGTGATTCAAGCTCAGTCACCGAGTCAGAAATCACTCACAGGTGACCCTCTAGTGGGTTTTCAGAGACTGTAAATCACATGGAAGGAGAACGCCTATCTTTCTCCCATAGAAATTAGACACTGCAATTAAATAATTAATCAGTGACAATGTTATAAGACAAAATGTCTATGAGTGAGTCTATGAAAAGCCAATTACGATTCGTAAACTTTCATTCAAACAAAGAAACTACATCTTCCCATAAACAGCCTCAGATGATCTCTCATAATGGTTAACTACTTATTTGATCCAGAAAATCCAAAAAAACCATGCAACTCAAATTTTCAGGTCCACTTTAAAGACACCCAGACCATCAAGGGTATGCCTGGCTGAGAAATCCCCAAGTATCAGAAAGATGCCTCTTTGGAAAGGCAGTGCATACTATTGTAATGGTGGGTTTGGACACAGGATTCATTTTATAAAATTTTAAAAAAAAAAAAACAACCACCATACAATGTACTTAAGTGATTGTTTGAAACACACTGTCAATGAAAAAATGTAGGAAACACAACATACATGAATAATGTATAATGTTTACAAATTTTCTATGAAAACCAGTATAAAATAAAGTGGGGGGGGAGGAATTCCATTATTAAGAGGGAAAAGGTAGTGGTGACCTGCATCCAGATGCTGAGGATAGATCGCAAGGACACAGTATCAGGCAAACCCTAAACACGCCACAGAAAATATCCATGAGCACAAGCGTCCAACCAGACTATGTAAGCAGATGCTGTGGACAGTCCAGGCCATGCAGCAAGCAGGAACCCCTGCAGCTGAAGTTTAAGTTTTCCCCATGTGGAATTCTTTCTCCAAATACAGAAAGACATCCTTGGAACTAGCCAGGAAATAAGCTACTTTTCTCAAATGTTAAATAAACTATTATGCACGTGTAAGAGATAAATATGCTAAAAAAAAAAAAGAGATAAATATGCTCTAGGACCGCTCCATTAAAATCACCGTGTGACCAATCCACTGGCCACTATGAGCTGTACAGCAGAGAGCTCCAGTGACTTTAGTGCAGATGGACTTCCACCATTAACTGAAAGGTCATGCCTCTCTGCACATTCAAGCCACCAAGAGCTGGGCAGGAGGAAGCACGTCATTTTTTTCCTGTGCAATTACAGCTTTGGAAACCTACAAAGAGGGTCAGCAACCAGTCACTTTCCACATGACTGCACTGGATTTTGTTTTGTTTTTAAACTATCCAACAGTGCATTTTCTCAAAAATCAACAACAATTAAATTTAAAAAAATCTTAGAGGAAAATATCCATAATGACTGTATAAAACCGGTTCCTCTACACTCTGCTGTCCACCAGTGGCTCTCTGGACCGTAAGATGGAAAGGCCACTTTCCTACTGACACACTGTAACTCCCTCCCTCATCTGGCTTAGGAAAATACACTAGAGTAAAGGGGGGGAAAAAGACATCGCAAAGCGCCTCACATTTTGGTATTAAGCCTCCTAAAAGTACTTACAAACATGTGTCTTGTTCTCTAGACACTTAACATCATTAAACAATGTACAGCAATCAGGTCACTTGACAGTGTGTTGTACAAATTCACGAAAGATCTACAGCCAAAATCTGAAACCTCACCCAATGAAATGCACGGCCAGAATCATAGAGTTGCAGTCAGACAGTGCTAAACTGGCAATCTTAAATAGTGGGTCCAGTGCAAAAGTTCAGGCATTCACCTTTTCTAAACTAAAATCTGTCTGTGCAGCTCTGGGAGAAAGGAACGACAGCCCAGTCCTGGTTCCCTTTTTCCCACTGCTGACAAACTGGAGGTGACACCCAACTTAGCCTCCTGTGGTGACCCAAGGCTGGAAGGACAGAGAGGAGACTTCATCTTTCTCCTAAAGAGGCACTGGTGGATTTGAACTGCCAGAAAGGCAAACAGAGACTCCCCACACACTCCCTACACAGCTCTCTCCTGTTCCTTTAAGACCTAATGAAGTTGTGTGGTACAGCTGGTTGAGTGATGGGCTGCTAACTAAAAGGTCAGTGGATTGAACCCCCAGGTGCTCCATGGGACAAATGCAGGGCCATCTGTTCCCAGAGACTGACAGCAGCTATGTGAGAGTCGCTATGAATCACAGTCAACTTGACAGCCAACGTTAAATCCTAAAGAAGAGTTTATTTCACTGAGGATTATCAAATAACCAATCAGATCCAAAGATCATAAAAGTCAAACAAAACTCTAATAAGTCAATTTAGTCTCCTAAACACTAGCACCCATGCCTGTATCTAGAGGGGAAATGAACCTTTTCAATTTTATTATGACTAATATCTTCAGTCAAGATATTGAAATCTAAAAGTAAAACAAAATGTTCATGTATTTTAGGCAAGTTCTTTTTAACCACTATCAAATTGCACAAGCTTACAAATGTGACTCGGTGAACCCTGTCCTATCCTGGGCCATGCTCACCATCTCGAAACACCTGGGTCCAATGCTGGACTGATATATCAATCCACCTGGTTGAGGGTCTTCCTCTCCTTCACTGACCTTCCACTTTTCCAAGCATGATGTCTTGCTTCAAGGACCAGACCCTCGTAACAAGGTCTGCGAAGCTTCACCATCTTTCCCTCTAAGAAGCACCGTGGCTCCACTCTCTCCAACAGATATTCGTCTGTTCTTTTGGCAATTCATGGAATATTTAGTGTTCTTCTCCAGCACAATAGTAGTTTTTATTGTTGTCAGGTGCCATCGAGTCAAGTACAACCCATAGGGACCCTATAAATAGCGGATCTGAACCCCGTCCTATCCTGTGCCATCCTCACACTTTCTGATAGACTCGAGCCCACTGCAGCAGTCATGGTGTCATCCACCTGGTTGAGGGTCACCTCTGCTTTGATGTCCCTCTCGAAGGAACAGTGCCTCCTAGCAACATGCCCAAAGTGTGTGAGGCGAAGCCTCATCAACTTTGTCTTCAAAGAGCACTCCGGCTGCACCCTCTCCAAGACATATTTGCATTTGTTTGTTCTCTTGGTCGTCCATGGCAACAACACAGCTCAAAGGCATCAATTCTTCTGTCATATCCATTCACTATTCAGCTCTCAGATGCACAGTAGGTGATCAGAAAGATATACTTTAGTCCTCAAACTGACATAATTATTCCTCAGTTAAGTTAGAGAGGTCCATAACTGCAGACTTTCCCAGTGCAATGTGTCTCCTTATTTCCTGACTGCTGGTACCAACGGTGTTAAGTGTAGGTCCAAGTAAGATGAAATTGTTGACAGTTTCAATCTCTTCTCCATCCAGAATAATGGTGCCTATCAGCCAGTGGTAAGAATCTTTGTTTTGACAATGAGATGCAATCCATACCTGCAATCCTTGATCTTCTACAACAAGGGCGTCAAGTTCTCCTCACTTTCAGCAAGCAAAGTCAGGTCATCTGCATAATGCTGGTTACTGATATATCTCCCTCCAGTCCTGATGCCACCACCTGCCTCCTCCTGGGAGTCCAGCTTCTCAAATTATTTGCTCAGCACACAGACTGAATAAGTATGGGAAGAGAATACAAGCCTGATTGCACACCCTTCCTAATTTAAAACCATACAGTATGCCCCTGCTCTGTTCACACAACAGCCACCTGGTCCAGGTATATGTTTCCCATGAGCACAGTTAAGTGCTCTGGGACTCTCTTCTTCTCAATGTCAGCCACAACTTGCTATGATCCACACAAGTCAAATACCTTTGTGGTGTTGTTATGTGCCGTCGAGTCATTTACAACTCACAGAAATCCTACGTACAGTAGTCCTAAAACCTGCTCTATCCTGTGCCAACCTTATTATTTATCACTGGCACATCTACCTTCATTATCCCAGTCACTGAATCAATCCAACTCAAGGGTCTTTCTCTCTTGCACTGTCCTTCTACATTGTGTTTCAGGCCAGAACTTGAAATTAGACTTTTTGACTATGAATGCAACACTATTCTTATTTTTCTTTCCCAACATAGGATACCATATGATTATCTGATTCAAAGTGGCCAAAGCTGGTACATCTCCTCTACATTATGCCTACTACATTATGTTCACGCATTCCATTTCATTTTTTACAACTTCCCATTTTCCAGCATTCAAGCTACGTACATTTCATATGTTCCAATTATTAACCGATGTTTATCTCTTTTTTGGAACCTCCTGTCTGAAGTTTACCCAAGGTATAAATGATTGATATGAGAACATCCACTGTCCCTCTGAACAGTCTGAAGGTTTACAAGAACGTGATTTTAAGGACCATTGAAAATGTTTTAACTTTTCCTCTAAATACATATTATTTCTTCCATTCTTATTACCCATACTTTACTAACAACATTCCAAAACTTACCTCAAACAAACGTAAGTCAGCAGGAACTCTGTCTCCAACAGAGAGACAAACTGTATCCCCTGGGACCAAGTCTCGGGCAAGCGTGTGCTCCAACTTTCCTTCCCGTACGCTTGACCAAGAAACAGAAGTGACCCTGGTTAAAACATGTCATGACATTGACCTAAAAAATTCTTCCCACTGGGCTTTGCCTGGAGGAAAAGGTTTCCTTCCTACTACTTCTAATGAGATAATTAAGACCCAAGAAGGGGGCTGGTTTTGTGTTCTTGATAATTAAGATGCTAAATGATGGAAAATCTGGTTAGCTGCTCATATGTAAAATGTAAAAACTAGCCTAGGAATTATCAAGTGTGTGTATCCACATGCAAAAGTAAAATTTATGTTGAATAAATTCACAACTCAAGAATCTCAAAATTATATTTACATTTTAACAGTCCAGTTTTGCTACAGTGACTATAACTTGAACATACGTCAAATTACAGAGTAGCTTGCATGAGTCCATTTTAAAAGAGCAAAAATACTCCTCAGAAACCAGGAACATACCAATGGCATTCTGGGGGCACAAGTTTACTCAATTCTTCAAGAGATTTTTCTGAACGGTATTCCTATTAAAAGAAATAAATAGAATACTCAGAATAAAACATTAAGAAACACAATACTTATTTTAAAATTTCCTCCATTTTTTATCTCTACCTTTACCTGTGCCTACTTTTCTACCCAGAAAAGCTTGCTCTTATACTAAATAATTAGCGTAATCAAACTATTTTTATCATTAAATACTTTCAAATGTTGCATTTAATTGTCAATGTGCAAATCATAGATTTTTAAAATAAAGCTGATTAGTCAGTAAAAATATGTAATTTTGAGTCATTAAAAAATATTGAATTTGTATCAATTTATAATTAAAACAATTTTATGTTTAGTGTTTAAAGAAGTCAAAGACAACAACAAACAAAACTGGCTTTAAAGATTTAAGTTCATGTTAAAGGCAATAGTTTATTTAATAAATTTGCTTTCAAAGCAGCAGAACCTATACAAGGAGTGAGATGGTTAGTGCCACAATAAAGAGTAGGTTTCCTACCAGCCTGAATTACCAGAAAGGTGACATTCTCAAGAGCCCAAGATCTTTGTGATGCCCCAGCATTCTTTCATAGCCACAACTGAGAGCCCTCTAATGACACCATATGATTCATGTCCATGTGCAGTCTTACTTACACACTAGCACTGCTATTTTTGCCTCACATCTGCACTAAACACACACATTTCTGAATATAAGGTTAAAGGAGTCCGTGGTCGGGTTTAAAGTTAGGAAATGTTTTTAAATAACCATAGTGAAAATTTCACATCCATCACAAACTTTCTGTATAGGAAATGCAAAGTTGTATTAGAATAACATGAGTCAATCAATCAGGCTCAATTTGCTAAGAAGTAAGAATTCATATGGAAAGACCATATACAAGTATTAAAAGCTGTCAGATATGCTCCAACTACACAAAGAACAGTCAAGAATTTTCCCAACTTAACACAACTTTTTTATTTCAACTCTTGCTACTCTGGGTGTTGACTGTGAATCCAAGTAAAATAAAACTGTTGACAATTTCAATCTTTTCTCCATCTATCTGATACTGCCTCTTGGTCCAGAGGTAAGGATTTTTTTGTTTTCCTGATGTTGAGATGTAATTCATATTGAAGGTTTTGATTTTCTGTAGTAAAGTGCACAATTCTTCTTGACTTTAGTAATTTGACCTTTTAATTCTGTATTTTTTTGTTTTCTTCTTCTAGATTTAGCTCTATCAGGTTCAGAACATAACAGGGTCCTAAGAAGCTAATTCTCTTCCACTGCAGACATAACAAACCTACTGTTCACATTATGTATTATTACTATGCTTTCTAGTTCATATATCTGGCTTCAGTTATTCTTAACATTCTCAGATAAAAACCTAGGCTTTATCCTGTAACCTGAATCAAAGCAGCCAAGTTAGTCCCATAAGTTTGCTGAAAATTATCTGTGACATTGTAAAAAAATATTAAAAAATAAGTTTTGAAAGGCATCATCAACTCTGACTATAGATATCACTGTGAACTGCCTTAGTTTTTTCAATCAATAAACCAAGTACCATTTTCATGTTAGCAAAATAAGGTACCTACTCACCTGAACAAAAGCAACTGTAACAACAATAAGAATTGCCTGGGGGGGAAAAAAAAAGTATAAACTTGAGAAGTACTCATAATTTATCTATCTGCCACATCAACCTAAGAACTGATGAGAAGACGACAGCTGCTCAGAGGCCTGTGGGGAAAGAAACTGCTGACTGATGGTGGCTGCTCCTCCAGGGGAGGGTGTCAGGCTTTCTCCTCTCAGAACTACTACTCTTACAAAGGAGCCATGGGGCAACAGTGATCAAGCACCCAGCTGATGGTTCAAATGCACAGGCAGCTCTGTCACAAGAGAAAGATGTCACAGTCGGCATCCCTAACTATTTATAGCCAACACAGTCTGATGGGCAGTTCTACTTTGCCCCATAGGTCACTACACATCAGAACTGGCTCCTCAGCAAGGAATATAATATGGCTTATGGTCTTACAAAATGAGAAACACAAAGAGTTCCGTTTACATGGGTTCTACCAACTGATGCTTACCGCTTACACATTAAATACTTCAACAATTCTGTTTCCATTTCTACTTGTCATCTAAAAAATAGTAAATATTAACACAAATAATGTTTCTTATAATTTTATTTTTAGAAACAAAAGTGAAAAAAGCAATGTTCTCACATTTTCTATATATCCTTAATGTCTGACATAACAGAAAAATGGATTTTCTTATCTACTGTCTGCATTCAATTTATGAGATATGCTATTTAAAAGGGTGCTTGTTGTTAGGTACAATACAGTGGCATACAACTCACAGAGTGACCCCGTGAACAGGAGACATGAACCCTGTCCTATTCTGTGCACCATTCTTATCATTCCTGACACGCCTGAGCCACAGTGGAATATTTTATTAGCCTTTTCAGAGGGCTATGACTATTGTTCCCCTCTACTATACTAAAATTCACTAAGTTTCTTAAAAGTATTCTGCATTTTTAGAATCTGAAATTATATCAATGAACCTTTTTTACACTAAAAACTATTGAATTACCCTGCATTTGAATGGATCTTTTATTACCATTGAAGACTGCAGCTCCATGTACACAGGTCAAAACACTGGCTCACTGTGTTGTCTAAATGTTAACATATTTTAAAAAGACATGTACTCAGAGCTTAAAACTTAATGAACAGGGTAAGTGTTACAAAAGGTCTTGGGGGAGACAGAGGGAGGAAAGTGTGCATGAATAAATGGATGAAACAATCTCTTTCTTTAGTAAACCCCCACTAAAATTTAAAAAATAAAGTGAAGGATGCTTTTTAAAAATGTGGGACATATTCTAAATAAAAATACTTTAAAGTTTCTGAATCAGGAAAGCAGACCTCACATATCCCCTCTTCTTGTAATGATTGTAGGGACACCAGGTGGTCCATAATCACTTCAAAAATTATAACTCACTCAAGATATAGTTACTGAAACTAGATGACTTTCTTTTTGCTATAAATTTCTATATGAGACAGGAGTAGAAATAAAGATGAACTAACTAATCAATGAAAGCTAGACTAAGCTAACTAAAAATATAATCATACCTAGTAAATAGCTAACTTAATTTCTGCAGTCGACAACTAATTAAAGCATTTAATTAGAAAGCATAAATTAGAAAATAAAAAGTGGAAAATTATTAAATCTTTTTCAAGTATCCCAATCTCAGATCTTTGAGCAATACTGAAGATTCCTGTAATTAAAAAAAGGAATTTTAACATTAGCAATGAAAAAAATTTTTAAGAAATAGTAAAGAATTTTTCAATCTAGTTTCTAAAATAAGAACCAACTCTAATTTACAAAATTAACTATCATCTTAAAAGAAAATATTCTTACCACAGTGATACTGACGGCATCATCGAACTGATGCATTACAACACTGATGACTGCAGAAGCCAGAAGTAGCATGATAAGGGGGTTTTTAAACTGAAAGTTAAAAAAAAAAAGCGATTCAGCAATGTCAAGTTATCTTACTGCCAAAGAACATGACAACAAAAATCCTGTACGAGCATGTGAAGAAAACTATTATGAAGCTTGATATGGTTTATATTTGATCTACTTTTCAATACAGAAAATCAAGATATTGCTTCACTTTACATTCAAGATGCCAAACCCAGCAGTACTTTGTTAGAAAAATAAAGTTAAATCTAAATATGTAAAACTAATCTCTTACAGCACACAAACAGTTCTAGACAATTAATTTCTTAACATAGCTGTTCTGACTTTCCACTGAGAAAAAGAAATGGTTTTCAGCTGAGGATTTAGGTTCAACATTGGGTTCGTTAGGGTTATTCCAAGTATGCAGATTACCTCAGACTACAACTTTTTAGCTACCCGTTTATGACAATAATAATATGCAGAGACAGCTAGGGATAGACATTAGATCTTCTCCACAGTAGAAATGGAAATTATTCCTCAAGGCTGGGTTCCCAGGTTTGGTGGTAGTTTTACATTGAGTGCTTGCATCTCTTGCTGCCCAAGTGTGTCCTGGGAACCTTGTGATCAACACTGTCTCAGCCTGTTAGGTGCTGCTCTCTGTGACCACGTATAAGTCTCTGAAAAAGGTGGTGGAAGAGAGCCAAGAGAAGAACCAGGTAGGAAGTGGACAAGAGTGACCAGTGCTGGATGTCAACGGTTTGTTCATTGTACCCACATCACTCCACTGGCGCTGAGTCACACCAAGCTAGCCACTGTACCACCAAACGCAGCAGAGCTAAAGAACTTGGAAGTGCCCAAATTCTGTAATAACCAGATTGAGGAGCTGCCCACACAGATCAGCAGTCTCCAAAAACTCAAACACCTAAACCTTGGCATGAATAGGCTGAATACCTTGCCCGAGGATTTGACTCGCTACCAGACCTTGAGGTCCTTGACTTGACTTACAACAACTTGAATGAAAATTCTCTTCCAGGAAACTTCTTCTACTTTACCACCCTGTGTGCACTCTATATAAGTGACAACGATTTTGAAATCCTAATCAATGCTCATAAAGTTGCAGATACTCAGCCTCTGGGATAACGACCTCATCTCACTGCCTAAGAAAACTGGGGAGCTTACTCAGCTTAAGGAGCTCCACATTCAGGGGAACCGCCTGACTGTTCTGCCCTCAGAACTAGGAAACTTGGATTTAACTGGTCAGAAGCAAATATTCAAAGCAGAGAACAACCCCGGGTTACTCCAAGTGCTGACCAATTCCAGCTTGGCGTGTCTCATGTTTTTGAATACATCTGTTCTGAGACGTACAAGTACCTCTATGGTCGACACATGCAGGCAAACCCAGAACCACCAAAGAGTAATGATGACAAATCGAAGAAGATCAGCCAGAAACCCTTGGCAGCCAAGAACAAACAGGGCTTCGTACAGACTGGGCTCTGGGCCCTTCTCTTCGGCGCCTGGCTTCCCTTGCTCTGTGTCACTGTGTGTGTGCACGCATGTGCTTTACCCTTTCCACGCTCCTCTGTCTAGTGCTCACCACTGAACCTTTTAAACTCATTTGGTAGGTGGTAGATTTTTATAAGTTCTTAAAGCCATTTCCATTTGTTTCCTTAAAATTGTCAGAGGCAGGAAACGAAGCTCTAATTCAACTGCAAATTCCATAGTAGGCATAGGCTTCAGGGCCTTGGACATCACAAAGTGGCTTATTATCCAAAAAATAATTAAAATCATGTAACCATTTAAATATCACAGTTAACACTTTTTCTTCTTCTGTTTATTCACTTGTCATGTTCTGTTAAAAAGTCACCATTCTCCACAGAAATACTGTTCATTTAACTTACAAATGATTTTAATAAAATTTTGAACTTTTTTATTTTTAAAAAAAGGCTGGTTTCCCAAGGTCTATCTATCTGGAAAAGAACTCCGCGGTGAAGCACTCAATTGCTAACCAGAAAGTCAGTGGTGCGAACCTCCAGGCACTCTGTGGAAGAAGCTGTGGTAGTAGGCTTCTGTAAAGTCATGCCACCTTGAGGACCTACGGGTAGTTCTACTCTGTCCAATAGCATGGACTCAAGAGCAAAGGGCTATCTGGTTGAGGCAAACATATCCAAAAAGCTAGGACAACAGCATCAACCCAATCAGGCAGCACTCAAATGCAGAGCAGCGGAGCCTGCTCTCTAGATGTGTCAGAGGGGATGACAGAATCTTATCCCCTGCCACAGTGGTGCCAACTGCCGTCTAAACTGCCAAATAACAGAGCTACAAAAAAGATGTCCCAGCCCAGCAGAGAGTCCCACCCTCTACATGTCACAACTGGGTTAGATGCCATCTCCTCCTGTGCACCCCAAGAATCAACATTGCAATATCTGGCACAACAGCTCCCATCCTGCCTCATATCAGAATTATAGCAACAACTTCTAGCAAATACCAAAGCGTCAAGTCTCTAACAGACCAATTACTAGAACCTTGAGTTTTTTGCAATTTTTAACCAATTCAAGTGATTCTAACGCAGAGGATTAAAAATCCCTATTTGAACAAAACACAACTATAATAGCAGTATGGACTGCAGCTAAATGATCAGTAATCTGAGTCTAACCACCTTAGGGTTTTAGTCCATTCCCCATCATTTCTAAAAATCTTTTTAATCCCCCAATGCCCACTGGCTTATCTGGTAAAACAATATCTTATCCCAAGGACCATAGTAAGGACTAACTAAGAAGGCATAATAAATCAAACCCTTATATAAATTATAAAACCGTCTTCAAATGTTAACTGTTACCATCACATGTTGAGGCAAAGGTTCTCAGTCTTTTTTTTTTTTGTTTTCCACAAAAATTGTTTCATGGTACTAAGCACCTCAAGCGACAGATGGCAGGCACTGAGCAGATGTTCACACAACAAATCCTACATTCTCTCAGAGGGAATAAAAATCCACCTTGTGTTTTATGATTAACAATAATCACTGTTTATTGTTTCCTGTGTTAAGTATGCTACGAGTGTTGTTTCATTCAATTCTCACAGAAATCCCATGAGGCAATGGACTCTAACTTTACTTCAAAGTAACTACATGAAGAATTCCTGAAGTGTCAGAGAATGTGGAGACAGGGAAAACCTTAGGAATACAAGAATACAAAAATATTTCACCAACAACAGGCAGTTAAATACATGGTCTCTAAAAAATCCAGTTCTCTTACGTTCAGGCAAACTCCTATGCAAACTAAAGACAACTAATAAACATTACACCACTAATAATAAATACAGACAGAATCTGAATGCAAGCCACGTGGTTTTCAATATCTGACTTAATTTTGTAGGCAGCCATAATGACCTTAGAAAAACTGGTATTTTTATAATAAACAAAGATGAGTTAAACATCTGCAAAGAAAACCAATGTCAACAGTATCACTTCATGGTATGCTGTCCTTTAACAATAAAAACTACAGAAACTCAAGCAAAATCTAGTTTAAAAAAATTCTGTATTTCCTTTCTCCATAAAAAAAAAATCTTATCATAAGAGTAAACAGTTACAGTAACAAAAACACAAACTGTAAAGAGAAGAGACAGAAACCCCCTCACCTGAGAAATATACTTCTTCCACAGCGGCTCTTCTTCACTGATATCAAACTCATTCCAGCCGTGGAAGGCGCGCCTATGGCTGACCTCACACTTGTTTAGGCCATTCTGAAGATCAGCCTAGAGATTTCACAAAAATACAACAGAGAGCACACAGTACGTTACGGGAGGACAGAAAGCAGTCAGTGGCTGCTGGGCGTCACTACCAATGACACTTTAGGAAGGCCGTCAGGGTTCGCCATCAGATAGTGGTTACTCTGGTATACACATCTGTCAAAGCTCAAACTACACACTTGCATTTTATTTACATAATTTATGTCTCATAATTTTGTTTCTTAAATATAAAAAATAAGGTAGGGTTTAGGAAACAAACTAGCTTTTCTTTGAGTAAACAGGAATGACACAAACCAGTTACAAACGTGCAGAAGTGAGGTACAGGAACACGGTAATTAGCTCCTTTTGTCGTCTGTTTAATACTGTTTCCCAGGATCAGTTCCCCTCAAAAAACAATGGGTCATGCACACCCGCCTGCCTTGCTCCCTGAACCAATCAAAGCATTGAAACTGGCACTACCTCTGCTCTTAGAATCTATCATTTTCAGGCAAAAAACGGTGTTCTTTCTAAATTACTCAAAAAATGAAGATCAGCTGGTTCTTGGGATATTTACAGCCTTGACAAGCACAGACACCCTTCAGACACTCTCACGACTTACTGTGTATTACCCTTTAAGAAGGAAAATCTCTTTGTCCCAAAATGATTGCTCTCCCTGGCCAACGCTTTTTAATGCACCTGTTAAAATATGTGACTGACTGGCAGAAAACTAAACAATATTCTTATCTTCCTGCTTTATTAAAATGTGTTTTGAAACTAGAAAAAGATCATAATATGTAATAAACTGAAGTTTATTTGTAGTTCTGTACCTGGACTGATTATTTTTCATTTTCTCATAGAAAATATTTCTTTAAAAAACAAAACCATACTGAAAAACTCTCTATTTTTGCTACTAATTAAATGGCTATTTTTTTTTCCTTCCTAATCCATTTAGTCTCTAAATAGTAGACGGTGGCAATGTTAATGATCTAGAGATGCAATGTCCAACTAGGAAGTGACTAGCTACCTGTGATCACTTACCCTTTAAGTGAATTCAAATCAAATCAAATCAAATCAGTTCCTCCATTGCACTGGTCTCATTTCAAGAACTCAATAGCTTTGCTTACTACTGAACTAGTGGTTACTGGCCTGACAACACTGAACATACGATTTCTATGTTCTATCGACAGTACTCATCTACAGCAGCAGAGGTTCATTAGCCATCAGTTAATTTCTCTAGTGATTATAGGACTGAACAACCCTGAACACAAGTGTTTCTGTCACTGTGGATGGTTCTGTTGAACAGCACTGATCTATAGAATCTTCATGATTCATTTTATCGTTGGTTAATTTTTCAGTGGTTACTGTACTGGACAACCCTGAACACAATGTTTCTCTTGCTGTAGACGGTCCTACTGGACAGCATTGACCTTGAGAACCTGAGTGACTAACTTCACCATCAGGTACCGTATTTCCTACCAGGCACTTACTTGGAGAATGCTTGTAACTTCACTGACTGGTAATTCACTTGCTTTTTTGGATGTCAACACAGGAATCATTGTTTCATTTTCACCATTAGGTATTTTTTGAAAACGTGCAACCTAGGAAATAAAACCAAATTTTAAAATATTTTAATGTACCAAACAACTCTAATGCAGTCTAGAATAACAAACAAAAATTCAAATGTTCACAGCAATTTATTTCCCACAGTTTAAAAAACCTCAAGTATTTTAAGACTAATAATGAGTTATCTAGTCCTAACAAGATAATTTTACTAGTCATGGGCTGTTTTTCCAGAAAGTCTATTTTGAAAATGGACTCTGCTCCAACACCAGTGCCAGCCAGGACACAAAATCATTTTCCCATTAAACAATTAAGTAAGATGCTCTTTCTCTATAAACGTGAGAGTCACAGAACCCAACAGAGCCTGATTTCACATGCTTTTTACAACTCTTCCTCCTTGGTCAGCTCATTCCTTATTCATCCCAAGAGGACACCAAGCTACCCATCAGACCACCATGACAGCAGTTAGACAGTAAGCAGCATTCACAACTAGGGGAAAGAAAACAAGAGATGAGACAAGCAGAGGATGAACAGGTCAGACAAAGGGCTGTGAACAGAAGTGCTGTAACACCTGCTTTAATGTATCTTCAAATGCAAACGTGTTCAACACTTTTTAAAAGTCTAGAAATAAAGCCTTAGTGCAGATTAGTAGTCTTCAGTCCTAACCTGAAAGTTTTGGAAGCGAGTAGAAGAGAAGGAGGAAAAACTACCCACATCTTAGGAGCCCACATGGCACAAGAATGTGTAACTGGTGGATAACCGTTCAAGGTCGGCTGTTTAAGGTCAAAGCTAGCCAGCAGGTCCGGGGAGAAAAGCACCTGGCCATGGATGTGGTCCACAAAGGTCACACACAAGAAGACTACGTCATGTGGCCCTGCCCTGAGCAAGAGGCCAACTCATGAGCAGCTGGGAACAATAAGACACCTGAGAAAAGAAGACACCTGAACAGGCATACGGACTCCTGCCGACCCTCCTCCTGCCAAGGTGCAAAGCTTCAACCTTAGAGAAACAGCATCTTAAGATAAAAGTTTCCTGAATTCTGTTAAGAAAATGAATGAGATCAAAGCAGAATTCGTATTGAGAGTCATTACAGAAGTGACTACACGTATAAAAAGTTTCTTCAAATACCCTCTAAAAATGGTAAATAAGAAGCTCAAATGTGACTGTTCTCTGGAATGTGATTTCTAACTTCACTGGTTAAAAACATAAAACAAACCCACGACCATCGAGTTGATTCTAACTCACAGCAACCATGTCCGGCCGAGCAGGAGCAGCCCAGGTGTCCTAGCTGTGCACCTTCACGCACACCGACTGCTTCCTCTTCTACAAAGCAGCTGCTGCATTCCAACCGGCAATCCTATGCTGAGCAGCCGGCTTCACTCAGCCCTGTGCTACAGGGCGTGCTGTCCATGTAAGTACTAAAAGACAGTGGCCTTTGTCAACTCCAAGAGATACTGGCAACCAGTCTTAGGAGACTAGGGACAATATGAAGACTTTTAAATAATTAAGAAACCTAAAAAGTCGTTTTTAAAAAGAAGAAATATCATGAAAGTCAACAAATTATTTGAACAGTTACATTTCCTTATTTCTTATCCCTGAAATGACCAAACAACTGCTGTCAAATCAACTCCAACCAATGATGACTGCATATGAGTCAAAAGCAGAAACCAAAAGTCAAGCACACTCAAAAACTCAAGCTCAGTACTGTCGAGTCAGTGCCAGCTGCAAGTGACGGTGCATTGTGTTTCCGAGGCCGCAGATCATAAAGTGAGGAGACTGCCCACTGTTCTCTTGAGGAGCTGCTTCAGAGAGCTACCTTTAAGTACTGGGCAGACAGCCAGGGCCTATCTTGGGACAGGTGGAGCAATGGCGCAGTGATGTGAACAAGCCAGCCACCACAAAGCACAAAAGACCCAGCAGTCTGCTCTCACGTGGGTTCCAGCCTAGGAAACTGGATGGGCCAGGTCTATTGTGGCCCCTGGGATCATGCCTGCCTTCTTACCTGCAGAGCAGGTAAGAGATGATAACAGCATTTGGTACATATGAGCAGGGGGTACTATGCAGACACAGAACTGCAGCATAGCGCAAACATCCCCCCTCACCTCCACTGTGTAACCCTGAATCTCTGAACATTAGTCTCTGTGTTCATCTTTTCTTGTCTTCTTATAAAAGAAAGGTCGTATCTCATTTATGATTAAATTTTGCTTGATTTCTTTCACATAGCTATTCTTGGTGATGGGGAAAGTAACATCAAATGTAGGTGAACACTGCTTAGTCCAAGTACAAATGAGTGCCTGAGCACAAACAAGGGGTACAGGCAACTTGGGACAGAGGCAGATGGTACAAGTGTGCACACAGGTGAGGACAAACAGCACTAACCACAAACACAAGCTCAGCTGTGACTCACAGCGACCCTTCATAGGGCTTCCTGAGCCTGGAAATCCAGGAGGCTGCCTATCTTTCACCCTCTGAGCTGCTGGTGGATTTAAGCATCAGAAGCTATCAATGAACTGGAAGTAGCTATGATGTTGTTGTGTACCATGGAGTCAAGAACCAACTCAAAACTGAGCCCCCCTCCTGTGGGTTTTCAGAGGCTGTAAAACACACAGGAAGAGACTGCCTATCATTCTTCCTCAGAGGAGCTGTGCGCCTTTGAGACGATAGTGCAACCCCTTAGCACTAGGCCACCAGAAGTCTAGAAGAACAAACATATTAGTGTAGGCACATGCATCCAATGAAAACACAAATGCAAATACTATTGAGACGTAACCAAACAACTTTCAGCATTGGTCTTCTGAATTTGAAAATTTGGAACTTCAGTCTCATTGAGACAATTCCTTCAAACGGCATAATTATCACATAAGAAAAGCTATGCTCTGCATCTTGACAAAGTCAGCAGCATCTGGACTCTTAAATGTTTCTAACTATGTGTTTTAAGACATGACTATGGGGCTCTCTACAAGCCAGGAGCAAAAAACAAGAATGGAATGAAAAGTGCACTGAATAAGCTGATAGGAGTCCCAATTCCATATTCTCTGAACTTAATGATGCTCAGCTACTACCACCACTGATTTGAACTGGAGTTACAATGGTTGGTCCCAACTTGCGGTGGTGGTTTTGTTAGATGCCCAGAGTCAAGTACAACTCACAGTAACCATATGATCAACAGAAACCTCGCCCTATCCTGCATCTTCCTCACACTCTCCACCATGCCCAAGTCCGCCACTGCAGTCACTGCCCCAATTAATCTTGTTGAGGTTATCTCAGTGTCACTGGTCCTCTGCTTTTCCAAGCATGGTCTTCTTCCTAGGACTGGCCTCTTCTAAGAACATGCCTATAGTATGTGAGAACAAGTTTCATCATCCTTACCACTAAGGAATATACTGGTTGCTCTTCCTGCAACACAGATGTGCTGATTATTTGGCACTCTGTGATATATTGGATATTCTTCACCAATACAATTCAAATTCTTCAGTCTCCTATATAGTCACTGTCCAACTTTCAGATGCCTATAAATCATCTGGAAATACCATCGCTTGGATCAGGTGCACCTAAGTCTTTGAACTGACACCTTGCTCTTTAGCACTCGGGAGAGGTTCTTGACAACAGCTTTGCCTCTGACAGTACGTCCTCTTCCTTTCCATCCCCTGACTCACAAGACCCCACAGGGCAGAGCACAACTGTCCTTGTAAAGCCTGGTCCCCCTTGCTTTCACAAGGCTTTATTCTATTACTTGGGTGGAGGAAGAACCCACTCAGTCCTTGGAAGCCACCTTCCTTACAGTGGCAAGACGTTGCTCAGCTCCCCTGCAGTCTGTCTCTTCCCTACCTTTTTTTTTATGAACCTCAGGGCTGGCTTTCCCTTGGAGACCTTGGGCAGGTCCACAGTGTTGCTCATGGGTGCAAATCTGCATAGCTCCCATTCATACCCACACGACTTGGTGTGTCTGGTGGGCTTCTATGATGGCAGCTGAGCTTGAGCCCCTTCACATTCTCCGTCACTGTGGCCCCGAGGACCATGGCCACCGAGGATCACAGCCAAGGGGTGGTGCAAGCACAGCTGCTGTACTGCAATGCCTGCTGTGGCGGGTTTGGCTGGTTCTTTAAACTGTGGTTTATTTGAGTGAAAATGTTCAGAGCAGACTGCTTTTCCACTCTACCATCCAAACACATTTTGTTTTACGATGTTACAATGTTAAGTGTACCACTGTTACAGACACTGTGCACACACTCTTCCAGCCCCTTCCTATGATTAGAGTGTTCATTAATCCTATCCTATCGCATCTGCCTTCTGAGCTTCGTGCCTGCTGCCTCGTGATCCTGCACGGTTGGCTGGTGTACAGAAGGACCACCTTGCTGGTGTTAGTTACTGCGCACCTTACATACCTATGGCTTAGCTAAAAGTTGAGCCACAAAGGTAGTGTTGTGCCAGGTTCTAAAGGTAAGTAAGTAAGGGCTACAGGCTTCAGGGGTCCACTGGCCTCCATCACATCAATAAGCCCGACCATTTTGTGTTTTTAAGTTTTATTTCACATTTCTTTCTCGCTCTGTTCAGCATAATTTTGACTGCTGCTTTTATTAATGCTGATGGTTCTCTAATAGGCAGTTCTAGTGAACACATTTTCATTTTCTTCAGCTTAAGCTTCTACTTCAATACAAGAAATTGGTGGTACAGTCTCTGCAGTTAGCCTCTGGCCTTGTTCTTTGTTTTGATTAATGACTCAGATTTTACATTGTTTATTTCCAGATATAGCTGTTTCTAGATATAGTCTATCTAATTACTAATTATTCTATCTGGTGAAGTTGGTATGTATAGTAATCTTTTGTGTTGCTAAAAAAGGTATTTTCTATGAGTAAACTGCTAGTTTTGCAAAACTGTCTCATGCGATCTCTGTGCTTTTATAACCAAAGCCATATTTTACAACTATTGATCCTTCTTCATTCCCAATTTTCACATTCAAAACACTAGTACCTCGACTATTTCTGACCCATTTCAGACTGGAGAAATTAGTAAAAATCTTCAACTCACTGTCAGCATTAGCAGGTGGTGTGGAAATCTGTGCATCAGTCCTGTCACGTGGTCTTTATTCTAAATACATGAATAGTATCCTTCTGCAAGAGTTGCACTTCAGGTGGGGGTGGTATTTTTTTGCCGCCATCATTGTTAGGAGCATCAAGTACAATAACTCATAGTGGCCCTATGAATGACAGGTCTGACCTCTGTCCTATCTACACTATCCTCTTCAACTGTGACCCACTTGAGCCCACTGCTGCAAGCATCGCGTCTGTCCATCTGGCTGAGGGTCCTCTCCTCTGCTGATGCTCCACATTTCCAAGCACGACGTCCCATTCTAAGGAACGGTCCTTCACAGCAAGATGCCCCACGTACGTTCGATGACTTTTTATCGTCTCTGCCTCCAAGAAGTACTCTAGCTGCACTTTCTCCAAGACATTTTAAAATATTCTTGTTGGCAATAAACGGTGACCAGTGAAATACATGACTTTCCAGTGAAAATAACCAATGCCAGTTCATTTTAGCTAACTAATTAATACCTGGAATACTGTCCTTCAAACATTCCATTTCGCTTGTTAACGTCTCATTTTTTCCTTGATTTATACTTCATACTCCCTGTTTTGATTACTAATAGATGTCTGCAGTCACTTCTCCTTATTCTAAGTCATGCATCACCAGTAAATAAAGGTTCCAAATAACACCTACATCGTTAAAGTGGGTGCTGCCTGGAAGAGGTCATTCTTCCTTGCTCCTGTCTGGAGCTCCTCTCAACCTGAAAGATCACCTCCAGCACACAGCAGACAGACGCTCCTCTGTTGTTGTTCACGAGGATGTAGATTTCCAGGTTCTTCTCTACAAAGTAACTGTCAGATAAGATCAGATGATCCCTGTGGAGAAGCAAGTGGTCCTAACTACAAATTCCAGTCCGACACTTATCTGGTAAAGAACCTGGGTGACATTTACAAATTAACCAAATGAACCTAGTTTATTACCCTGGCACACATTACCATAAACATTTCAAAGTCAGGGCCATCAGTATGCATCCACACTAGAGACTGTTGATAGGCTGCGCCCACTCATCAAAGCTAAAATACTGAAGTAGAATTCACTTCACAGGATCACCATGCTATCCACAATCACTAAAAGCCCTGAGGTGACGCCTTCTTCTGGAGCAGCCATAAATGTGGCAGAAATGCAAAGGCCAAACAAGACTATTCTCTGAAATGAAGATGCACATCATCAAACAGTCCTTTTCATCAGTGTCTTGGGATTTCCTAATTCCTCATTCTCAAATTTTTTATCACAAGTATTAGTGCTTCCTTTCTCTCCCCAACTAGAATGATGTCATTCTCTACTCCTCTCTGCTAATTCACCAGAATACCAAGTACTTTCTTAAAGTAAAAACAGTACTGAATGCAGCAACTACAATCTCCTTAGCCCCCTCTTCGGTATATTCAGTCTACTGTATTTTGATGGTGTTCTACATGGTATCAACTAAGCCTTTTCCCTGAGTCATTAATAAGCATTAAACCATCATATTAATAATGCTAGCAGCCCTTTGTTACCCTTGTGGTGACTTCTTGGCCCCAAGGGAGAGAATTCTCCCTCATCCTATGGCAAATACCATTCACTCATTGCTGACAAGTCAGAACTGACTAACTGCTGACCCTCTACAAGTTTCCAAGGCTGTAAATCAAGCAGGAGGAGCTTCTGGTGGATCTCAATAGTCAAGAGACAGCCACTTCTGAATTAGCAGCACAAATCCCCAAGGACTAAAGCATCAGCGCACCCTCTGGCAAACAGTGTTCACTTTTCATCCCACTCCAACATTCTTACAAGGTTAAGAAATGGATCACTGATTCTTTTTCAGATTAGCTGTATTATCCACAATACCTCCAACTTGAACAAAGATATATATCTACACATCTCATAAGCAAAGTCTTTGACCTGCCTGAACTCATTCAGTAATACTACAATAAAAAGACAAGCTCATACATTCTCCAGTATTTTCTAGCATTAATTTCATCCACTTGATTTGAATTTTGAGGTTTTTAAATATCCAAGTCAAAAAACTGTTTCATTTCCAACACACATTACCTTTTAAGCAAAATTCAGAAATAGTCTCTAGAATTTATTCCCCAGTGTTATCTGCTGAGTAGAATTGAAAATCATCTGTAATCCAGTACAACCGAAGTTACACAAAATGAACAAACAGCTCAAAGGAATTTACATTATTAATCTGCTAGAGTGGTTAGGGTTATCTTATCCTCAAAGAATAACTTTAACTGCTTAATGTTTTGGTTCTGCTAATAAAAGGCGTGCTTCAAGGACACAATGAGGGAAATTAATTGCTAATCAGTACACTGTAACAAAAGTCATGTTTAAAAAAAAAACCCCAGCATAAACAGGAGAAGAAAACATCACTTTCGTAAATAGACAATGAAAAGATGAAGGGACCTGGGAAGGCTGTGTTACACAGTTCTCAGAGTCAGGCAGTTCTCAACTTGCCATGCACCTTGAGTTCTGTCAGCACTGAGACCAGCTGCATCACTCCCAGGGGAAAAGAAACTGGTCCAGCAGTAGTGCACAATGGCTTTGAAAAGCAAAGAAAAAAAACCAGAAAATATAAAGTCAAGCTCTAACACTATCAGGAAACAATAAGCTCTCAAAAGCTCTCAACCCATCCTCACCAAGCATATCCATCACTGTCAATGAGATGGGCTGATACAGTGACTGCAGCAATGGGCTCAAGTGTGTCAGAGACTGTGAACATGGCACAGGAGAGGACAGGGTTCAGAGCTGTTGTTCGTACGGTTGCTGTGAGTTGTACTCAACTCTATGGCACCTACAACCACTACCACCACCACCACACTGTTAAATAATCACACTTCATGACTGTCTCATATGAATCTCATTTGTTGCTGGCCACCAATGTCAGCCACCAGTTCACTGTGACTTCGTGCACATGATGTGCATGCAACCTGATGCTTCTCAGGTCTGCACCATTCAGATCATTTCATTCTGAGCCAGAGTTCCAATGGTTGACTTTCTCCTACTCTCTTAATCTGGAGACTCGGAATGCAGTCAGCTATACTGAAGTTTCCTGTGGATGTAAGAGTCGGAGAAGGAAGGATATCAAAGAGATTTTTGCTGAAAGCAGAGAACACCAGAAAGATGATGACTTATATTTAACTGACTAAGCAATGGCATTCAGATGTGTAGATCATAAAAAAATTTTGGAAACCCTTAAGAACAGTTGTTCCAGAATAACTAATGATGCTCATGTGAAATCTACAGACCAAGAAGCTGCTATCTGAACAGATTCAAGGAATACTCATGGTTTTAAACATGAAAGGTGTGCATCAGGGTTGTATCCTTTCACCATACCTATTCAAACATTATTCTCATTCGAGAAGTAAGACTATATGAAGAAGAATAAGACATCAGAATTGGAGAAGACTCATCAACAACCTGTTTATGCAGGTGACACAATCTTGTTTGCACAAAGTGAAGAAGACTTGAAGCATTTGCTGCAGAAGATCAAAGACTAGCTCTAAGTAAGGATTAGGTCTCAGTACCATAAAAACAAAACAAAAAATCCTCCAGTGGACCAATAGACAACATTATGACAGATAAAAAAGATTACAGTTGTCACTTATTTAACTTCACTGAATCCAAAAACAACACCCATGGTAACATCAGTCAAGAAATCAAGTGGCATGCTGCACTGGGAAAACCTGCTGGCACCGACTGTTCTAAAGCGTTAAGGAGCAGGGACGTCAATTTAAAGATTAAAGGGCACCTGACTTAAGCTATGGGCTTTCAATTTACAGGATCAAGTAGGGTTTTGATCTGTTGTGCACAAGGCTGTTTTGAGTCAGAGCTGACTTGATGGCATCTAATAACACACACTTAAGTATTCTGCTGTTGTCACAAATCAAACAGCTTGTTTTACATGTTGGGCTTTTAACCCAAAGGTCACTGTGTCTCCGGCAGTTTGAATCTTCCAGTCCTTTCTCTGGAGCAAAATGACCAGCCTCCTGTTGTCAACAACAAGCCACAGCAGGTTGCTGTTCTTGGGAACTTACTTGACAGCACTGAGTTAGAGTTTTGCATTCACATGTTCTAATACCACCACCCTTCATACCAAAAAAACTGACCAATTCCTCAGTATTAGTAGGACACTTAACTCTCGAATTTAGTGCTGACAATCAGCTTTAATCTTATTCAGCTACCTCTCTAGGCTAAACATAAAAGCCCAAAGCCACAACACTGTAAGTGGCCTACATGAGACAACGTCCACCTCCTACTCTCTGTGCCTGAAATGATGCACTATTCTTTTCCTAAAGTCTACAATGTGTTAACTGCCATCCAATCAGCTCCAGCTCATGGTGCTCCTTTGTGTGCAGAACAGAACTGCTTCACCTGGCTTTCAGGGCTGTACCCTCTAAGAAGGAGATCACCAGGCCTGATTTCCAAAGCAACCCTGGGAATTCAAACCACCAATCTCTCACTAAGAGTTAAATATTCAACTGTGTGTGAACACACAAGATCACACATAGTAGCTTATAAATGCTTTCCTACAGGAGTGAGAGGAGCAGGATTAGTAGCAGAAGGAAGAAGAGCAGGCTTACATTTTTCAGCTCCTGGATGCCAGTCGTGATGTTGCGTGCTTTACTTCTATTAAAGCATTTAATCCTCAGCAAACTCTTTGAAGTAGGCATTATTTTTCCTATTTTATACATGAGGAGATTAAAGAAGTTAAGTCATTTGCCAAAGATAAAAATAAAGGAACATAAGTACTATAGCCAGGAACAAAAGCCAACTCTAAGTCCCTTTTTCTTAACAACTGTATTTTAATCAGGTAATCTAAAAATTTCTCAAAGTAGATCAAATCCAGAGAAAATAGGTGAAATTGCATTTTAAATCCTTTGAAGTTTCTTTGTAACAAAAAGCAACCTTGGGGCAAAGATACCCCTCATTCCCCAATTAACTCATCACACTCCAAATGAACTTAGAGCAGACAGAACAGATGATTTTCTGAAAGCTTGGAAAGGAGAAAATACTGTCCACTGAAAACCACACTGCCAATCAAGAACCTCTAGACACTGAGATTATATATAGTCTTTGGATGTCAAAAGGACATTTTATATATTGCCACTGACCAAAATGAAAGCACAGAAGCTAATCCAAGAAGCTTTCTGGCTAAGTGAACCAACA
This sequence comes from Elephantulus edwardii, assembly GCF_000299155.1. Lineage (NCBI taxonomy): Eukaryota > Metazoa > Chordata > Mammalia > Macroscelidea > Macroscelididae > Elephantulus > Elephantulus edwardii. The sequence goes on from NW_006399777.1 coordinate 968,045, forward strand.
ATATTAACTCAGGACCACCAAGGCTCTACCTTGTTTAACAGGTCATTAATTGGGATAAAGACATACATAGTATGTTTATTCAAGATGACACCCACTACCAAAAATACAACTCCAACAAGCTTATCAAAGTGAATTAAGACTGCCAAGGAACAAGACTCCACCTCTGCATTTACTAAAACCTCTATATACTCAGATAATCATGAAAATTGAACTCTTAAAGTACCAGATGCTAAGGTACCAGAATAACAACTGAGATAAACCGGGGGTGGGGGTGGGGGGTGTTTAATCTCAAGCACCACTGGACGCCTGGCTCAATGTCCCATGTCGGGTCTCCTAGCTTAGCCCCCACACTGGGTTTCTGAGGCTGCGCATGGTATGAGAGGAAAAAGTCCATCTTTTCCCCACAGAGCCACCTGTGGATGAGAACCACCTAGTTAGAAGTACAACTCCCTATAGGCTACACCACCAGCATTCTCTAAGTATACAATTATTTTTAGTTACTCTATTGGTAAAAAAGGTAAACTCCATCTTAAATTGTATTATATGTAGCAGTTTTTAGACCAAGAGGGGAAATGGGGCCAGAGCAATCTACATTGATCCAATGACACCTTGAGAATTCCATTCTTTCTACAGTGTAAAAGTATGTCGGTCTAGAAAGAATTATGTAAAGCTGTACTTTCCTGTCAAATGCATTTCATTAGAGGCTTCTAAAATATTCATGTCCCTTCTAACCTAAAGATTCCAGTATTGGCAAGGTGCAGGGAAAACCCACTGTCTCTTACTGCCTTTGGTGCTAAGGCTCTGGACCATGAATTATGGTTATGGTGCCCTAGTGATATGCTCAACGGCACATAACAACAACAACAATAGAGGTGTGATGGAGAAGAGTACTGAATATTCCATGAACTGCGAAAAGAACAGACAAGTCTGTCTTGTCAGGAATGTAACCAGAGTGACCCTTGGAGGCAGAGAGGGCGAAGCTTCCTCTCACAGACTTTAGCCATGTTGTAAGAGAGCGGCTGGTCCTTGGAGAAGGACATCATGCTGGGAAAGGTGGAGAATTAGAGAAAGAGGGAGAAGACCTCAGTGAGCTGAAGTAACACAGTGACTGTAACAATGGCTCAAGGACATGAGAGATGGTGAGGACTGCATATCACAGGGCACAGTTCAGATCTCGGTTGTCCCTAGGGTCATCAGGAGTTGTAGTTGACGCAAGGACACATAACAACAACAAGAAGTAAGCAGTTGAACTAAAAACCCAAAAGCAGGTGGTTCAAGTCCCTCAGATCCTCCAAGGAAACACAAAGGGCAATCTCATCTCACAATTTATACTTTGAGTCAATTCTGACTGGACTGCTGTAAGTTAGTAAGAAACACAGCTCTGGTGGCACAGTCTGCAAGGGGGACACTGCTAACCCAACAGTGCCAGGCAACGTTCTGGTGGCAAAAATCCACCAGAGGCTCTGAGGAAAAAGGATGAGCCATCTCTTCTCAGGTGATTCACAGACTGCAGACTCGATGGAGGGTCAGCTAGCAGCATGGTGCTAATGTGCTGGGCTGTTAACCCAAAAGTCAGTTTGAAATGCCAGACATTCCTTGGAAGAAAGAGTCTTATTCCATTTAAAATTTACAGCCATTGAAACACAATAGCATCAACTATAAAGCAAAGTGTGGTTTTATTAACGGAAGACACCGTGAGACAGGCACCTTCCACACTGACCCTTCAGTGACAGAGCACAAACCCACAAAGAAGGGCACTGCTAGGTTCCAGCGTTGACGCCATTCACAGGCTCACAAGACCGATTCTGCTTTTCTCCTACATTCCAACACTTAGGAAGCTTATCAATGTTATGAAATATTTGTGTCCAGGAGCTAATTCTAATCCATTTCCAGTAGAGCAATACAAATAATAAAATTATGTACTTTCTTCTAGAGATCAACAGGGATTATACACAAAATCAGTCTGGCCAAGACCAAATCTTATTCCTAAAGGACTTTTTCATTATACCAGTAAGTCATTTTTAATTACTTTATAAAAAAGGTTTTCCTTGTTTAAAAACAAACAAAAAAAATCCCCTAAATAATGTAACAGTTTAATATAATAGGTCCATATCCTCAATCCTGCTGTTTAACACATTGCCTTAAACTTTTGAGTCTGTGCTTAGAAACAATTTTTTTTTCTTTTTGCCTTCATTTGTGGCAACATATTAACAATTACTGTACTTTTATCTGTTATGCAGGCCTATAAGTTTTTAATTACAAATGGAACCACACAATAACTACAACTTGTCCTTTCCATTAAATACATCTTGGGCTTTCTAATTCACCTTACATACCAGCCTGCCTCCCTCTTCTTAATAGCTTTTGGGGTATTTCGTTAGATAGTAGAACCCCAATATAAACAGTCCTCTTGATGCCATAAAGCAAGGATGGGAGCAAACCAAATTACAACCACTGAGGCAGTGAGCACCTATACACAAATCTCTCCATACGTGAGTGCACACAGACCCCAAAGACATTTCTGATGTGTGTAATTTTATTCAGGAAGGCAGCTGTTAACATGCCCTCCCTCTAAAGGAGTTCTGTCACATGCAACAGCCAACACGAGAGTCATTCCATTTACCTGCAATCGGATAGCAGGCATTGTCACACTGATTAATCTTTGCCAATCTATTGAGATTATAGACTATGCTACATGAAAAAATGAGGCTGGGTCTTTATCTCATATCATCAACAAAAACTCAAAATGGATCAAAAATAGCAATATCAAAGCTAAAATATGTTTTCAAGTAACGTAGGTGTCAATCTTCTGAACCTTGAATTAGAAAATTTCTTTTTGTACATGGTAACAGAACAACAACTGAATTTCATTAAAATTAAAAACTTTGTAGGCCAAAAGACAGTAGTACGTAAGTGAAACATTCACTAAATGAGAAATATCTGCATACCTAATATCTGAAAAAGGAGCTCTGGAGGCCTAGTGGCAAAGAGCTGTGCTGCAATCCCGCAGACACATAGTTCGAGGCCACCAGCTGCTCCACAGGGGAAGGATAAGCAATCTCCTCCCATGCCTCTGAAAACCCACTGGAAGGTCAGCTATGGTTGGTTCTGACTCTATGGTACACAACAACAACATCTGAAAAGGATCTTCTGTCTACAACATGGTTTTTACAACTCAACAATGAAAAACAAATAATTACAAGATGGCAAAGACCTTAAATAGACATATTCCCAAAAAGATACACAAATGACTAATACTACATATACTTGGCATCCTGTTGTCATGCTGGTGCTGGCTGTCAAGTCAAGCCCTGACTCCTGGCAAGTCCATGAGCAACTGGATGACATGTTGCTTGGTGCTGAGCCATTCCCATAACCAGCTGCAGAATGGAAAATGTGATCCATAGGGTCATTTATAACGTAAATCTTGAATATAGCTTTTAGACTGCATTTTCCACTTACAAAAGCACTAGTAAGGGGCAATATTTCTTCCTTTGTCTAAAACTATATTCCATATTCAAGTATTGAAAATACTCAGAAATTTAGGCTAGCAGTTTAACATAAAACTACCACTGACAGTTGGGTTCTTCAATTGTTTCCTGTGAACTATATGATAAGGTATATGTGAAGGAGACTGATTAGCTTAGTCAAACTCTTCAGTGGGGATCCAGAAAAGGCATCAACAGATGGCGGAGCTCACCACCCAGGAGGCGGAGGCACAGCAATGGCACTCCTTCAGGCATGCTGTTGGCACCCTAGCAGTGCACCATAATGATGGGGTGCAGACTTTTCCAGCTCCTTCTGATGCTCAAAGTCTTCCTTCTCTGATAATTTCATAATACTTATAAAAAGTCTTAAGCATCTCTTTATTACTGGTCTGGTCTTGGAGTTTTGCATCTTCAACTGTGTTGCTGCTCCCACCGTTAGGTGCCATCAAGTCAAATATAAGTCATCATGACCCCAAGAACAACTGATCTGGCTGTGAGAAAGACTGCGGAGGTCTACTCTGCTGGGCAGAAGTGGCGACAGCACTCTTGCTGAACCATCATGACTTCACTGGCATCTCCAATACCAAAGAGGAATGGCATGTGGAAGCAGCAAACGTCAAGCATTTCCAGATTTGACTTCAGATAAAATGGCTACCTGAACAAGTGCATCACAAACACCTTTATCAGCTGACAAGACTCATCAGCTTTAAGGGCTCTTGTTTACTTTTCTTTTGAAGACTCTGGATCTTGGGAATATGGATCAACAACCAGGACAGTATCATGGATCTCTGATTTATCTAGCTTGGCATCCTTAAAGACTTTCTCTACAGGATCCACAGTACCAAAGGATAGGTCAGAGTTCAATTTATCATATCAGACACAAGTAATGAAACGACCGGAGTTGATGCTGTACACTAATCTAAGTGTTGGAAAGAGGCTCCAAGTTGTAAGTTCATAAGCAGTTCAGAGGTGCTGGACAACCCTGTTTTTACTGATGTCCTTCTTGTGCTTGAAATCAGCAATGAAATGGTTGACCATTCTGCTGTCAAAGTCGTCTTCACCTAAGTGGGTATCTCCCCCTGTAAATATGACCCTCTATATACCATCTTCAGAGATAAGAATTAACACATCAAAGGTGTCACCTCCTAAGCCAAAGATGAGCATGTTTCTCTCAGTGTCAACCTTTGCGTCTAAGCCGTAAGTCATAGCAGCAGCAGGGGCTCACTGATGATCACATTGAAGCTGGCAATGGTTTCAGCATCTTTGGTAGTGTGACGCTGAGAGTCATTAAAGTAGGATGGCATAGTGACAACCGCAACTGGCAACAGTCTTCTCAAATTGGGTTCTGTAGTGTTCTTCCTCTTTGTGAGAGCCACAGAGATGGCACCTCTTCTAGAAAGAAAGCTTTGGCCTCTGCTTAATACTCTGGGGCTTGGGCCTATCCACATCATTCACTATCATGAAGGGCTAATGCTTCATATCAGACTGAATAAAAAGCTTGATCAAAACACCATCGAATCAGACATCTGGCGTCAAAAACTGTTTTACTGACATTCATTAGTTTGATTCTTTATAGTATCACCAATCAATAGTTATCCTATCAGAAAAAAAACACAGCTTGAGATGGTTCTGTTGCCCTGATGGTTTGTAATTATCTCCACTTTTTCATGCTTAAAGACACACAAGAAGTAGTTGGTAACAAAGTCACTGTCAACCACCAACTCCCTTATACATAATCATTCAGTGTAGGCTCCATGTAAGTGAAGAAAGAAACGCAGGGTGAAGCATCATGTCACATTAAATAAGTGATCCAGGGTTTCCACTGGCTGATCTTCAGACAGATTGCCAAACCTTTCTTCCTAGTCTCAGTATCACAACAGAACAAGCTCCTGTAACAGGTTGGCTGTGTGCAACAGCAGCAGACAATTAAAACCAGGTCTCCATCACAGAAGGCGAGAATACTAAAACTAGTCCACCAATCCTTCAG
>NW_006399777.1:973622-996738 GCF_000299155.1 Elephantulus edwardii
AGGGAGGGAGGAAGGACAAAAAAGAAAAGTAAGCACTGAAGAAGGGGTGCATTAGAACTTCTGCAGAGCAGCTGGTAGACTCAACTCCGTGCCTTTGGGATGGCAGCACAGCTCCTCATCACCATGCCACCAGTGCTCACGTGGCTGATTGGTTGTGTGTGTGTGTACACCACAGAGTCAGAACTGACCCACAGCTGGCCCTCCTCCAGCAGGTTTTCAGAGACAATCACATGGAAGGAGACTGCCCATCTTTCTCCCATGGAGCAGCTGGTGACTTCGAACCCTGTGCCTTTGGGATTGCAGTGCAGCGATAGGGTTTTGAAATTATAAAGCCACTTACAGTGCTGACAGGACTATGAAATCACATACCCACTGAGAAGTTTCCCCAAGAATTTAAACAAACAATTACTATATAGCTTGATACTTTCACTCCTAATTTTACCCAAAGAATCAAAAGCATATATTCACATGAAAACTTTTATATAATTCTCACAGTAGTATTTTCCATAATAGCCATAAAGTGGAAATAACTCAAATGTTCATCCACTGAAGAATTAATTCAGGAAAAGAAAAAAAAAGGAAGGGGAAAACCAAAAAACTCTTACAAAAACTAATAAAGAATGAGGTGGTAAAAACCCACCAGGCAGCAGAGATTAGAGGAAAAACTGGGTGGTGGTGGCAGTGAAGGAACAGGTAAGGTGTAATGGGTATTTGATGAAATGGAGTGACAAGAGAAATCAATGCACAGCAATTATGTATTTAAAAAAACAAAATGCTGACACAATCTACAATATGGTTGACAAAATAACATTATGCGAAAGTGAAAGCAGTCAGACTTAAAGTCACATATTGCATGACTCCATGACACAAAATGTCCAGCGCAGGAAAATCCCTATACAGAAAGGAGACTGATAATGGCTAGGGCCTCAGGAGGAAAGGGGAGTGTCTGTCAATGGGTCTGGGGGTTCTTTGCAAAGTAAGGAAAACTTCCAGAATTAGATGGTCATGATCAATCCAGAACCTGTGAATATTCTAAAAACTACTATATAGTTGAAAATGGTGAATGTTATGGTACGTGATTTATATTTCCAAAGGAAAAAAGTAAAGGACAGAGTCTGCAAAATAATTCAAGATTTACTCCAGTAATAAGAAAATTCATATTCAGCCCACAGGTAACTATGGCTCTAACTGTGCTTATAAAGCTGAGCCAAGGGATAGATGATTTGAAGCACTTAGTTACTGGACCATGGGTGGAAGAAATCCCCAAGTGCAGAAAAGGTAGAAATGAAATGCGTAACCAAGAAACCAAGCCAGCAATCCCCTGAGAATGCTGAGCACACAGGTTCTTTCAAGTTAACTGCTATCAGGCAAAGCAATTATGGCTGTACCTAACTGGAAGCAATCCCAGTCCTTTTAAGATCAGATCTTCATTATAGATAAATGAAGGTGGGAGATGGGCTCCATTTACTTCAAAAAGGAGCCCCCGGTGACACAGTGGTTAAAGTACACCACTGTGAATGAAAAGATCAGTAGCTGAAACACATGAGCTGCTCCCTGAATAAAGATGAAGACTCACAGCAGTGGAAGCCCGATGAGGCAGTTCTACTCTGTCCACACAGTGTTGCTATGAGCTGGAATCAACTCAGCAGGAGAGGGCTTAGGTTGGTCCCTTTAAAGGATTAAATAAATAAAAATCCACAGGATATACAAAGAATTCAAAATACAATATAATAATAAATGAACTAATTATAAATGAATGACATTACCAAATAGAAGTGATGAAGAAAAAAATTAGCATATGCAACTTTGGAAAACAAAGTTCTGATTATACATTACACAGCTAAATAAAGCTACTGTATTCTGTATACATTACACAGCTAAATAATGCTACTGTATGCGGTGGAACCTTGGAAAATAAAAATCTGACTATAGACTGTATGTTGTTGTTAGGTACTGTCAAGTACAACTCCTAGTGACCCTACCTACCCTGAACCCTGTCCTATCCTGTGCCATCCTTACCATCTCTGATACACTACAGCTAAATACTGTTCTAAATACTGTTCTCAAGCTTAAAATAAAAAAAAAAATCTGTTTTTCACTGGAGAAACTAGTTTGGTGTATATTAGAATTGAACAAGTAAGGAAACACCTAGTGAAGGAGAACATGGTTTCTCACCTGTGGAGAAGAAAAGTAACAAAGACAGGTAAAAAGCTGGAAAAAGGAAAAACCTAGAACAAACCCTGTTGTGTGGGAATAAAACCAGCAGCACCTGTATAAGCTACAGCTTTTAATACACAGATATATGCTGTTTAATGTTCACAAGAGGCTCTGTCAAACAACATGATGCCATCTGAACAGTCCCTAGGCAGGTCAAAACCCATAAAGTTCCTTATACTAAAACCTTACAAGAACCCACCAGACAAGTCTTCATTGAACCCAAGAGGCTAGGAATGGGATGTGCCAGTAGCCAGATCACAGCAGACATAAGAGGAGAAGAGAATCAGTGCAGAGAGATGGCAGTGGAGACCCAGTGTGCTAGTGGCAGGGATAGGCCAGGGCCACCTTCACCACCCTGGGAGCCAAGCACCCATGGCAGAAGCAGAGGAACCCAGCAGGTGTTCTACCCTAGGAGTAAAAGACTTCACAGCTGCTGGGTTAGTGAATGAAGCAGGAAGTAGATGCATAAGGACTGGCAGGGGTCAGAGGAGCACCACTCACTCACTCTGGAAGTGTTGGGTCTTAGAGACAGCAGGGAGAAATAATTAGCAGATGGAAAGCTACTTTCCCTTTAAAAAAAACCAAACAACTTACGGGATGTGTGTGTGCGTACACACCATATACGAGAATGTGTATGAGTATCACTACCCAGATACTATACCATACATGTATACATTTAGATTAAGAAATAAAAAGTGTGTGCATGCTCCGATCTACTGAAATAGCCTCAAGTACACATCTGGTTCTCAGATTTGGTCCTTAGGCACGTCTCTCCAGAATAAACAAATCCAGGTCCTTTAGAGAAACAGCTGGAGAGACAAGATAACCCCTGTGGTGTCAGAAAGTGTATCTGAGCTCATAAAATGACAGAGCACAGAACAAAGACACAGAAGCAAACCTGAAAGTACTCTCAAAAGTCAAAGAGCACAATTGGCAATAACATGATGATACTAAATAGTAACTCATACAGTGAAAGATACAAAACGATGCTAATAAATTTTTTAAATGGATGGTTCAAAGCAAATCCTCCTAACAACAGAATTCTAACACATTTAAAAAGAATGAAGAGAAAACCTCAACATTAGACAATCACCACCGTAGTAACTACTACCAGCAAAACCCAACTAATGGAGCCTAATATTGGTCCAAACAAGTACACATGGTTTTCAAAGCTCTTCTCCCAAGATGCACTCATACAAAGGAAAACCAGGAACTTTACAGTGAAACCAACTGGCAGCAGTGATTGGCCAAGTGATCAACTCATTTAACATTTCTACTCATAAGACAGATTCATCCTGGAGAGGGTTAAACAGGGCTGCTCCTTGGAGGTAAGGATTCTGAGGCTCCGTCTGACATTTTTCGGACATATTGTAAGCAGGAACCGGGTCCTTATAGAGGGACATCATGCTTGGTAGGGTGGAGAGAAAGCGCAGGAGGGGAAGACCCTCTATAAGGTGGATTGATTCAGTGACTGGGGTAATTGGGATGGATGTGTCAGAGACAGTGCGATTGGCACAGGACAGAGCAGAGTTTAGGGCTGTTGTACACAGGGTCGCTATGAGTCACAAGCAACTCAATGGCACATTACAACAACAACAACTCATAAAACAAAGGAACACTGCTGGCATGGTGGTTAAACACTGGGCTGCTAACTAAAAGGCCACAGTTCAAACTCGGGAGAAGCTCTAAAAGTAAATAAAGACCAGCAGTCTGTTCCAGTAAAGAGTCCAGCCTCAAAAACCCTATGGGGCCTTTCTTTTCTGGAGGGACCTCACATGGAGGTACCATGAGCCAGAATGGCTTCCACAGCAGCACACATTACCAGCAAGGGTCAGAAGGCAAACCTTGCAAGAATAGACTCCAAACAAACCCAATTTGGGGTCATTCTAAAAAACTGACTGGTATTTTGGGAAGAGAGCCATATTTGTTCCTATTCCCAAGAAGGGTGATCCAATTGAATGTGGAAATTATCAAACGATATCATTGATATTGCATGCAAGCAAAATACTGAAGATCATTCAAAAACAGCTGGACAGTACATAGATAGGGAATTGCCAGAGGTTCAAGTGGAATTAGAAGAGGCTGTAGCACCAGGAATATCACTGTTGATGTCAAATGGATCCTGGCTGAAAGTAAGAAATACCAGAAGAATGTCTATTTGTATTTTGTTGACTATGCAAAGGTGTTTGACTCTGTGGACCATGACGAGGTGTGGCTGACATTGAGAAGAATGGGAATCCCAGAGCACTTGATTGTGCTCAAGAGGAACCTATACCTGATCAGGAGGCTGTTGTGCAAACGGATCAGGGGAGCACTACATGGTTTTTAATGCATCAGGCGTGTATTATATCTGCATACCTGTTCAATCTATATATATTCTGAGCAAATTATCTGAGAAGCTGGACTCTATAAAGAGGAATACAGCATCAGGATTGGAGGGAGACCCATCAGTAACCTGGTTATGCAGATGACACAACCTTACTTGCTGAAAGTGAGGAGGATTTGAAGCACTTGTTGCAGAAAATCAAAGAATGCAGCCTTCAGTATTACATTTCAATATCAAGAAAACAAAGATTCTAACCACTGGACCAACCAATAAGCAGTGAGTGTCATAATGGATGGAGAGGAGACTGAAACTGTCAACAGCTTCATCTTGCTTGGATCCACAATTAACACCCTTGGTACAAGCAGTCAGGAAATAAGGAGACACACTGCACTGGGATCTTTCCAAAATATTGAGGAGTAGTGATTAGTTTGAAAACTAAGACACGTCTGACTCAGGTCATAGTCCTTCTGATTACTAGCTATGCATCCAAGACCTGGACAATGAATAAGGATGACAGAAAAGAATTGACACATTTGAGCTGTAGTGTTGGAGAAGAGCACTGACTAACCCACGGATGGCCAGGAGAACAATCAGGTATGTCTTGGAGAGGGTGAAGTCAGAGTGTTCTTTGGAGGCAAAAATGAGGAGACTTCACCTCACAAACTTTGGACATATTGCTAGGAGGTGCTATTCCTCGGAGAGGGACATGATGCTGGGAAGGGTGGAGGGCTGGCGAAGGAAAAGACCCTCAACCAGGTGGACTGACACGGTGACTGCTAAAATGGGCTCTTGTGTATCAGAAGTGTGAGAATGGCATGGAGCAGGACAGGAATAGGTTCAGATCTTTTATTCATCAGGTTGCTATGAGTCATACTCGACAGCACCTAACAACAACAACAACAACAATTCTTCAAATGTGTTAAGATAATGAATGATGGAGAACTTTGCAGGTGGGAAGAGACTAAACAGACAGGAAGATCCTGGAAGCTCGTACAGCGGTCAACATTGTTGGGTACTGCTAGTTACATATCATCAAACACTCAAACCTCAAATCAAAGTACAGCCAAAATCATAGTATAATTAAATCTTAAGTGTAAAAGCTATTCCAGAGTTCCTGAGGGAGCTCTGGTGACAAGAAAGGTCTTACAGGGATTTGCGCTGCTAACACAGAGGTATACCTCTCTGGTGGTTCAGATGCACCAGGGGCTCTGCAGGAAAAGATGAGCACTCTCCTCCCACCTAATTTAGTCTTGGAAACTCAATGGGGAAGGTCGCTATAAGCTGGTTCTGACGTGACAGCAATGGAATGGGACTGCTTGGGGGGTGGGGAAGGGGGAGCCTGGACATCAAATCATCTGTCATAACTGCATGAAGCCTTAATATTAGAACCAAATGACCAGTGACCAAAACGAATTTTCTCAAATCTGTTCATCAGCCATAGAAAGGAAAATGAGCAACTGAACCGCCTCTCTCCCACCAGGTACACATAACACACTGGCCCTAATTTAAAAATCCTAATGTGGCAGTGGGGGGCAGGGAGCGGTTTGGGTTTCTGATTCTGAAGCCTGACAACTCAGTATCAGGCTGTGTAAATCTTGGTGAGAGAAGATGGTCGGCTCTCTGAATGGCATTGCTGAATATTAGGTTCACAGCACAGTACTTTGCTTACACCACTACCAGAGCTCTTGTGGGCCTCAACCACATTTACACATCACAATGGCCCCTTTACAAGTGAGGACACCAGTCTCAGCACCACTGACACAGGGGCAAAAGTGTGATAAGCTGGCCTTTCTGTACTCACTAGAGGTCAGTGGCCCCCCATTTCCCCTACAACAACCCAGAATGTCTCCAGATACTGTCAATGTTCCCTGAGGGGGCAAAATGAGGCCTGGGTTAAAACAAGGACTTGAGAGGAGGCAATATGAACCATTGGGTTCAAACAAGGAGCTTAGAGTTTTCCTTAAATCAACAATTGTCCCTGCCGGACTATTCAAGTTGAATGAGGACCACAGTTCCTGCACTCACCAGCACACTTGGAACCCTCATCTTCCAGCCAAGTGCATTCCATTTAAAATTTCTTTCTTTCCTAAACCTATGACACACAAGTCATGACAATTACTTTCAACGTGCTCTCTGCCAAGGCTCCACACCAGCTCACTCCTCAAACTGTCAGTGGAGCCTCCACTCCCATTCACCCCAGCTCTCTCATTCAACTCCCCTTTACTCCTGAACTAACTACACCCCCTAAGTTTGGCCAACTCTTTCCTGCAAAATGTCTCTTTCATTCACCCTTCCTCTCCATTCTCATTACTCTATTACAGATACGATTTCAGTAGGAATGAGAAGGAATTAATCTTTCTTGGTCCCTCAAACCAATTACACAGATAAACATCATGACTGACATACCAAACTCTACTAGGGCAGGGCGCTGGTAGACTTCAAAGAGTGGCGGGCAAAGACTACATCCTCTTTTCCTGGTGGTAAAGGAGGACCATGAAATTTCCCGTGCACAGACCTAGTTTCATAAGCCAAATGTTAGCTTCTCAATGAGTAATAGCCCTGACATGCATTAAGAAAATGACATAGCAAAAATGAGTTCATGTGCAATTAAGAAATGGCTTGCATGCTATGTCTAGCTTTGTCTGCTCCATGGAACATAGAGCTGACACTCAACAGAGGCAGTGTAAGAAAAATGCTGGAACCAACTGACACATCTGTCTGTCCCTGCCAGTATATAAACCCAGATGGAAGCACTGGGGGAAATGGTGAACGGCCAAACAAAATCTAGTTCAATAACTGCACAGAAAATGCAGGTGCGCGCATGCACGCGCACACACGCACGCACCCCCCACAGCTCTAAAAGGCAAAGTGTTCCTTATACTGCTAAAGAAGTGCAATGCCTAAAGAGGGCAATGAAAGATATGCCTTAAAGTGACCCCTCCCAGAGGCACAGAACAAACCTCACTGCTCTAATGATTCTAAGAAAATACTTTATTATGCTTTTTAACTTCAAGATGATTTCAAAGCTCATCTCTGAAATTCATAACCCAATCAAAATATTTCATTTACACTTCACATGTTTTAAACACAGTGACATTCTGAATGGCTCTGCTTCTGGAATTATCTGTGTTTCTCTTAAATGCCTTAACATCAAATGGCAGTTTGGGGTGCAAAAAATATACTTAGGTTCCTGCAAGTACTTCCATTTGAATTGGCTTTTTTTTTTTTAAATTAAGGAAAAGTAATTTCAGCAAATAAACTCAGAGTTTTCTAAAATAAATGTTGGGGGCGGGGGGGAGAATGCAAGCCATAACCAAAAGTTAAGAAAGACCTCACATCTATAAAAGATGGCCATTCTCAAAAAACTTGTAAATACTGGCAAGGCTATACAGAGAAATCAAAACCCCTGTCCACTGTGGACGGTAATGTAAAAATAGTGCAGCAACTGTGAATGGGAGTCAACTGTAAAATTATCACGACACAGCAGTATCACTATCACTGTAGGTTCATACACCAGAGATCTGACAGTAGAAACTCAGACATCTGTGTGTACCAACGTTCACTGCAGCATTAACAACAGACAAGACGGAAAAATAATCCAAGTATCAATAATACAACGGATGAACAAAATGTGGCATCCACAAACAGGAGCTTGAAGGGAAAATTAAATCCTGCCTGACAACATGCAACAACCTGGATGAGCCTTAATCCACAGGACATTAACTACTACTCAACATTGGCAGCTCTCTGGTTTCTTCAGGATGTGTACACGGCCAGATTGTATGGGGGCTGGGGGGACATGGGTATTAACTGTGAGGATAGGGGTCTCACCCTACCAGCTCTATCACCAGAGTCCACCTGAGGTACATATCCTATATAACTGTATCAAAAACTATTACTACTTTAAAAAAAGTTTTCCCTTGATTTTAGCTTCCTTTCCATTTGAAAACACATGGTTGTTGTGTATCATCAAGTCGAACCAACTCATAGCTGGACCCTCTGGTGGGTCCAGATGCTCTGCTGGGGAAGGAGGGGCAATCTCCTCCTGTACCAGTCAGATCTGATTTGACGGTACACTCACATAAAAATAATAAAATAAAAATTAAAAAATAGTTAAAAACAAAAAAACCACTAAGTGAATAAGTCAGAACACAAAAGGTTAACTGTTACATTGTTGTTATGTGTTGTCCCTACTCTATTCCTTACCAATTTTACTGTATCCAACACACCTATCCCCATTACCCCAGTGACTGAATGGAACCATCTCATCAAGGGTCTTCCTCTCCTGCACTGTCCTTTCACCCTCCCAAGCATGATGTCCCTCTTCAATGACTGATCCCGCCTACTCTATTTATATGAATTAACTAAAATAATCAAATGCCTGGAGATCAAAGTGGATTAGAAGTTATGTTGAGACATTGACAGTGGTGCCAGTTGTACAACAAACTATAATTTATGTCACTGAAATGAACACTTAATCATAGTTAAAATGGCAAATTTTATGACATACACAAACATACATATGTACATGTGTGTGTGTGCGCGCGCGCGCACACACACACACACACACACACACACAGAGTATGCCAGGCCAAACTGAAAGACAAGCCATCCCATGGATCACCTCTCAGACAAACAACAGACAGGTCTCCAAGGTGAACAGCAGCACCAAGAAGGAAGACATTACTCAGCACAACAAACCAAGGAAGATCAAAAGGGCAATGTTTGTTCAGGGACAAAGCTTGGAAAGCAGAAAGGGACAGAAAGGGCAAATCAAAGTGGAAGAAAAGGGAAGAGATGAAAAGACTGTGCCACAAAACACGTAGAAACCACTGAATGCAAACTAAGGTGCTCTCCAAACTCACCCAAACCACAAGAACTTCAAAAATAGAGAGCCAATCTACAATCAGGAGAGAATAAAATAGATGAACTAGGCCTTCTAAGAATCAAATCCCTATGCCCATCAAAAACTTCTCCAACAGGGTAAGAAGGAAACCTACCAGGAAAAAATATTTGGCAATGACATATGTGATAAGGGACTTATCTCTATAGAATACTCCAGCACCTCAACAAGAAAAAGGTAAACAACTCAATCACAAAATGGGCACAGGTATGAATAGACACTCCACCAAGAAGACATTCAGATGGCAAACACACACATGAAGAAATGTTCAAAACCCCTAGCTATTACTGTTGTGTAACTTTAAGTTGGATCCAACCCTAGCTGACCCACAAGCAGGTTTTCAGAAGCAGTTAATGACATAAGAGAAGACTGCCCATCCTTCATCTGTGGGGAAGCTGGGGGACTCAAACTAAATGCCTTCAGTACTGCAATGCAGCTTCTTGCCACTAGGCCACCAAAGCTCCCTCCCTAACTATTGTTATTATGTGCCATCGAGTTGCAACTCACAGCGACCCTATGTACTTTAGCTCTGAAACCTCCCCTATCCTGAGCCAATCACTTTGTATCCAACAGTTCTAACACCATTTCTACAGTCACTGAGTCCATCAATCTCATGCTGGGTCTTCCTCTCCTGCGATGTCCCTCCACCCTTCCAAGCACGATGTCCCTTCTCCAAGTACCAGTTCTTCAAAATCCTTGCCCGCAGAGACCAGCCTGGTTTCATATTCTTCGGCATAGATCTGTTTGTTTTCCTGGCAGTCTACTGTATGTTCAACACTCTTCTCTAGCACCACAACTCAAAGGCATAGATCCTTCTTCTATCATCCTTAGTTACTGTCCAGCTCTCGTATGCAAACCAAGTACTGTGAAGACCATCGCCTGGTTCAGGCATATCTTAGTCTCCAGACTGCTGATGTTGCTCTGTAGTACCTAGAAAGAAGTCTTCAATAGCTGACTTTCCCAATGCAATCTGTCTTTTGATCTCCTGACTGCTGGTGCCATTAGTGTTGACTGTGGATCCAAGTAAGCTGAAATTATCATCAATCTCAATCTCTTCTCTGCTCATCATGAAGATGCTAACTGGCCCACTGCTGAGCATCTTTTCTTGATCCGATTCAATCGACACTGAAGACTACAGTCCTTGACCTTTAGCAACAAACACCTCATGTCTTCTTCAGTTTCTGTAAGCACAGTTGTATCATCTGCGAAATGCAGGTTGTTGATTGGAGATGAAAAGCAAAATAACTATGTGATACCATCTCTCCCCAACAAGAGCCAAACTTCAGCAGTCCAGCAACAACAAATGCCAGCAAGGTTGTGAAGAGATCAGAACTCTTCTGCACTAGTGGGAATGTAAGGTAGTAACAGCCACTATGGAAGGTGGGCTGGTGCTTTCACAAAAAGTTGGAAATAGAAGTTAATCAGACCTACAATTCTACTAATGGGAATGTGCTGTAAAGAAACCAGAGCCACAATTCAAACAGATGCATGCATACCCATGTTCACTGCTGCATTATTCACAACAGTAAAGAGATGGAAGCAAGCCAAGGACCCATTAACAAATGAAATTAACAGAAAAGCTATGGTACATTCACACAATAAAATATTACTCAGCACTAAAAAACAATGAACTCATAAAACATTATAACATGGGCGAGCTAAGGGAAATATCTCTGTCACAAAAAGGCAATTATTATGTAAGATCTCTGTTATAAAATAGGACAGACAGGTGGGAAAGAGCAGACAGATAATGAACACACATTAGATCAGATGTGGGAAGAACTGTCTGAAAGGAATACATGACTAGGCATTATGTGTATGACAACAATCTGGAACAAGGGGTACACTGAGAGGAGGGCTAGGTAAAAGGAATAAGAAAATGTGCAACAGAAAAACAAAACTTAAAACATTTGTTTTCTTCCTGTAAGAAATCCCACCTACATATTTTCAAAATGGTCTACTACCTGGCATGTCAGTTGTGGGTACTGCTGATGGCTCACATGCAACTCTCAGGCTGAAGATACACGCACACCAGCAGTGACACGTTCTGGTGAAGCTCACAGACTCAGGCAAACTAGGGCTCTGAAAAGTCAGCCAGTGCAAAAATCAACCTGATGGCTCACAACAGAACAGTGCCCAAATGATGGAGAGCTAGAAGATGAGGGTCCTTGAGCAGAATCACTCAAAACACCTAACAGTGAGGTATCAACAAGCCTGGGAACACTGTTGTACATGGTGTCTCCACAGGCTGGAGCTAAGTTGGCAGCAATTACAACAAACAAAACCATGACGTGACCTCACTATCAATTTTTTTTTCTTAATTTTGTATTGGTTTGCTCACAAAGTTCGTATACATTGTGTTTCATACTATTCTTCACTCATGTTGTTTCATACAATCATTCTCATGCATTATTTATTTATAATCAGTCCCCAGTGGACTTTGTCCATCATTACCCAGTTTTTTCTGGTCCCCAGCAGATCTTTCCCTCCTCCCTCCACCCACCAAACTGTGCAATGCAACTCTGTGGTTTTGTCCTACACTATCAGCTCTTAACAGAGTAAATATGGGTGGTCTCTTAAATGAGATAGTTAAAGAGTATCACAATTAAGAATAGTGTCATTTAAAATTCACTACTAATTTTACTATCAAGTCATGGTGTTTTAAAGATTATGACTATTCAAAACCTTCAAAGATAAAAAGCTTTGGGCTCCAAGGGGTGGTCCCTGGAGACTGATGTCTTTCATAATGCTTCATTTAACAGAGCAAAATGTTGCTGACACTGTGTGAATGGCAAAAACATTAAGACAAAGCATTTAGAACTCAATAGAGCACTATCCCTTACCAATCATCTGTAGTACCTTCCTCTCTGGCTTAAATGTTTGTTTATAAAATGCTGTCATCTACATTATCACTCTCCATGTCAATGCTTGCCCAGCAACAGTAGGCAAGAATGCTATTTATTGACAAAAATCACACACACACACACACACACACACACACACACACACACACACACTTTACTTTTTCTACACCTCAGAAGAGGGCTCTGGTGACTTAGGGATAAGGACTTATGCTACCAAGGTGAAGGCATACAATACAAATCCACTGACCACTCTGAAGGAGAAACATGGGTACTTTCCTCCCCTTGGTTTACTGCCTCCAAAATCCCACTGGAAAGCCAGCTATGGTTTGGTTCCAACTTTAAGGTACATAACAATACCACCTCAGAACATAAAGGGAGTGGGGGAAGGTTAACAGTACATTGATTTCCACTCTTTATTCTTTCCTTTCCTTTCTTTAAGTTTAATTTGCTCTTCTTTTCCTCACCTTTAATGGTGAAAGCTGATGTGCCAACTTCTTTATTTTTTTTTTAACCTTGTGTACCGTTAAGTCAGATCTGACTGGTGCAGGAGGACTGCTCCTCCTTCTACAGCAGAGCATCTGGTGGATTCGAACCACATGCCTTTGGGATTGCAGCGCAGCTTTTTGCCAAGAGGCCACCAGAGCACCCTCAGACCATACAGTATTTTTATAACCTAGTTTCCTGTATCATACATGGGGTTGCAATGAATTGCAAGAACAACCTATCAAATAAATAAAAGTGGTCTCCCAGTTTTACCCACAGGTCCTCCAAGGATAAAGTCTAAGTGCAAATACTACTATTTTTAATGCTATTCCAAGAAATCAGAGGACTCCTTTTCTAGCCTATCAGAAAGACTGTTTCACAAAACAAAGGTGACTTTAAAACTAGCTTGAAGTAAAGTGGACAGGACGTTCATCTGATTAAGTGGTACAACTGAAAATGAGAAGAAATAGCTCTGAACATTTGTTGGTTACTTGAACAGAGTATGTACAGATGACACAAGGAAAACATCCTGGGCACTGTTCTTGTCAGGTGCCATTTAGGCAACAATGATTCATGAACAACCCTATGAATAACAGATCTGAACCCTGCCCTACTGCGTACCATCTTCATGTTGTGTCATGCACAGATCTGAACTCTGCTCTACTGCGCACCATCTTCATGTTGTGTCATGCAGATCTGAACTCTGCCCTACTGCGTGCCATGTTCATGATGTGTCATGAGCAGATCTGAACTCTGCCCTACTGCGCGCCATCTTCATGACCTGTCATGCACAAGTCCACTGTGGGAGTCACTCTTTCAATCCCGCTCAAGGGTTTCCCTTCCTCTTCTCTGATCCTCTACCTTTCCTAGCATGACTTCTGAAGATACGCCCAAGGATGCGAGACAAAGTTTCATCATGCTTGCCTCTAAGGAGCACTTCGGTTGTATGTCCCCTCCAAGACTTATCTGTTCTTTTGACAATTCTTGGGATAATCAATATTCTTCTCTAACACCACATTTCAAAGGCATTCCTTTTTCTGTCATGCTTATTCACTGTCCAACTTTCAGATGCACAGGAAGCACTGAAAAACACTAGGCCTTGGATCAGGTGCACCTTGGTCTTTAAACTGACATCCTTGCTTTTAAGAACTCTGGAGCAGTCCCTGAAAGAATTCCCCAATGTAAAATCTCATTTGATTTCCTGACTACGCTACCATGCATGCTGCTTATGGATCCATACAAAACTAAATCATTCACAACTTCAATATTTTCTCCATGTATCATGACATTGCCTATTGGTCCAATGGTAAGGCTTTTTGTTTTCTTAATACTGAGATGCAACTCATATTGAAGGGTCCAGTCTTTGACCTTCGGCAGCAAGAGTTTCAAGTCCTCTTCACTTTCTCAAAGCAATGTTGTGTCACCTGCACAGTGCAGGTTGCTGAGTCTTCCTTCAATCCTGATGTCACATTCTTCTTTGGATAGCCCAGCTTCTCAAATTATTTTCTCAGCAAACAGACTGACTGTGGAGAAAGGCTACAACTTTGACATATACTTTTTCTGAATGTAAACCTGTTTCTTCGTTTATATATAGCTTTTCAATAAGAACTAAGTGTTCTTTATGTTAGCCATAATTTGTTATGATCCAGACAGTCAAATGTCTATGCATAATCAAGAAAACAAACATTCTCTGCTTTCAGTCAAGATTCACCTATCACCAGCAATGAGCTCCCTTGTACCATAGCCTCTTCCAAATTCAGCTTGAGTCTTGAAGTCTCCCTGTCAATATACTGTTCCAGCCATTTTTAAATAATCTTCACGGAGATTTTACTTTCATTTGATATTAATAATATTGCTCAATAATTTCCATACTCTGTTGGATCACCCTTTTCTTGGGAATGGGAACAAATATGGATCCAGTCCGCCAGCCAGGTAGTTGTCTTCTGAATTTGTTGGCAGGGACTGTTAAGTACATCCATGGTTAGATCTGTTTCCTGAAACATTTTAGTTGGTATTCCATCAATTCCTGGGGCCTTATTTTTTTGCCAAGGCCTTCAGTGCAGCTTGGACTTCTCAGTACTATTATGGTTTTTTTATATGCTACTTCCTGAAATGGTTCATGGTGAACAATTCTTTCTGGTACAGGGACTCTGTGTATTCCTTCCATCTTCTTTTGATGCTTCCTGTATCATTAAAGATTTTGCCCATAGAATCCTTCAGTATTATAACTGGAGACCTGAATTTGTTCTTCATTTCTTTCAGCTTGAGAAATGAAGAGCATATTCTTACCTTCTGGTTTTCTAACTACACTTCTTTGCACATTTCATTATAATACTTCGCTTTGTCTTCTCAAGCTGCTCTTTGAATTCTGTGCAGTACTCTTATGTTAGCATTTCTTCTTCTTGTTCTGGCTTCTTTTCATTTCAAACCAAGTTTCATAGTCTGTTCTAATATTCATTTTGGTGTTTTTTAATCTACCTGTGCAATGAAATGGACTAGTATGGGCCTTTTTAATCAGCCTATGAGCAACTGGATTAGGAATAACAAACTAAAGAGGAGCAGTATTTTCTTCACTATCAAAAAGAACCTCCAAGAAGTACAATGCTGTCAGTGATAGGGAAATACTCAGACAACCACAAGGGAAACCAGATATCAGGACTATTATTCAAATTCACTCAGCAACCATAATTGACAAAAATGAAGAAATCGACCATTTTTATCAACTTTTGCGCCCCAAACTGAGTAAACATGCAAAGTAAACGCACTAATAATAACTGGTGACTGAAACATGAGAGAATCAAAAAAGGATCAGAAGCTGGAAAACATGATCTTGGTGACTGAAACACTCAGGTGATCGATCCCAGGACAAAATTTTGCAAGCTCAATGGTGTATTCACTGGACATACCTTTCCTTAAGAACATAAACAATGACTACAAAGGTGGATCAAGCCAGATGCAATTCAAAAGAATTAAATCCACTGCATCTATCGAAAGACAGTGTGCAGAAAGGCAGTATCATCAAAGCTGAGTATACACACGTACACACACACAACATCAACTGCTTATTTGCATTTTAAAAAAAGAAATGTTATTAAAAAGGCAAGAAAGAAAACTCAGTGTATGTCAAAAGAGACTCTGAAATTAGTTTCTGAACATAGCTAAAGTGAAAGGAAGAAAAATATAGATTAATAGGGTTCACGTGAAGGTTTCATCGGGCAATTTACAAAAACAATGGAAAACAGTGTAATAAAATGTGCAAAGATCTGGAGTGAGAAAACGAAAAGAAAGTTCTCAAGTTGAAAGAAATGAAGGAAAAAGAAACCATCAACAGAAGACAGAAGACACTGAATCACTGTACCAACAAGAACTGGCCAAATTTCAACCCTTTTCAAAGGCAGTGCATGATGAGGAGCCGATGGCACCCAAGTCTGAGCTGTAACAGAGGCATCGGTAACAAGCAAGGTCCCAGGAACTGATGAAACATAAACTGAGATGTTTCAATAAACAATGCAATTCTGGAAATCTGGAAGACAGCTACCTAGGCAACCAACTGGGAGAGAGCCATATGATGGATCCATTTCAATGACAGAACAAAATGCAGGAAAATGATCAAAAATTAAGAGCATGACAAGTAAAATTTTGAAGGTAAGTTTTAAATGACTGAAGTAGTACCTGACAGAGACCCGCCAGAAATTCAAACCAGATTCCAAAGAGAATGCAGACTGAAGTGTATCACTGTTCTATCAGATCTTGACTAAAAGCAGAGTAACTAGATGCTCACCTCTGTTTTATTAACCACAAAGGCATTCAACTGTTTGGATCATAACACATTATGGATAACACTACAAAGAAGAAGTCTAGAGCCCATAATTGTGCTCATGGAGAATCTGTGCATAGGCTAAGATGGAGTCTTTCAAACAGACACGCAGATACTGTCTGGTTTAAAATCAGAAGATGTGTGTGCCAGGGTTGTATCTGTTCACTACACTTATTTAATCAGTATATGGACTATACGAAGAAAAGAACACCACTGGAAATGCAGGAAGATTCATCAACATCCTTGCTTGCTGAAATGGAAGAGGACTCAAGACACTTATTCATAAGGTCAAAGACTACAGTTTTCAGTGTGGATTACAACTAAACATAAGGAAAACAAAAACCTGGACCAATACGCAGCATCATGACAAACAGAATACTGAGGGTGTTAAGCACTTCATTTTATTTCGAGCCATACTCGATGTCCATGGAGTGGCAATCAAGAAATCAAACAATAGACTGCAGTGGGCAAATTGCTGCAAAGGTGCAGACTAAGGTGTGCCTGAAAAAGCACTGGCATTTTCAGTCACATCATACACATGCAGACACTCGACAACAACCACCAGAATCAAGAGTGCTAGCTAGCAAAGCCTCATGAACACACCAGACTGTGAAGAGAACACACCAAAACCCAAGCCCACAGCTCTAGAGCTGGTTTCCATTTACAGCAACCCTCCCCTGGATTTCTAAAGTTGTAAATCTTTATGGAAAGAGAATGCTTATGTTTCTCCTATGGAGCACCTGGTAGACCTGAAATGCCAGTGTTGCAGTTAACAGCCTGGTGACACACTATGCCACTAAGGCCACTTGTCATGGAAAGGTTAAGTGCTGTCGAGTCAGAACCAACTTATGGCTGACCTTCCAGTGAGTGTTCTGGGGCTGTATACTGTACAGGAGGAGACCCTCTCTTTCACCCATGAACAGCTGGTAGGTTTGACCACCTGCCTTTAAACTGACATCAATAAGCCACTAGAGGTCTTGAAAATAGTAGTTAAAATGATCCACCAAGGAAAAGGTGACAAGATGTGGTTTTATATACTGAAGGCATATTATTAGGAGGGACCAGTCCCTGGAGAAGGATATCCAGTTGGGTGGAGAATCAGCTAGTGGTGTCAAGTCCGTCTTAAACTCCCTGATGTTCCCATGCTGTGAATCTTAATGGGAAGAGATTGCTAAGGCTTCTCCCTTGGAGCCACAGGTGGGCTTAAACTACTGAGCGTTGGCTTAGTGGCACAGCACACTGCCCCAGCACAGGGAACTCCAGGGTGCGGTCCATAGAATGCTGCCGCCATTACCAAAAGGCTGCACAGCAGCTCCGAGGGGAAAGACTCTGAGGAGGGCTGCTCTCAGTCAGAATGACTCAAGGGTAAAGTTTCTGAACTCAAAGAATCTGAAAAAATGGAGAATACCCTCAACAAAACAGTCTGGCAAAGTGGCTGCAACCGGAATTCAAACACGGGAATTCTGATGCCACAGGATCTGTCTTTTAGAACGTGTGTAGCAGTTGGCATCTAACGACGACAACAACAGCATCCTCTCTCATTGCTGGAGTCAGAATCCACACATCCATGACACTGCACTAGGTTTCCGAGGCCATAAAGTACACAACAGGAGCGTGCTCATCTTTCTTCCATGGAGTATTTGGAGGATCTGAACTCCCAGAGAGCTGCTGCTCAGGGGCTAGCAGTGCAATTTCTCAAGGTATGAGTACTTCTATTCACTATATTTTCAAGAAGTACATCAAATTTACTATTTTTGAAGTTGTTGGTAGGTAGCTCTGAGATGAGCTTGAATTCTAGTGATCCTATGAACAACATAACTCTGTCCTATCCTGGCCCAACCTCACCTACCATATTAGAGGCCACTGCCACAGTCACTGAATCAATCCACCTCAGTGAGGTAGGAAAGCTAAATTTACTCCAATAAATTTATTCATTACTGAGAAGGAAAAACTACTTTGTAAAATCACCCATCTAGGAATAAATACCTATCTTTTTTATTAAGATTCCTTTGAAATATACATGTAATTAAAAAAATTCCCCCAACTGCTATCTTCTGAATTCATGATAAACATGTAAAAAGGAATTCCAAAGCATCTGGATAAAATCCCAACCTATAAATGGATGGCTGCTTCCTGAAATGTCAGGAATTTATACATTCAATGCTCCTAGCTGGCAGAAAGCATTTACGCTGCTGCATTCCTAAGACAAAAGCTAAAAACCAGGTAAGCTTTCCTGAGAAATTTTAGGTGGATCCTGGTAAAAAAGGTCCAAAAGAACAAGGCTTTATGTGCCAGGCCAATACAACTGCTGTTGACAGGAGCCACAGTAAGTAAAGCCCTCCACCAACCGCCATCCCAGACACACGACCTACCTCTCTTGCTTAGAAAGGCTTTTAACCCTTACAATGAAGCTCACAGAGCCACTCTGAAGAGCATGCATGCTCAGTGCGCCAAACACATGCCAGGCTACATTTATTCCTCACATTCATCCTCCAAGAGGACTGACCCTTACATGTGAGAAAAGATGAGAAAGCTTTGGAGCACACAACTTAACAGGCTTGTAGAAGACAAATTAAGACCAAGAAATCAAGATTTAAATCCAAGTTTCTCTCTCTACAGCAGCAGCCTAGCTTCTTGGTAGCACCATAACTGTCTCTGCAAGCTCGAAGCTCTACGATGGTAAACAATTCTTGACTTACCTTCTCTGTTAATGTGTAATGTTAACTCCATTGAGTGTTCTGACCATTACTATTCCTACTTCTAACATTCAATTATCATCATAACATTAACACCAATTGGCATATTCTTTTGCACGCAATACTTGCTCAACAAAAAGCTATTTAAAAACATGATCAGATTAGGTGATAAAAGACAGATCAATAATAATGAATTACATAAAGCACAATGTACATGAATGAAGCACAATGCATATGAATAATGGTACAGAAATCAAGAAAATAACATTTTAAAGAAATTAACACATATTGAGTGCTCACTGGTAGGGACTGTTTCAAATATTTAAAACAATCTCAAAAGCTAGATTCTACCTTTATTCTTCCATCGATGAACAAGCTGTAGCTTTCATTTGCACACTGCCAAATAACGGTACGTGGGAAGATAATACTTCAAACCAGGTTGTCAGGCTCCATGGCTCATTCCCTTGACCAAAAGGATGCACGCAGGGTTTCTCACTGAATCCTCTCAGCTCTGAGCAACCCCAGTTCACTGATGAGGAAATGAGGAGGCTCAGAAAAGTAAAGCTTTTCTTAAAGTCATCCAGTTTAGAAATAATTACAGCAATATTTGAATCATTTCTTTCACCTCAGCAAGGTGCTATAGCAACACCTTGTCAGAGGAAAACACTATAAAAGAAAACGGTATCAAACTATTTTTCCCCCTTTGTGTACCATCAAATGGGATCTGACTGACAAAGGAGAAGGCTGCCTCTCATTCTCCAGCAGCACATCTGGTGGATTCCAACTATACTCCTACAGGACTGCAATCTATGATTTTTAATATGGTCGACTGTTTTTGAAAATTTCTAGGCTGTATGGACTGCCAGGAAAACAAACAGATTCATCTCGGAGAGGATTAAACCAAGCTACTCCTTTGAGGCAAGGATTCTGGGGCTTCGTCTGACATACTTTGGATATGGTGCCAGGAGGGACGGGTCCTTGGAGAGGGACATCATGCTTGGGAGGGTGGAGGGACAGTGCAGGAGGGGAAGACCCTCTATGAGGTGGATTGATTCGGTGACTGGGGTAATCGGGATGGGTGTGTCAGAGGCAGCGCGGTTGGCGCAGGATAGAGCAGGGTTTAGGGCTGTTGTACATAGGGTCGCTATGAGTCGCAAATGACTCAACGGCACATAACAACAACAACAACATGTAAGTTCTTAAAACTTTTAATTATGAAAACCTGTTTTAATGAGAAATTAACATAAATGATCTAATGACCAAGATAAAATACTTCCTGAGAGTTTAAAGACTGAATGATGATCTTTGAAGCTAAACACTTGGCCAGGGCACAAAGAAGCACAATGACAGACATGTATCACAGCCACCCCTTCCCCTCAACAGATAACTTGAGAGTCAGCATCAATAATTAAGATCCTCTCTTACTGAGAGCAAGAAACCAAATCATCTAAGAGTCCACTTACTAGAGAGAATAGGCTGCTCTCACAAAGCTGAAGCTCACAAACCTACACTTTCAGAATGCTACTACCAAGAAACAGGTAATGAATGCATAAACAGACTTTGTCTCTATGGTGCAAAATAGTTTTTCTTTCCTAAATTTGTAAAGTAAAAGGCAAAAAGATCTCAGAAAGGTGATTTTCCATACCAGCAGACAAAACCAGCACTACTTTCACTGCTGTTTCTAAAGACCAATTTGTTTTTCCCTCCTCTGCAGTTATACACTTCAATATTTCAGGCAATGTCTTCCAGCAATTACCCATCCAGAGTAAAGCTGGGCAATATAATCATGAATTGCTCATATTTCCTACACACTCCAAAAGGTCTCAGATAGCAAAATAGATTATCACAGCTACAAGAAATCTCTATTTTGAAATTCCCCGTCCTATTTAGGACAATCTAGATTACATTCTCAGCAACGGAAACAAATAAGGACAAAGCCAGCCACCCTGATGGCAGCATCTCTACACAGCCACAGACATTTCCAACACCAAGGGACACTAGAAGGAAAGTCATCTGTTCAATCCAGTTTATAGCATTTCACAACTCCATGATAAGAAAGGAAAAATCTCAAAACTGTCACCCAAGAAAAAGTGTGATGTTTCATGAGGGAAAAAAATTATTTGTTCTGGACTGATCTGTGCTTTTGACACCTATGAAAAGCAGAACACGCTTTAATAAGGACAGGGGAAATCAGGTACAAGCAAGTGACAATAATGTGTCCAAAGTGTACAGTGGACAAACAGGTTCCACTGTCAAGGGAGTGTTGAAACAGGGTGGAACTTTAAGGAAGGAAATCCCCTCCTAACATTTCATTAAATTCAAGGGGGGGGGGTGAGATACAGTGAGAGAATATGTGAGTGAAAATGAGAGAATGAGAAAGAATATGTAAGAATGAGAGAGTGCATGTAAGACAGACAGACGTGAATAAATAAGAGACAAAGAGACAGAATACAGACGAGCAGACAGTCAGAGACATAAAAGAGAGAAAGAGGAAACATCTAAGTGGAAAAGAATTTCACGAATTGACAGGAGAGCAGGAGCAGGCCACCAGGCCCAGGAACAACACACATCTCCTTCCTTGGGGTGAACTAGGCCCATTGCCATGGCGAAGCTGGGGAGGTGGATGTCCAGTGTGACATGGTCGTAACCCCCTCGGTCCAGCACCATTTCCTGTACAGTGTACGTCCCCATCTGTCCAGTGCCTGTCCCTGTCCAGCACTCATCCCCACTCAGCACCCATCTCTGTCCAGCACCCATCTCTGTCCAGTGCCCATTCCTGTCCTGTGCCCATCCCTGTCCAGTGCCCATCCCTGTCCAGTGCCCATCCCTGTCCTGTGCCCATCCCTGTCCAGTGCCCATCCCTGTCCTGTGCCCATCCCTGTCCTGTGCCCATCCCTGTCCTGTGCCCATCCCTGTCCAGTGCCCATTCCTGTCCAGCACCCATCCCTGTTCAGTGCCCATCTCTGTCCAGTGCCCATTCCTGTCCAGCACCCATCCCTGTCCAGCGCCCATTCCTGTCCAGCACCCATCCCTGTCCTGTGCCCATCCCTGTCCAGCGCCCGGCCCCGTCCGTCCAGCGTCCATTCCTGTCCAGCGCCCATCCCTGTCCAGCGCCTGGCCCCGTCCGTCCAGCGTCCATTCCTGTCCAGCGCCCATCCCCATTCAACTCTTGTCCCCATCCATCCAGCGCCCATGCCTGTCCAGTGCCAATCCCTGTCCAACTCCTATCTCCATCCGTCCAGGGCCCATCCTCATCCGTCCAACGCCCATCCCTGCCCAGCGCCTGTCCCCGTCTGTCCAGTCGCCATTCCCGTCCAGCACTCGTCCCTGTCCAGTGGCCTTCCTTGTGCATGTCCCCATCCCCACTGTCCAGCGCCCGTCCCGGCCCCACGCGGGCACGGCCCCAGCAAGGCAGCCCCCAACTCCGCGCCCGCACCCCCAGGGTCAGGGGGCAGCAGCTGCAGCGCCAAGTCCGGCCCCGCAACACCCGCCGGACATCGGGCCAGCGGGGACGCAGGAGGCAGCGGCCGGCGCGCCCACCACGCCCTGCGCACCCGGCCTTTACCTTCATCTTCCATGGACAGCACGCTGGGGTCGCCGGCCGCGGCCACACCGGACATAGGGGCGCGAGGACACGGAGAAGCCCGGCGGTCACCCCGCGCCCGGCCACGCTCCCACGGCTGCGCCCACCACCCCCGGCAGCATCTGCAAGAGAAAGCCAGGCAGCGGCTGGAGGCCAGGGCGCCGGACTCGGACCCGCCACCGCCGCCACGGCCGGACCCCCAGCCACCGCCTCCGGGGCCCGGATCC
>NW_006399777.1:997542-1034369 GCF_000299155.1 Elephantulus edwardii
ACGCGCACTCGGCGCCCCCAGCGAGCGCGCCGGAAGTGGAGGGCGGGATCTGGTCCGAGGGCGGGGCCCGCGCCGCTGCTTGGCTGGCCTTCGCCGACCCTGTACCTACGCCCCGGCTCAGCGCGCGGGTCTGAGGCTGACCCGCTCCGGCCGCACATCCGCCCTGGGCCACGGGGTCCACGCACAGAGCCTCGGGGGACGTCACAATCTCTGCAGGCGACGTGGGGATCCCCGAGGAAGAACTACAGAGGGGCCCGCCTTCCGCTGGGGTCTGGGGGACCGTGACCACCCTCCCAGGCCTTGTCCTTGCACACACATCCCCTACCCTCGATGTGGCTGCTCCGGCCTATTTACACGGGGGACGACACCCCCAGATCCCGCCCCTGGAAGGTGTGCTGCACGGGGAGGGGAAACGGCACCCCCAGATCGTAACCCTGGAGAGTCTGCTGCCCTGGGAGACGACACCCTCAGATCCCGCCCCTGGAGGGTCCGCTGCACAGAGGGACGATACCCCCAGATCCCGCCCCCGGAGGGTCCGCTGCACAGAGGGACGACACCCCCAGATCCTGCCCCTGGAGGGTCTGCTGCACGGGGTGGGACGGCACCCCCAGATCCTGCCCCTGGAGGGATTGCTGCACTGGGGGACGACACCCTCATATCGCACCCCTGGAGGGTCTGCTGCACGGGGCGGGGGGGGGGTGTAGGACGCCCAGATCACGCCCTTGGAGGGTCTGTTGCACACGGGGGACCACACCCCCAGATCACACCCCTGGACGGTCCGCTACACAGCTGGTGCTCGGAGGGACCTGAGCTCCTCTGGCTCCGGGACCCTGGGACTCCCCGCAGCGCCCCGTGCCCTGGAACCACAGCTGCCAGATGTGGCTCAGTGGCTTCTGAGTGCGCTCGCCCTCGGAGCCGCTAGAGGACAGCGCGGCCTGCAGACACATCGCAGCCCCATACAAGCCTTGTCTTTTTTCCTCCACCAACTCCTCCTCTAATTAAAGAAATAGGTCCCCACAGCACGTGTCTGCCCTCTCCATCCCCACGCCCAACACCAAAAACCAGAGTGGATCGCCAGTGCCCAGTTCCCTGGTCTGAAACAACAGAGACCGATTTCTTGGTTGCTTTGCTTTGAAGAAAGAGATCTTTTAAAAGTAGTAATGAGGTGGTTTGTTGGGGTTTTTTTCCCAACAAGGCCACTTCTAAATTTCGAAGGTGAAACCATAAAAAGCCAGGTTTCTAGTCTGCTCTGCGGCAGTGACAGACTTGGTGGTCTTATAGGACAATGGTATCTGCCCCATAGGGACAGAAGGCCTCAACGTTCTGGTTTCAAGTCTGCTACTATCTCTGATTGGCATGCTTAGTGCTTTTTGACTGCCCAGTAGCTTAATAAGCATCTATAATAATGAATACAGTCACCTCAGTGCAGTCACCTCCTTGTAATGATTATTACTTTCTGTACTTGTTGGCCTTTGACATCACATCATATTTCAAAAGCCCAAGATAGCATCTAAGGTAAGAAATGCACAGCATAGAAACACTATTTTATATTAATCTAGAGGTTTACAAATTAGGGAGTAATGTCACCATTTGCTTGACCCTTGGCTCAGTTTATCTGTGTTCCCCTTATAAGTCAGATGGCATTTATGGATTTTTTTTTTTTACCTTGCTCAAATAATTTATCTAAGACAGCGTTTCAGAATTATTTCTTGTGCTCTCTGATGGCCCCACATGAACCCTGAATTTATAATTTGTTGTTGTTGTGTGTCGCTGTGTCACCTGCGACTCATAGTGACCCTATGTACAACAGCCCTAAATACTGCTCTGTCCTGTGCAAGCTTATTGTCTCTGACACACCTACCTCCTTTACCCCAGTCACTCAGTCAGTCCATCACATTGAAGGGTAGCACCCCAAAAATACTTCCATTTATCAAGCTCAAGTAGCTTACTTTGAAATTGTTCCAGAGGACAAAGCCTTGGCCTCTGCATCTGGTGAGAGCCCAGCCCGGAATGGCTTGTGGGGCTGCTCTGCTCTGTGACATGGGCCACTGTGAGTCAAAACTGACTCAACAACTCTAGCCTCTAGTTGGAAAAGGAGGTCTTCGGTGTCACAAATGGCTAAGCCCTTACCTGTTAGCCAGTCTGAACTGACCCAACGTGCCCTACAGACAGGCTGGGCAGTATCCTCCCAAAGGGACGCAGCTTTGGAAACCCAGATGTGCTCAGTTCTGCTCTGAAAGGCATGGGGTCACCATGAGTCAAGATTGACTACACACCAACAGACTTGGAAAGCTGCTGCTCTTCCTGCACAGCCCCCTTTTTACTTGCTCGTCCCAGAATTGTCCTGCACTTCACTCTGCCTCTACACTCGTCTACGCATGGAGAAGGTTAGCAAAGAAACAGTAAAGGTCCAAGCACTTAGCTATTCCCTGAGCACCAGCAGCATTAATCAGAACAGAGGCATCTCTTCTAAGTGCCAACACCTCCTCTTCCAAACTGGTACTCAGGAACACATCTCTAGGGGTTCAAATCCACCAGTGGAGCCGAGCAAACTGAAGCTGTGAACACTCTCAATCTCTTCACCATCCATCCTGATGCTGCCAATTGGCCCAGTGGTGAGAATCTTTGTCTTCTTGACATTGAGCCTCAATCCATATTGGAGGCTGCTGTTTGGAAACACAGAAGCTAAGGAAGTTTCAGATATAAGATATCAGATCAAGGGCGGGACAACAGGAGATGGATGTTGAAGGGAGTGGGTAGAAGTGGATGGGTATCCTGGCAGATGGTGGAGCAGCGAAATAAGTGAGTAAAGACACGTGTGCCAAGGGCAGGGACAACACTGATAAGAATGGTTAACTCCACAATAAGGGATATATCTTTCACTTTTCTGTAAAATGCTGGTCTGTCTGATACTTCTCTAAATCTGAACATTCAGATTAAGACAGACTAAGAAGAAGGATTAGCCATTCACTTCTGAGAAAGCAGGCCTCCCAAAACCCTATGTACAACAGAACACATAGAGATAACAGAAAGGGCAACTGAGGTTGAGCTTGCGGGTATGGAAATACAAAGGAAGAGGAACAGTTGTAAGCAGACACTAGTGATTGGGACATGGAATGTGAGAACCATGAAAGTAGGAAAATTAGATATTGTTAAGGAAGAAATGGAATGCATAAATATTGATATACTAGGCATTGGGGAGATGAGATGGGCTGGCATGGGGCATTTTGAGTCAGATTATCATATGATATATTACTCTGGAGATGAAAAGGTGAGGAAAAATAGAGTTGCTTTCATAGTTAAGAAAGCCATTGCTAGATCCATCTTGAAGTATAATATTGTGAGTGACAGGATAATATCCATACGCATACAAGGAAGGCCAGTAAATACCACTATCATTCAGATATATGCACCAACAACCAGAGCCAAAGAAGAGGAAATAGATATTCCTTGGAGCAACATTAAAATTCCAGAACAGAAATTAGCATAGAGTTGGAGTGCTGAGGGTATATTGCTACATGGAACCTGGGTTTACAAAACGATTTTGTTGTTCTAACCACAGGAATACTTTAGTTAAGAATATTCAACGTATGCTGATACACTGCATAAATATTTTCTAGACGGTTTGGTATCACCCCTCTCTGACAGTGTCACCTGAGGTGGTTCACACTACCTGTTTCCCCTTGGTGAGGCCACTATCCAGATATCTTCTTATTTGTTAGAAATCAATGTCTTAAGGGCATATTCTAATCTCACTTTGTTATGAATATTTAGTCTTCAAAAGTAAATATATCTGATCTAAAGAGTGGTCACATATGATCACTACAGGGAAAATTTGTCAAACATCTCTGCTTGGGGGATAAGTCGCTAGTGGAGAAGAATGAGGAGAAACAATTCTAGTGTCTTAATTCCATTCATTTAGGAATTCATTTTGAAAGCCATCTACAGGAGCTGGGTTCTACTGGAGCTTAGTGGCCAAAACTGGTGAGCATTAGGGTGGAAAGTTGATTTGCTAAGGAGAGTGAAGGGAGGGCATACAGCCTCCTAGTTAAAAACCCATGGACAGTGTTTGGTGGAGCTTCCCAATTAAAACAAGCTTGGAAGGAGGAGTGGCATCCACTTCTGAAATGGTTTGCCTCCAGAAACTCTATGAACAGTGCTCAGGTCTTTCACTCATAGGGTCGCTGAGTCGTCTACGACTTGATGGCACCCAGCAGCAACAACAACAACAACATAAAGTCTCATTCCACAAAGAACATGAGCCATCTTGTCTGCACTATTGACTTTTATAAGTATATTTTTATAAACCCGAATGATACAGGAGAATGTGACCCTTTAAGATTTAAAACACAAAGTGGGAAAGGTTTTAAAACCATTCCTCAATCTCTTAATTAAAGGCTGTTTTATCATTGTTTGAGGTTTAACTGCTAATAGTTAAGAAATTTACTGAAGCTGCTATAAAAGAAGTTGTCTTTTTTAAAATTGGACATTTAAAAAAGAGCTACTTTTTTAAAAACTTGGTGTTTTTAAAGCCACCCTATCTATGTTTTCATTATCTAGTGTAGTGCAACCGGACAACAGTAGTGTTTTTCTTCTTATAGGCTCAAGGACATGCTGTCAAGTGTAGGGAAATACAGACTCATTGTAAGAATTTTCAGGTGAAATGAGTATCTAACACTGGCCAGAACTGCCTTCACAATGCCCTGGTTTCATATCTCAGCAACGGCTCAAAATGGGAAGTAAGAATAACAATCAGAATGAGTACAAGTGTGTATTTATTTTCTTTAATAAGACACAGGTTCTTAAATTCTGCACAAGCATTTCATCAGCACCAATATGCATAGCCTTTTCTATATTTGTTCACATTCTAGAAATGAGCATTTGAGAAACGGAATAAGAAATAGTGAGGTATCACCTTTCCGTCTCCATTAAGTGTGGTGCCCTTTCTCTCACTCCGCAGGTTCGGAGCCCGGGATTGAGGATCTTTGCTATGACAAGATGGCTTTCTTTTTGGTGAGGGTGAGAGCAGGAAGGGGTGCGGTGAGGACTAAGAAGAGGAAGAGCCAAACGAGCCTGGGTCTTCTGCCCCAGAGACAACAGACATGTAGTGTTGTGTATAAGCCCCAAGAATTGTTTTGAAACAAAAATGCTGTTTAAAAGTCACCATTCTCTCTAAACCCAGATTGACAGAATTTGTCCCAAACCAAGGCACTTTGCCTGGAGAGTGGGTCTTCTGAGGAGTCCTTGGGTGGCACAAGCAGTCAAGCACCAAAAAACTAATCAAAAAGTTGGTAGTTCAAATCCACCCAGAAGCACCTTGGAGGCCTGCCTCAGTGACGTGCTTTCTGATCACAGCCTTGCCACCCTGACGGAGCAGTTCTCTGCACACCCGGCGTCACCAGAATTAACCTGGCAGTGACGAAGAACACCGTAGTCTGGGAAGTGGCCATCGTGGACAGCTTTGAAAGCATTACCCCAGCTTTGCCTCTGCTGCTGACTGTGATCAAATTAAACCTCAGGGTTGACCAAGCAAACCAAGGGCCACCCAGTTGCCCTTTGACTCCTACGCATGGCCACCCCAGGTGTGTCAATGGCTGGTTGTTAGGGAGCTCTGCTGCCCCGCTGATTAAGGATCTGCACTCCCAACCCAAAGACAGGGTGTTCAAGTCCACTCGTCACTCTGCAGGAGAAAGATGGGCAGTCTCCTCCTGTGTGATTGACCGCCTCCGTAAGCAGCTGGAGGGCCAGCTGGGAGTCAGTTCCAAGTCAGCAAGGAGTTGATTGTTCAGCAGTAAATCACCAGGCCTTACTTCCCAGGTGCCTCCAGAGAGACTCAAAACTGTCAAAGTACCCTGAAAAAGTGTACCTCCTCAACAGAAACTCTTACAGAAAAGGGACCTCAAAAAATGTGAAACTGAATCTACAGCTCTGAAACCACCAAAGGTTACCTAAGGCAACTTGATCTGACAAAGAACAAGGCCTAATGGTTGCAGGAAGTGTTAGATAATGGCGTTGCCCAGGGCAGATGAAATTACTCTGCCAGAAGGTGAGCCGAGCTGACCAGCTGCAGAGGCTGTGAATGGGCAGCTCCCACCACACTGGGCGTTCCAGCAGAGGTCTGCTGCCTTGAGCACACCAAGGCCTGCCAAAGCTCGGAGCACTGGGATTGTCAGCACCCCAGGGATCGGAGAACCTTCTCACAATGCCTCAGCAGGCCAGCTCAGAGGCTCCCAGTGAGGAACACGCCCTAGAACAGGGGAGTTCATCACCGATGGGAAATACCTCCAGCAGCCTTTATCAGAATGGTGGTGGTGGTTGTGGTGACTCAGAGACTCTAGGAACAAAAGATCTAATGCCTTTGCATAACTATCATCGTTTCTCCAAGTTCATAGTTTCCAGGTTTAGGAATTAGATGCCACTCCTGCTTCCAAACCTGTTTTACACCTGGGAGCTCCACCAAACACTGTCCACAACAAGAAACCATTCTGGTATTTGATATCCCCGTGGCACAAGGTTCAGCATCACAGCAAACACAGGTTACCTCATACAGCGCAGTGACAAAGAGTGATGTACAGAGTGGAAAAGTGTTCCTCCAGATATAACAGCACTTGTCTCATTTAGCAGCGGTTAAGTGTTGGCAAGTCAAAGACAGCTCAGAATAAGCTTTGCACAAAAGACCTGAACTCTTGTTCTATAATTAACAACATTTCTGTATATATAGAAGAGAGTTTGTAGAGTTTCCAGAGGCATCTCGTTTAGGAGTAGGGTTAGGGCTAGGGTTTTAGGGTTTTAGGGTTTTAGGTTTAGGGTTAGGGTTAGGGCTAGAGCTAGGACTATGGCTAGGGCTAGGGTTAGGGTTAGGGTTAGGGTTAGGGTTAGGGTTAGGGTTAGGGTTAGGGTTAGGGTTAGGGTCAGAACAGCTTGAGTTCAATTACTGAAGACCAGTGTCTTCCACCAGCCCTGAAAATTTTGCTGATGGGTTGTCGAAATAGCTGTAACGAACAAGATTCCATGTCACACCCTATCCTGTTTGCACAACAACCTGGGCCTCCATTCTCCATTTGAATGCTTTCTTGATTTTACATAAGAAACACTCCTGTCTCTACTGGCAAGAGAGTGAACAAGCGTAGGAAATGTTGCCTTTCTGCAGACGTACAAAACGACACATTCTGCACTTACAACTTTTTTACCCACTATTTTCTACAAGGTTTTGTTGGTTGGTTTTGGTTTGGTTGTTTGTTGTTTGTTTTTCCCCCCCCTAAGCTTGCATCTTTGTCTGAACTTGGCCTCTGTCCTTCCAGGCTGCTGCAGGACACAGATAACACGAAAGGCTTTAGGAGGACCCTGGAGCTGGCCCTGGATACCACGGCAGCAGGACCACTGAGTACAGGACGGAAAATGCAGAACCAGTGCCAAAGAGCAGGCTTGCAAGATAGTCGGTGGAGAAGGGGAATTAAATTTGGCAAGATGGTTTGCAAGATATATGATAGCAAGGAGGAAATTACCATTTGGCAGGAAAGAGGATTTTTGCAATACAATTGCTAAACCTTTGGGTTAGAAAATTCATCAGTGCAGATAAAGATCAGGTAAAAATTGGATGAGAGGGATTTTAAAAAATGTAAAATTGAACCAATAAAGCAGTAGCCCTTCAGGTGCTTTTATTTTTTTTTTTTCTTTCATCATTTTAAAAGGCTCCTCTTATGCCTAGAACAGAAGATGTATTTAATACATCCAAACATTTACTATTTTAGCTGGGGAGGATGAAGGGAAGAGGAGATTGGAACAAGTCAGGAAAAATTAGCTGAAGTGCAAATCAAACAGCTGAATGCCACGTTATTTCCAATGAATCGTTACATCAGTGTCAGGATTAGTGATAGTGTTCTAAGTGGAGAGAACCCCAGGCAGGCTGAAAAACTAGATACAGCCTCAGGACTGGAGAGAAGAGGAAAGGAGACCCTGTTGTTATCCAAATGATAAAGGTACATTTTGCCACAATCATTAAGAGTAATCTTCAAAAATCATTTCCCCTTCAGAATCCACCTGAGTTCTCGAAGCGTGAAACCAGGGCATCCTCACCTGCATCACCTGGAGTTGGCTGGGAATGCAGACCATCGGGGAGCCTTGGTGGCCGAGTCCATGGAGGCGGACTGCTAGCCCAAAACTGGCAGCTTGCTTGGTGTCCAGACCCGACCAGCAGCTCCGTGGGGCCCAGAGGGGCGATCTCCTCAGTGCAGTTCACAGCTTTCACGAACCGCAGGGTGATCAGCTATGAGGCAGTTTGGACTCCATGGCAGTAAGTTTTATGAACTGCTCAGAAT
Organism: Elephantulus edwardii; assembly: GCF_000299155.1. NCBI lineage: Eukaryota > Metazoa > Chordata > Mammalia > Macroscelidea > Macroscelididae > Elephantulus > Elephantulus edwardii. The sequence continues at coordinate 1,005,861 of NW_006399777.1, forward strand.
CAAATCACAAATCCTGAGTGTGATGTTCAAGGACTTGGGACTTCAGCACAAGCATTTCTGGGAATACTGACTGCTTGAAAGGGCAGCAGCACCTTGTTAGGGTACCCCTCACAGGGGAACAGCCACCACCAAGGGCAGCAAAGGTGTGAGGAGAGGAAGTGAAGCCCTTCTAGACATCATTAAATCAGCCCTCGATGAGATGGATCGATTCAGCAATTGGGGTAATCGGGATGGGTGTGTCAGAGACAGTGCGGTTGGCACAGGATAGAGCAGGGTTTAAGGCTCTTGTACCCAGGGTCGCTGTGAGTCGCAAGCAACTCAGTTGCACATAACAACGAATCAGACAAGCCTGATCCATCCCAGCAGTGAGCCAGCGGCCTCACCAGACACAACTCCTGTGGGCCCCCTCCCACACTGGACCAGCAGAATCCCTAGGAGCAGCTTGGCAACTGTTACTAATTAATAATAATTTCCATATATCACTGCATGGATGGCAACAATATAACCAACATACATACATATGTTCATACATACAAACAGACATAACCAAGTACATCTCTGCTGACACATTGCACAAATATTTTAGTGTCCCCGCCCCAGTCATTTTGGTCTCATCCTCTCTGGTGTTCTTATCCAGGGCAATCTACACCCGCACATCCCCTTATGGACGCACTGAACTTCCTTTTACGTGAGATAACAAATCATTGTTAAATATCAGAGCTCATGAGGCTGGCACAGGACAGGGGAGTTGCAGATCTGTTGTTTACAGTTGCTTGAGTCAGAGCTGACTTGACAGCACCAAACCGCATTTTCTGCTACTCATAGCTAGAAACATCTCCATTGACAGCGTATTACATGAGGACCACAGTTCGTTTACTTTTGATAAGTAGCTTAAGCTAGTCATTGGTTGATTCTTCGGCTCTTTAAAAAAAAAGATGGGGCAATCTAGCTGTGCAGTGGGTTAAGAGCTGGGCTGCTAATAGAAGGGTAGGCTGTTCAAACCCACTAGGGGGTCCACTGGATAAACATCTGAAGGACCAAAGGCCGGGAGACCCCACAGGACAGCTCTCCTCAGTCACCTAATGTCCCCGTGAACTGGAGCCCACCCACTGGCCCTCAGCCACAGCTTAAAGCCAAAAGACTTTAAAGTGACAGCATTGTCATTTGCTCCAGTTATAAAATGTTAAGTCAATTACTTAAAATTTCCGCAGAAATATCCAAAATTGAGAAGTTACAAAACATGACGTAAGCAAAAACGACAGAACAAGGTGAGTGACTGCCATGTTAGCGTGTGAAGCGAAAGTCTGAATATTGACTTCAGAGCTTGCTGACCAGTCCTCAGGGCTGCACAAGGGCTGGCGTTCCATGACAGCATTGTATTCCATTCTGGAAAACTAGTGGGAATTTAGAATTTTTACTTAGTGATAAATTCCACTATGAAATTAAATAAGGCATGCTTCTCTCTACAGTGTTCTTTGTACTTAAACAAAAACACTTTGTGTGTGTGTGTGTGTGTACTTTAATTTATTCTTATTTTCTGAATTGGAGCCACTAAAAAAGCTGTTAATTTGGTTTAAGTAAAAATTAACCTACATTTATTCTTCTTGAGTTTAAATAGTCAAATTACTCATTTTGACCCTGCAAATTGCTTCAAAATGTAAAGCTGCTAATGTTGCACATTTGATTAAAGAAATTCAATTACTTTTAGGGAAATGAAAATCAATTTTCACTGAGCAGCCACCAACCACACGTTTGTTGAAGGCTTTCAGTTGACACAGCATTTCTGTGTACATGATCACATTTAATCTGCACGACAACCTTACGAGGTAAGCAGACAAGGACTCATTGATTGCACTTCTAGCTGACAATGCAGAGGCCGGCAGCAGGACTCCTCACACAGCCAGCTCAAACTACTTAATGCCAAGGTCAGGGTCACCTCCTCCTTGGCTTCAGTGCCTTTAATTCTTCCTCCATAAAGGAAACTGCCTTATGCTGCTCCCCCAAAGGGAGGTGGTTCAAATTCACCAGCTGCTCTGTGAGAGGAAGACGGGCCATGACCTCCTGTGCTACGTGGTGGTGTTGTGTACCATCAAGTTGGAGCTGACACACAGCTGGCCCTCCAGCAGGTTTCCAGAGGCAATTAATCGCACGGGAGGAGATTGCCCATCCTTCTCCTGCAGAGCAGCTGGTAGATTTGAACTGCGTGCCTTCAGGATTGCAGGGCAGCTTCTTGTCACTATATACAGCCTCTGAAAACCCACTGGAGAGTCAGCTACAAGTGAGTCCCAGTGGGTAACCATGAATTGAGTAGAGGTTGGCATTCTGTGTTAGATCCTGTCTTGTTTGACTGAGCAGAGCACCGACAGCCTTGATGAGAGACCAGGGGGTCAGGAGCCCACATTTCACTTGAGGACCTTCAAGAATATATTCACAAATACAACCTCAACTTGAGAACACCCTTGGTCACCAACTGTATCTACTGGCCTGCCTTAGTTAACCTTCAGATAGTCCCACTGGGGAAATCATACTCTGAGCAGAGGCTGGTCCAGGAACCCTTGACTGTATCTTCTCAGAGCTGAGAAGTGCTCCCCAAATGGAACTGCCGTCTCTGGGTAACTAATCACTGCCAGGAATCAGGAGCAGCTATTCTCCAGGTGACTGAAGTTGTCCATTGGCTCGCTCTCCTGCAAATCTACAAAATACACACTAAACACACGTCCTAGGAGCTAACAGCCACTAAACAGTGTTCGGAATACTGACTTAACTTTTTGAAATAATTGAATTTTCCTTTGTCCTGACATTTCATATTTGCCTACTAATTCAGAGGAGGGTGAGGGGGAAGTGAGAGATGTTGCCTTTTGCTGCCAAGACTTCATGATGACTTTCGGTAGGATGGAGAGCAGGATGGCAAAAACACCCTTCTTACATCACACCATTTAGACCAGAAATTAAAACCTTCAGTTGCCACATCAGTTTAATCAGACAGCAAAGGCAACACTTAAGGATGTCATCCATTACTAAGCATCATGTAATGTTACGTACAGGACACTGGTGGAAGATGGCCCATTGAGAACCTGTAACACGGTGAGTCATCGCCACTGTTCCTGGGCTCCAGCGATGACCTTTCATCTCCTAAATTACATGCCTGCCATTCTGGAGGAAGTAGGGCAGCCCTCGCCCTGACATCAGACATATGCATCAGGAAGTTATACCAGCAGCTATCAAAGTGCGCTTCTACGGCCTGGAAACTTTCTACAAATGCAAATGCTCGGCCCTGCCCAGACTTACCCGGGTGCAGCTGGAGGAGGGAGCCCAGAAGCCCATCAGTGGCACAAACAGTGAATTAAGGGCTGGGCTGGAAGGTGAGTGATTCAGACTCACCCAGAGGCACCTCAGTTGTGCGGTCTGGCCATCTGCTTCTAAGAGGTCACGGCCTAGAAGACGCCATGTCTCCACGGCATGCAGAGGACTGTGGGTCCATGTCAACACAGCTGCCAGCGACACAGACACCATGGAGTTCTGTATTCTCGGTGCTGTCTGGTGCTGTCTAGCTCTGACTCCCTATGAGACTGGGCTCAGACTCTCTCACTCAATTCCTCTCATCAAATTGCAGTAGCTTGATCGCTGCTTTAGATGGAGAAGAGCAACCTTTTAAGTCCGGGGCCGGAGACGTCAGGCAGCTCTCCGACACTCCCTCTCCCCAAGCTTCAGCTTTTCCCTCTGTTCACGTTGGAGCAGAAGGAATCGCAGACCTACAGCTGTGTGCCCCTCGCCAAGAATCTTTACTTAGGTCAATGCTCCACACGATGGTAACAGCAGTCAAAATATCAAAAGACACAGTGCATCGGAGAAATCTGCTGTCAAGGACCTCTCCAAAGAGCAAGAACGCCCATTTACAGCCTAAACACTCACCGCCTGGGACCCTCTGGCGGCTCCACCCTGTCCTACATGGTCTCCAAGAGATAGAACCAACTAGGTGAAGTGGATAATCAGGTGTCAGCAGCTTCCATCAGGTGACACACAGGAGGGAGAGGAAGGGGCACTGAGCAAATCAGAAACACCCATCTGCTGAAACAGTGAGTCCCGGAGACGAAGAGCTGCACCCTGAAAACCAGCGTCTAACATTCCAGAGGCCACGGCTTTGTTTAAGTACTTTCTACAAGAATTACGGCAGTGATGGGGCGGAGGACCGAGGGGTCACTCCAACTTAAGTTTTGTATTATTCAATTACTTTCAATAATTTGGTTGTAAACTAGGAACTTCTTATATGAGGCTAAACAATAATTCGCTTTGTTTCTTCTGAAATCTATTTACAAGTCATTTTCTAGTTTGGTGGCAAATAAGATCATAGAGTTGATGCATGGGGTGCGATGCAGGGCAGTGGTAACATCGCTCAGCATTTTCTCAGCCGTGAAGTTAGCCGTCAGCTCAGCTCTCGGCCCCTGCTCCTCACCCCAGCCCTCGCCACGTGTCAGGACCTCTCAACAACGCTGCTCTGACCAGGTGTCAAACAGAAAGACTTCTTGTATTTAAGGCGGGTCAATAGGTAGAGAGAACTCTGGTGGCTCAAAGGTAAGGAGTTGTGCTGCCGTCCCACCAGCATGCAGTTCGAATCCACCAGCTGCTCCACAGGGGAAAGAGGGGTGATCTCCTTCCACAATTTATTGCCTCTGGGAAGCCGCTGAAGGGTCAGCTCAGCTCGGAAGTATGTAACAACAGCAGCAATGGTTAGGCACACGGCTGTAAGCCAGAAAGTTGGCGGTTCACACCCCCGTAGCAGCTCTGAGGGGAAAAGATTCGGCGCTCAGCTCCATAAATGTCCCCGAGCCAGGCCCACTGATGCCCACACAGCCCCCAGAGGCCAGACAGCGCGGGAGCCTGAGCCTTCCCAGGCTGGCGATGTCAACAGATGCTGACCGCCACATGTGACCCTGCTGCAGGCTGGTGCGTCTGAACCACTGACTATACAGTTAACTGTCGAGGACATAACCACAGCACCACGAGGACGCTCCTCTGGAAAGACCGCAGCCAGGAAAACACTCGGGAACAATTCTGCCACGTCACGTGGGGTCCCCACAAGTTCCATTCTACCTGACTGTGCCGTCAACAACCCTCATAACAAAGACAATCGAGCAAGGACATCTCCCAGAAGAAGAGGACATTTGGGACAAGGCTGGGCCGAGGTCATCACCAGTGAGCGAAATTCAGGAAGGAGATCCAGAAATTCAACGTGGGGATTTTTTTTTCTCCCAGAGTATAAGACAAGTTACAGTAATTATGTTATAATTATAAATAACAGATGAGTTTGCAAAAGCTTGATTACATCTTAATGAATTCTTAAAGACTTTGTTGGTGCCGTTATGAATGTTTGTACCATGCAGGTTTCACAGCAATAGCAGGCTCTTTCTTTAGGCGTGTAGTGGCCAGATTGGAGAGATAGCGTGTTAAATATTAATTAGGTCAATACAGGAATATTGAGATCTGTTTGTACTTTCAAATGATCCTTTTGCAAATAGTAAATCTCTTTAAATTAGAAATTGCTGGTGGAGGGAGCAAGACGGGCTGCGGGGTGAGTTTGAGCTCTGCCAGACTGTGTCCCTTTTATGCCAAGACGAAAAGACCCTGACAGCACCGGTGACTTCATTCAACAGTGTTGAGAGCTGAAGCTGCCCACAACAACAGCTCAGTTCCTGTAGAAGTACAACGTACTAGATAAAGCAGTGGGTCAGGGGAAAGAGGAAGACCCTCGATCAGAGGGACAGACACAGCATTTGCAGCAGTGAGGCCGAACGTGAAGACGGGCAGAACAGGGCAGTGCGTCATCCCGCTGTACAGAGTGGTTTCCGTGAGCCAGAACTGACGGGAGGGTACCTGTGATGGTCAAGGTCAAAGTTGTGTGCCATCTTGACGGCCTGTGACTCTCCGGTTTGGCCATTGTGACGTGGTCAGTCCCTTGATGTCTGATTCCCTGGGTGAATCTGCTCTTAGTGGCCCATTGTTGTTCATGCGGGAGTTGCATCTGGGCTGTGAATCACTTCCAAGGAGGTCGGGCCCACTTGGTTGATTTTTTGCTCAATCTTGATTCTATGCATCACTCTTGATCTCTTCGGTTCCCACGAGGCCTACTAGCTCTCTGCACCTGAGAGACACAGACGCAGGACTTGCCCGTCTCTCGGCCTATCTCTATCTCGCTGTCTCTTTCCACCTCTGTCTCTGTGTGTCTCTTTGTCTCTCCCTCAGAGTTTCTTTCTGTCTTCCCTTCCCTCTCTCTCACCCTCCCCTGTTTCTCTGTCTCTATGTAATATATCTATACATTCTTGCCTCCTCCATAGATTTTGCTTCTCTGGAGAACCCAGCATCTAACAACAAAGAACAAAAGCAAAAGCACGTCAGAAGCCAGCCCACGGACGTGTTCTTAGCTCATAAAACCAGTTCTAAATGAATCGTGCTGGAGGGCAGTCTGGACCCCCTTTCTGTACGTCTTTAGAGAATATTAAAAAATCATTGTCTTGTGAAGTGATTAAAGACAGAAGCTTAAGAAAAATGTCACAACACAACATTTTAGGATGCCAGTTAATTAACAAAAACTCTGCTTTCTTGACTTTTTTTTATATTTGTCACTCAAATTTGTTATTTGCTGTGATTTCTTTTTCCACTCTAATAGTCATTGTTATATCTAATTTAATTTTCACAATTTCTCATTCTTTAAAAATATTTTTATTTTTACTTCAGTGAAAGCTTACACTTCAGCTTGGTATTCCATTCAGCCATCCACACATAGAGGGCTCTGTGCCACTGGTTACAATCCTTCCGTTGTCTCACTGCTCTTCACACGAGGTCTCTGAGGTTCTTGATTCCATTCCCTCCTCCATCCCTCTCCTTCCCACCTTCTGAGACAATGACCATTATCATGATGCTGCTTATTGATCTAGTTGTGAGGCTTTTTTGTCTTCCGTTGAGGTGTAACCCAAACTGAAGGTTACTTGAGTCTTTTTTTCTTCAGTAAGTGCTCCTCCAAGTTCTCCTCACTTTCAGCAAGCAAGGTGTGTCAGCCACATAAAGCAGCTTGTTGATGAGTCTTCCCCAGAAACCAACACAGGAGGAGATTTCCCACCTTTCACTTGCAGAGTTATCGGTGGATTCAAACCGCCAGATAGGCACCACCTCTGGGCTGAGAGTGCAGCTCTCTACCCACTCGGCCACCACCCTCCTCTCTAAACCCGAGCTCTCAGAAGTTAACTGTGTCTTTATGCATCAATCTAGTCTACACATTTCATATAAGTGGAATAAAATCCTATTTGTCCTTTTGTGTGTGATTTATTTTACTCTGTGTATTTTCAGCATTCACCTCTATCAAGACATAATCAGAACTTCATTTTCCTCATGGCTGAGTCTCTCTCCACTGTGTATCAACATCACATTCTACACCATATTTTCCTGTGCATAATGCTTCAATGAGCCCTGTTTATCAAGTATATATGTGTATACGTGTACATGAAATGGGGTTTCTTTTCACACACTCTGCTTCCTTAAAATCAATAAAGAAGAAGAAAGAGAAAATGAAGCATGGCGTGAAGCAGAGGAGAAAGGGACACCACCCTTGGGGTGACTCAGAATGGGGACATCTTCCTGCTGTCACTTACGGGCTGGCTCTCACTTACCTGCCCCTTGAAATGTCAGGCCCCTCATCTATAACAGGAACACAACATCACCTCGTTTGCGAGCTTCTTGTCGGGATTAAAAGTCAATATATGTGAAGCACCTTACAAACTGCCTGGCACATAGAGAGCATTTAATAACAATTAAAATGTTTTCTTCATGAATGTGTAGTCAAAGGTGTATTTCTCGGTGTAGTCTTACTCATGTGCTGCTGTTAGGTGCCATCAAGCTGACTACAACTCGCAGCCCCGCTGTGAAGGACGGATCTGAACCTTCTGCTGTCCTGTGTCTTCTTCACGACCTCTGCTGTGCCTGAGCCCCTCGTTAAAGTCACCATGTCGATCCCTCCCACTGAGGGTCTCGCGTACTTTCAGTGACCTTCTACCTTTCCCAGCGTGGTATCTTTTTCCAGGGACGGGTCCCTCGTGATAACATGCCCAAAGTGTGGCCAAGATCCCCCTGCCCGCCTCCAAGGAGGGCCCTGGTTGCACCTCCTGCACGACAGACGCGTTTGCTCTCTGGCAGGCCATGGGTACTCGGTACTCTTCTCCAACACCACGTTCAAAGGCACGATTCTCCTGTCATCCTTGTCCAGCGTCAAACATCCACATGCACAGAAGTAGCTGAAAAGACCACACTGCCTTTACACGAGCAGGAGAAGCCTAATCCCAGCCTCTCCCTTGCTCATCTGACAACCTCGGGTGAGATATATACCATACGTGGGAAGTCCATTTATTTTTCTGTTAAGACTTGAAACTATTTGTACAAAGTGAGAAAATACATAATCTTCTGTTCTGGAACAAACATTAGCAAATAAAATATCACAGATGAACTGCTTAAGCATGTCATGAAATATCAAATGCGAATGTGCATAAAAAGCTACTTTAAAAGGTTTTGCACCCAGTAAAATGTGCTTATTTTGAAGACAGCACCAGTTTTTAGTACATCTCCATTTATAGAGTCCTGTGTTTCAAAAGCATCAGAACCCAAGAAGTTAGAAATTTCAAGTGGGAAGGTGAGGAATTGTTAGCAGTCACCCAAGAGCCCAAGTATCTCCCTGGCTCCTGAGCTGCATGGGGGCGACCTGGGGACTAACGACGGCACATCATCAGAACACACCATAAGCAGCAGTTTGGCAGCGCTAACGGCATGGACAAGAGTGAAAGGCAAGAAGAACCCAACAGGTGCCCTTGGGTGGCACCAGCAGTTAATAACTTGGCTATTAACCAACAGGTTGGCAGTTCATCCCCCCCCCGCCCCCGCAGATGCTTTAGAAGACAGGGCTGGTGATTGGCTTCTGAAAGGTCTCCATCTTGACACAGTGCAGCTCTAACACAGAGGGTCACACAGGGTCCCCACAAGTCACAATAAACTCAAGGGCAGCGAGGAGGTCAGAGCATCCCACACACCTGGCCCTCAGCGACTGCAAACGCACAGTAGAAATGCACTTACACTGGAAGGACTGATAAATCCCATCAGACGGTGTCAGGAGAGTCCTGTGGTCCCTCACACTCAGGAGAGCCAGGCCCCGGCGCCCAAGGTCTGCTGCTGACCGGGCCCCGGTGCCTAAGGTCTGCTCCTGACCGGGCCCCAGAGCCTAAGGTCTGCTCCTGACCGGGCCCCAGTGTCTAAGGTCTGCTCCTGACCGGGCCCGGCGCCTAAGCTCTGCCCCTGACCGGGCCCCGGAGCCTAAGGTCTGCTCCTGACCGGGCCCCGGAGCCTAAGGTCTGCTCCTGACCGGGCCCCGGAGCCTAAGCTCAGCTCCTGACCAGGCCCCGGAGCCTTAGATCTGCTCCTGAGGCATCTACCTTCTGGAGCAGTCCGCCTTTCCTTACCAGAGGCTTCTGTGGTGCCTGAATTTCCAAAGACATTTGATGCTTCTTTGGAGCTGGGCTCCAGAGCACAAGCTTGGTGAGAGGTGTTTCCAACAACCGCTGGAAGCAGATGATCTTAACCTGCACCTGCCCTTCGTTCTTTGGGGGTCTGCCTGTCCATCTCGCTCTGTTGCCTACTACAGACATCCCAGGGCTGCCAGACCCTGAACATGCTCTCTGCTCATCTGTGATGTGGGAATCATCCCATCTTTTATGCCGGATGTGCTGTCCCCTGAGGAGAGGCCCACACGTGCCCTCTGCAAAAGGTGGTCCATTTCCTTAGTGGCCACTTTTAATAAACACAACCCTGTTATTGTATCAATGCCTCTCCTGGAAGCTCTTCCCATTAGCCCCCCCTTCTTTTTCTCTCTAGAACCTCTTCCAGGTGTCCCCCCTTCTGTCCTCTACAGATCAGTCTGCAAGTCTTCTGGGGAGCTCTGGGGGCCTATCAGGTGAGTTGCGTTGGCAACCCAAAGGCACAGAGCTCGCGGTAGCAATCACTGGGAACCCTACAAATGGACATAACACAACAGACGTATAAGACGTCTTCCAAGCATACGAGGAGAAATTGGACCGAGAGGGCAAAATCAGAAAGTGAATAGTGAAGCAAGATCAGAATGGACATTTGACTTTAACTAGGGAAGGAAGCCAGGATTGTGAAAGTCAGTGTCCCACACTGTGGACAAGTGGTCAGGAGGGGCCCATCCTTGGAGGAGGGAGAGAGAGGGAGAGGTGGAGGATCCGATACAGAGAGAGGCCATCAATAAGACGGTCTGGCACGGTGACTGCGACAGTGGGCCTGGGCATTGCAAAGACTGAGAATGGAGATGGGCAGGGCAAGTTCAGGTGCATTGTTCCTAGGTCCTAGGGAGTCACAGTCGACTGGATGGCCTCTAACAACAGAAACAACAGAGAAGGCGAGAGAGGGCATCCTGGGACAGGGCCCCGGCCACGCACGAGCAGGGAAGTGGGAGCCAGGATTTTGTTAAGGAATTCTGCGTCTGTGTTCACACAAGGTATTTGTCTATATTTTTTTTGTAATGTCTTTGCTTAGGTTTTGTATTAAGGTTATGTTTGTTTCATTGCTTCAGTGGGGGTAAGAAGGGATGTTGGGGTGCCACCAACACAAAGGTAATGGGTTCGAATCCACAGCTGCTCTGTGGGGGAGATACAGACAATCTTCTCCTTTTATTGCCTCTGAAAACCTGCTGGAGGGTCAGCTATGCATTCTTTTCCACTTGGCACTACATGACAACAGAGTGGTGTAAAATGTATGCCTTCTTTTTTTAACCCCTGCCCTCTAGCTCAAATTCTACAGAAATAAATCATCTCCTACTGCTTCTAAAGGACTGAAATTTATCTTTTACAAATAGACACTTTTCTTTTCTTTTTATTTTATTTTATTATTTTTTTGTGTGTACCATCAAATTAGATCTGACTGGTACAGGAGGAGATTGTTCCTCCTTCTCCAGCAGAGCATCTGGTGGAATCAAACCGTGCACCTCTTGGATGGCAGTGCAGCTTCTTGCCACTAGGCCACCAGAGCTCGCCAGACACTTTTCTTAAAAAGAAACCTCAGCACACTCAAAGTCAATGCTAACGAGCTGGATGGATTGTAAATTACACAGGAAGAGTTTGCCCTTCTGTCTCCAGAGGAGCTGCTGGTGGGTTCAAACACCACAAGGTGAGGCCCGTGGGCCTCCTGCAGACGAAGCCACCAGAGCACGACCTTTACTATATCCCCAAGATATGCCCAACTCACTTTAAGGAGCTAAGAACTCCTATTTCTCACAGACTGAGCTGTGGTGCAATGCATACCTTTTGCCTAGAGAAGGCAGACCCTCCATCAGCAAACTAAAACTCATGCAGTATTACAAATTTCAACAGTTGTAATTTTTCAATTTTTACTAAGAACTGGTAGGTAAAATGATTAAAATCAAAAGCGAAGAATCTGAAGCTTAAAACAAAATATTTAACAATTCAATTGACATAGATTGAATTGTGTCACCCCCAAAATATGTCATCTTTTTTCTATGTAAAATTGTTTTCATTGTTGAACATTTCCTTCCCCTCTCCTCCCCCTTCCCACCCTGAAATGCACCCCTTGTTCCAGATTATTGTCATACATATAACACATTGTTGTATATTCCTTTTGGACAATTCTTCTCCTTATCTGTTATCATCAGTGTTCATCATCTCTCCACTCTTTTCCCATTCTATCTCCAAACCTTCCACCACGTCCGACCTATTTTTATAACAGCAGTATTATGCACTATTTGTCCTTTTGTGACTGAGATATTTCACTCAGCATAATGTCCTCCACCAGTTGTATAATGTTTTATGAGTTCCTTGTTTTTTGATGCTGCTTAATATTCCATTGTGTGAATATGCAATAGTTTTTCTATCCATTCGTTTGTTGATGGACACTTGGCTTGCTTTGATCTCTTTGCTGTTGTGAATAACACAGCAGTAAACGTGGGTGTGCATGTATCTGCTTGGGTGGCAGTTCTGGTTTCCTTAGGGTATATTCCCAGTAATGGAATTTCTGGGTTAAATGTTGTTTCTATTTCCAACTTTTTGAAAAAGTGCCAGACCACCTTCTGTGGTGGCTGTACAATTTTATATTTCCACAAGCAGTGAATAAAAGTTCCAATCTCTCCAAAACCTCTCCAGCATTTGTTGTTTGCTGCCCTGTTGAACTTTGCTGTTTTTCCTAGGGTAAGTTGATGTCTCATAGTTGTTTTTATTTGCTTCTCTTTTAGAACTAGGGATTTAGAATATTTTTTCATGTGTTTGTTTACCATCTGAATGTCTTTTTTGGTGAAGTGCCTATTCTGTGCTCAGGTTGTGACTGGGTTGTTTACCTTTTTCTTGTTAAGGTAACATGTGTCATCTTAGCTGGACGGAGACACTCTGCAGCTTGACAGGTATGTAACAACATAATGTGGTAGTTATGTGATGTGATGTGATCAACCACTGAATCGTAAGGGGGTTAGAATAGGATGTTAACAGAGTTACTCAGTTCACAGCTGTGACGTCAGGGGAGTTTCCTGGTGTGTGGCTGCATCACCTTTTATCTTACATTAGAGGAAAGGAGAGAGAGAGATGAGCACAGAGAGAGAAGCCTCCAACCAGCTTAGGCTCTGAGCTCCCACCTGCCACAGCTCTCTTACAACTCTCTTTATAGAAATTTAAAAAAATCCCAATAATTGGAACAATAAACAACATCACAATAAAAGGAGAAAAAATTGATGTTGCCTGGCTGTGGTGGAGTATGTGTGGTGTTCAACCTGCTTTCTCTTGGCGTTTGCCCTGTGGCTCAGTGGGAACATGTAAACAAAGCTTAGTGTGAACTGCTTAATGATGGGATTGGTCAACCTTGCCATCCTGCAAGCTTAACTCAAGCAGGTTTAGAGGCAGAAGTTGGGAATCTTCCTGATAGCAAGAAAGAGGGGAAAGAAACCTCAGTTTGTGTCTTTCACTTCCTGAGCAATACCTGCATCAGTCAGAGTAGGGCGTAGACGAGAGTAGGAGCAGCAGAGAACCAGAGACCAATGTGAGACAGAGCTGAGCTGGGATGCCACCCCACAGAGCCAGAGCCAGGCCCCTTCCCCCAGCCTTGCTAGAGGACTGAGGGCTGGGGGCAGGGGCAGGGAAGACACCATAATTGGCAAGACTCAGAGAGCTTTCGGACACTGACTTAAAGTCTCAAGACTAAAGTCCAGAGAACCTGGAGCACATTTGAGAAATTATCCTGACTGAATGAAAGCATCCTCCTTCCAATCTGAGTGCTAACCTGTTAATGCCACTAATAAAACTCATAGTAGAATGGTTCTCAGGGTTCTGTGCAGCATTCCAATGGATTAGAAGGTCCAGAAGCAGAGCAGAGAGAGCTCTGGGGCATCAACTGGTATTACAACTGGTAGAAGTAGTTTGGGGGTTCACAGAGGGGTACGTCTGACCTCATGGAAACGGATTTTCTGTGTGGGTGTTATCAATGTGCTGTTTTCTCTTGCAGTCAGTGCGGGTTCATGTGTGACTCATACTATTTTTACACAAGGATTTCATTTTATAAATGAGATCATGGAAGCGGTAGTCAAGAAATCAAAAGATGTATAATGTTGAGCAAATCTACTATCAAAGACCTAAAGGCTAAGAATTCCAGCTTAAGGATTAAGGTGCACCTGGCCCAAAGCCACCTTCTTTTTTTTTAATTTTATTTTATTTCATTATTTTTTGTGTGTACCGTCAAATCAGATCTGACTGGTACAGGAGGAGATTGTTCCTCCTTCTCCAGCAGAGCATCTGGTGGATTTGAACCGTGCACCTCTGAGACTGTAGTTGCAGCTTCTTGCCACTAGGCCACCAGAGCTCGCCCCAAAGCCACCTTCTAACTTTCAATTGCTTCATATGTATATGAAAGCTGGACAATGACTTAGGGAGACCGAAAAAGATTGATGCCTTGAATCATAGTGTCAGCAAATAATGTTGAATATATTATAGGTTGTCAAAAGAATGAACAAGTGTGTCTTGGGAGAAGTCCAACCAAAGTGTTCCTTAGAAGTGATGTTGGGGAAACTTTGCTCCTATACTTTGATCATCATAAAAGGAGGGATCAGAAAGACTCAAGAAGATTACAATAACAGACCCAAACATAGGAGGTAGGATGACCCAGAGCCAGGCAGCAGAGATTCGTTCTGTGATCTGTGGGATTGCAATGAGTCAGAATAGATCCAGTGACACCTCACAACACAACTTATGCCAGATTTATGCTTGACACTGGGGATAATGAAAACAGTCATGTTCATTGCATTGAAAGGAAACAAATGAAAACAGTCATGTTCATTGCATTAAAAGGAAATACAATTTTCCTTTAAAGAAGAAAGTTCTGGCTGCTCTGAAGAGTTGCTGTTGTTACATGCTGTAGAATCAAGAACAGCTCACAGCCACCCGTGAACATCCTGCACCATCCTCCCTGTCTCTGAAGTGCTCCAGCCCATTTTTACAACCACTGTATCATTCCGTCCTGTTGAGGGTCTTCCTCTCTCTCTCTGACCCTCCCCATTTCCCTCAAGGATGTCTTTCTCCGAGGACCTAATGCTATTGCAATAGCCCAAGTGAGAGAAGACAATATAGCAATTTTAGTCAAGTAAAGATAGAAGATCCATAACTATTCTTAAAAGTAGAATTGGTCAAGTGTACTAGAGGATTGAGAAAGACAGGAGAGGAGGAGAAAGGTGAGCATAGGTTGCTGGTTTTCCTTCAATCATCCAGTACGCAAAACCTTTAACAGTGGCCAAGGTTCCTCTGCTTACACCTTGCCACAGTCTCTTCACAAAAGTGCCACAATCTCTCTACCAACATAATACCTTTTTATACAGTGTGAAAAGCGCTCTTATATTGGTCCCACAGCTGTTGATGATTTGCAAGATCATGTGTCTGCAGTTAAGGTAGCTGGAGACCATATCTCCCAAAGAGGGAGAATGCAATGACTACAAAAGCTAATTTTAAGGTTTCTGACATCCCAACTCTCAACAATATGGACTGACACAGTGACTGTAACAATGGGCTTGAGAATATCAGAGATACTGAGGAAGGAGAAAAATAGGGCAGAAATCTGTTGTTCCTACGGTCACTGAGTTTTAATGGACTTGACAGCACCTAACAACAAGTTTGCTGAGACTTGTGGGTTCTTTTTGGACACCTTCAGTCTGCAAGACATTCAAATGGGATTACCTGCCAAGCAGGTAATCAGCAGTATGAGGTTGTGTGCAGAGGGAGGTTGAGGTGAGGGTGAATGTGAGGAAGCTGTCAGCACACAGGTGGTGCTTGAAGCTGTGAGAACGGACGCAGAGAAAGGTCCCACACAGTCACTGCGCTCAATGCTGGCACCTGTTGAATGTCTGCAGCAAGAAGGCTGGTCCTTGAGAGCAGCACTCATGGGTGTTCACAAGGCACTTTGATTCCTGCAGGTGCCCCTGGGGCCGGGCTGCAGTCAGCCTAGAGGTAGAGCAGATTCTCCCTTCCCCACTCAGAGTCCCACGTGGGGACTTAGCCATGGAGCTGACTGTTACGTCTCCAGGACTCTTCTCGAAGACATTATTGAATCCCTGCCCATTGCCCACAAACTCAAATACACACACCCAACTCACAGGCTGACCTTTCCCCTCAGGTCAAAGGGAAAAGACTGAAAACTGCACCCTCATGCCATGTTCAGCAGACCGCCCCACACCACCATGGAGCTCATTTACAGTCAGGATGTCCTGCCCCTTATCACGACACCATTCAAATAACGCTGACTCACAGTGTCTCATTGTTACATTTTCCCAATCTTCAGCCTTTTCATTTCAAGATTTCCTACCTGTTTAGACATTCCACTTGTTCACTAATGGCTATGGGGTCAAAACAGATGCATAGCTGAGCCTCCAGCAGGCATTCAGCGGCTGTAAATGGAGGGAAACTGTCCATCTTCCTCCTTGGGGCTCCTCACCACAGGGCCACAGAACTCCCTGCTTCGTGATGTGACATGTATGGAATGCCTGAGACAAGGGACTGAGAAAACAGAAGATATTTTGGTTTTGTTTCTCATCTTCTTTTGTTATTGTTGATGAGAATATGCATGGAAGAGTCTACGGGTGTGCTTGGGAGCACAGATTGCCTTCTGTGAGTGGTGTACCCATTTGCCCCCTCTTTTCTGAGTTGCTTTTCTTTTTTTTTCTCCTTTTTTTCTTTTTTATTATTTGTGTGTGTGTACCGTCAAATTGGATCTCACTGTTACAGGAGGAGATATGCCCCTCCTTCTCCAGAAGAGCATTTGGTGGACTCGAACCACATCCATCTGGTATTGCAGTGCAGCTTCTTGCCACTAGGCCACTAATGCTCCCCTCTGAATTGTCATCCTCCATTTGCATAAACTCGCTTTGTCCTAAGCCTCCTCTTCCAGATCTTAAGTCGCTGTTGTCAATTAGATCCCATGCAAAGAACACAGAGGTCAAGGCGAGCATTTTTTACTATGTCAGCTAAACTATCGTTTGGTTTTAAGAAGGTTTCCAGGAACATCTTTGGTTTAAGCGTTAAAGTTTATCTTAGTGGAATGGAGAATGAGGCACTTGTCTCCCAGCTGATGACGAGCCTCCTGACCCCTGGCCAGTGTGTCAAAGTGGAGCTAACAGCATCCAAAGATCATGTCAAACCTTCATGTCCATATGACACCAAGTGCAAAGGAGAAGACCGCTGAGGAGCTGTTTTAGGGCAGGAAGGGTTTGCTGATAAGGCCTGTATAGCAGTGACCATGACTTAGGCCAGGAGAGAGCGTGGGGAGACCTTCAAGGGCCAGTGGGGAGATGGACAGAGGCCACAGAAGGTGTCTCCTGTGGACAATGCCTGGTGCGTGTGTTCCTTCTGGTCTGCCTTGTACCAGACTCTTCCCTAGGGAAGATAGAACAAGGTGCCCACCAACACTTGTGTGTACATGTGTGTGTGCAACTGCGTTGACACATAAGCAATCTACCACATGCAATGTAGAAGGTGCCTGATGGAAACAGACACAGTGTATCCTGGAAAAGGAGGAAGGAGCAAGAGCAAGAGCTTGGCTCAGTCCTCGGAGTTGCTGATGAGTTGTGGATGGCTGTAACGTGAGAGGAGGACCACCCCCTACACCCCACCTAGTCCATGTTCAGTCCCAGTGTTCCTGCTGGAATCATCCTCTTACACACACCTCTAATACACAAAAAGCCCTTCATGCATAATACAGCCACACCTCAGCAAACCTCCAGCAAGATGGGAGTCAGTTTACTCCCCAAGCCATTCCGCCTGAGTCTGGAGAGATGTGTGGGAGGCCCTGGGAGAGCAGAGGAAGAGACTTGACAATCATCCACAGCTCCATGAATGGCTGTGAGTTCCGAGCTGAGTTCTTGCTTTCTCCGCCCTCTTCTCTACCAAGATAGTCTGCGCGTTTCTATCAGGGCACTTTCTTTCAGTGTACCATTCTACACCATCTTTGTCTCCAAAGAGCCCTCTGGCTGCATTTTCTTCAAGACATATTTATTTATTCTCTTGGCCGTCGATGGGATGTTCAGTGCTCTTCTCCAGCACCACAGCTCAAAGGCATCAATTCTTCTTCTGTCAGCCCTATTCATTGTCCTGCTCTCAGATGCACAGCAAGTGATCAGAAAGACCATAGCCTGAATCAGATACACCTTAGTCCTCAAACTGACATTATTACTCCTCATAATTTGGATAAGTCCCTAAATGTAGATTTTCCCAGTGTAATACTCCTCCTGATTTCCTGACTGCTCATAGAAAGGATGTTAATTGTGGATCCAAGTAAGATGTAGTTGTTGACAGTTTCCATCTTTTCTCCATCTATCATGATGTTGCCTAGTGATCCAGTGGTTAAAAAAAGAAAAAAAATCTCTGTTTTTTTGACATTGAGATGCAATCCATATTGAAGGCTGTGTTCTTTGATCTCCTGCAACAAGTGTTTCATGTCATCCTCACTTCCAGCAAGCAAGGTTGTGTCATCTGCGTAATACAGGTTATTGATGAGTCTCCCTCCGATCCTGATTCCTCTTCATAGAGTCCAGCTTCTTGAAGTATTTGCTCAGCATACAGACTGAATAGGCAGGGAGAGGAAATACAGCCCTGATGCTCTCCCTTCTTTATTTTAAACCAACTGGTGCTACTTGCTCTGTGTGCACAGCCGAGTCCTGGTCCAGGTGTAGGTTTTGCAGGAGCACATTCACAGCTTGTTATGAGCCACACAGTCAAATGCCTTTGCATAGTCAATAAAGCACAAATGGACGTGGGATTTACAGCCCCGGGAACCCTACTGTAGGGTCAGTTATGAGTCAGTTCCAACTCAGCACAGCAACAGGAAGATGAACTGAGAGGAGAGTGACACAGGCTATATAACTAACAGCAAACTTCTCGGTGGGAAACTCACTCCCCACTCTCCTTCCCAGGAGATTTTCTGTTGGAGAGTAGGATGCGTTTACGTCTCTCCCACAGTTCACCGTTCTCAACAAGCAGAGCTCAGGCTTCCAGCTCGTGTTTCCCAGGTAATAGCACATAGCTAACGTTTACTATTCTTCTGCTTTTATGACACTCATTCTTCTATGTATGGCAGATGATGATGCTTTCTTTCACTTGTTAGGTGCCACTGAGTCAACGACACGTCACAGCAACCCTGTGAGCAACAGACCTGGACGCTGCCCTGAGCCGGCGTCTCTGCCACGCTCAATCCCACCGGTGGGCAGCGTGACGGCCCTTCTCAGTGACCGCCGTCTGTCCCTCGCTTGCTGACGATCTACCTTTCACAGCATGGTGTCTTTGTCCAAGAACTGATCTCTCCCAATGACCTGCCCAAAGTATGTGACATATACTCACAGTAACTCAGTATGGATTTTAAACAAAGAAGTATAAAAGGTAAATAATATAAATATATAGGAAAATACCAGAGAAAGCTAAACATAGAACAGAAATCCTGACGATGGCAACAGAATACCAAACATTCTGAAAAGCTTTCAGACAGGACAAAACCCAGCAGTCTGATACTCTGCTCTCACAAGACTTTTCAGGGATCAGCACAGGGAAGTGGAGAAAACTCACAATGAGGCAGACAAATGTTCAAGCCTGGCCTTTGCCCTGACTCGCTGGGCAGTCTTGGATAAACTCGGTGAGAACCCTGTCTCACTTCTTTGATTTTAAGGAAAGTGGGCTTCCAGGACTGTAAGGATTAGAGACAATGAATACACGGGCCATGGACAAGAGTCGTTAATGGAATGCCCTCCTTCAGAGCTTTCCACGGCCCAACATCCTGCCTGGCTCTGACCTCGTTCCTCTAAATCTGTGACACTTTATGTCTGCAGAGCTGTCATTGCTTTTAGAAAGACATCAAATATTTGATTTCTCTTTGTTTCCTGGTTCACTCATACAGGAAAGAACTCAAGTTAATGCTCTTAGCTGTTCCTAAGTCAGCCCACGTGGTACAAATGGAGGAGGGGACCAGGCACTGAGTCCAAGTCAGGCATGTCTGCGTTTCATTCCAGTATTCTCATGGAATGGTTTTTGGTCACCCTTCAAAACCCCTCTGTACAGCCGTTCAGTGGTACAGGTGGGCCCTGGTGGAGCAGTGGTTGAAGCACTCGACTAGTCACTGAAAGGTTCATGGTTTAAAGTCACTGGTCACCCCTTCAGAGAAGGATGTGGCATTTTGCTTCAGAGAAGGCCACAGCCTTGAAGGCCATTGGGACAGCTTCATTCTCTGCCACAGGACCACTACGTGCTATAATCAGTGTGGTGGCAATTGGTTGGATTTTTTATTCTGATGTGGCACTATCAGTTGGTTTTCAACCCGAAGACAGGCAGTTCAGATCCACCCAGCAGTCCTGCAGAAGAAAAGGCCTGGCTGGCAGTACCCTTCTGGAAACGTTATGCCCGAGAAAACCCTCTGTGGCTCATGGGGTCCCAGAGAGCCAGGATCAGCTCAACCAACAACACACACACACCAGGGCTGCATCTCAGACAACCTTAAAATATGGAGCAAAAGAGGATAAGAAACCACTCAATCCATATCCCACAGTTCTGGCCTCATTCCGTCATCACCGCTTCTCTCCTGAAGGCAGCTCTGGTGGTCTGGTGGGGAAGGAGTTGTGTTGCCCACCCAAAGTCAGGCAGTTCCAATCCACTAGTTTCCCCTTGAGAGAAAGCTGGGCGTCTCCTCCTGTGTGATGTGAAACCACACTCGGGGATGAGCGATGGGCTGGTTCCGACTCCATGGCAATGAGTTTCCCTCCTTACCCCGCTCATCCTCCCCTCACCATGACGAGTAGGGCCTGAAGATGCTGCTGAGAAGCAAGCACGTTTTCTCCCATGCTGACATCTTGCTTAGTATGAGACGCACTGGACCAGCAAGCCTCTCTGAGTGAGCAGTCTGAATTGCCACTTCTTGGGAGATGATTAAAGTCGCTATAAAACCAGTTCCCTCTCAAACAAGAGGAATGACTTCCATTTTCCAAATCCCGCATCTACTTTTTGGGGGAAATCTGTCATGAGAGGATTTTCCTCCCCTGTCTGCTGACCTCTGTTTCCATTTCCTGGAAGTGTTTTATTAAGTGGGCTGCATCTCCTATTGCCAAAAATAGCAGCGCAGACACACTGCCCTGAGTGGACGTCCAGCCCCCAGGGACTCTGCAGGATGCAGGACGTTCCTGTGGAAGAGGCTGCCACGGCTTTCCCTGACTGGCAGGTGGGTTTGAACCAAGACCTCTGGGCAGCAGCTGAGTGCTGTGGCCTCTGCACCGCCCGGCGCTCTCTCTTTCTCTCCAGTCACAAAGGTGCATATACACACAGGACCACCCTGAGAAGCTCATGTGCTGCCTGGCTGTTGAGGGTGCAAGCACTGGACACAAGCCGTTTGTGACTGTGTCTTTCCCCTTTCCATGTCCCCATAGCACTGCCTCGCTGCTTCCCAAGTGAACTCCCCATTTCAAAGAACCTGATACTGTTGTGCCTGATAACAAACGTGTATACTTCATAAGCGCTATTTTTAGAAATATCATTCCCACGGATTAGAAGGGATGGGATGACATAAACCTCAAGCAGCAAGATGGATGCATGATTTCAAAAGAGAACACATCATATTATTCGTTTTCTAAAAGCTTGTTTCCCCTAGGACAAAGCCTGAGACTAGAAACCCTTCTGACTGACTGAAAAGATAGCAGCCTACCATGCTCCACCCTCCACCCAAAACCAACATGACTTTGAACTTCTGAAGGATCCTCCCAGCTCACTAGTGATCTTAAGGCTTGTTACCCGTTGGGGTCACAGAAAGTCCCACAAGCCCTAGATTCCAGCATAACCGATCACGCACGCAAGAGGACAACTGCACTTCTAAGGCTTCACGTTTTTCTTTGTCACATTCATTTCCAAATCTGTATGTGAAGCACAAGGTAAGCAAGGGGTCTCCAATTTCACTCTGACAGAGGTTCTCAGCGGAAAGAGAAGGACTGTGTCCTTGCTAAACTCTCTTAACCTCAAGAGCTGAATGTTCCAAGTTCAAAGAGACCCCCACTGCCCGCTAGCTCTGCACAATGCCAAGTCTACACAGCAGTGAGCCGCGTCTGAGCGCCTAACATGGATTGTCAGACTCTGAATCGCAAAGCAGCCAAAGACCAACACCCAGGAGCAAGCCCCCCCACCTCCACGGACGGCATGCACCAAAGGGTACCTGCTCCTCCGCCCGGCGGCTCCTCAGCGGCCAGAGGTACCTCCAGATGGCATGGAGAGGGGATTTCTTGAAATAAGCGCATCTGGACTGAGGCAGCAGATTATCCATAGTGAGGCGGGCCAGAGGGTCTCTCCCGGTCAGCGGCCACTGATGGGAACTCAGAAAGTCACAGCTCCGGGAGCTCAGCCACTCGCCTGCAGGCAGCGGATCTGTCCCCTCCCAGGCTGCTTCCTCTTTGGGGTAGAGCCTCTGATGAAGCCAGCCAGTAGGAGCAGGGCTAGGAGGGTCCTGGCAGAGCCATGCCCCAGGACAGCGCGGGGAGGACTTGAGGGGCCGGCCGCACCACGAGGGCGCCTAGCCCTGCCTGTCCTATTTCTAGCGGCAGCTTGGGTTGCAGGCTGTGTTAATATTAGCTGGCTGCGGCCGTGGCCTCCCACGGGCTCTCACGAGGGTTCGTCCAGGCTCCCTGGCGACCTCGCTGGCTCCTGACCAGGGCGCAGCCGCTGGCTCTTCCAGCTTCCTCTTGGAATGCCTCTCAGCCGAGCAGACGCAGGCAGAACGCAACGGCATCTCGGCTCCTCAGTGCCGAGCCCGTTCACGCTTGAGAACCATTTCAGGAGACTTGTAAGGAAATGAACAAATTACCCTGCTTGCTCTGGAGGAGTTCAGTGTCAGCCCGGGAAGGCTTGGCTTACCCTGCGATGCATCGTGCAAAGTGCCCCATGACCAGACTCTGTACTTTAATTGAACAATAGCTGCAGACAGATTCTGTTCTGAGTTAAAAGGTTTCTCTCCTTGAACGCTTATCTCAAATACCCAGGCCGAGTCCAGGAACAGTATGTTCAGATTCTATGCCCGCACAGGGAGGAGGAAATGCTAGATATTTACTTTCTAGATTTTTTTTTTTATAAAAAAGGGCTCATGTTTAAAAAAAACAAAGCCAAATACAATAAGAGGTCTGTCACTGGAACCAACTCACAGCTGGGTTCCTGGAGGCTGTAAATTGCAGAGCAAGAGACTTCCGTGTCTTTCTCCCCTGAAGCAGCTGATGGATTCAAACCACCTGCCCTGGGTTGATGCTAACTAAACCACCAAAGTTCCCTCTGTCATCCTTGAGGACATGAAGTCACACAAGTTGAAAGTCCAGTATTTCCCTAACACCCCAGCGGTCGCAGTGTTTCTGGATCAAGTGCCCAAAGGGCCTTTGCTGTCTTTGTTCCTTTAAATTTTGTGGGGTCTGTTCATTTGATGGAAATAAATGGTGATCTTTGCAGAGGTGTCACATCATGACGAGGCTTGCTGGGGAGCCCAAGATCAGGAGGCCCAGAGACTTGCTCTGGACAGAGAGAGACTGTGGGTCCTTGCCTCCCGGGAGTAAGCGCCACACTTGTGGGGAGCCACGGTGGGCAGAGCTGGAGACGTGTGGCTGCAGCTGAGCTGTGCCCGGGCAGCTGCCCTGGCGGTCCCACTGGGACACTGCCTTCAGGGAACACACTGGCTGAGCCCTAACGCTGAGCTGCCAGCAGCCAGGGCCATCTGGTCGACTGGCAGCCTGCCCACTAGCAAGGTGATCTTCCAGAGTCACCAGGGTCAGGCGAGCAATTCCAGGAACCATTTCCATGATGTTGTTGCAGCCAGCTCAGGGAGGCCCGCCCTCCTGTCGCCTCCGATGGGCACCCTCCTGCTCTCAGAAGCCCTGTTCATCCTCCAGACATCGGACTCTAATGAGGACAAGAGAAGAGGAGCCAGAGGCTAAGGGCAGAGCTCGCTGCTGGCTCCCAGCCCAGCAAACAAGGCGCGTGCAATCCTCATGCCTGGATTAACTAGAGGCTTTGCACACAGGGGTGGCCCTGGGGACAGAGGTGAAGCATCAGGAATCCATAGGCGGCCCTCTTCGAATTCCTGAACCTTCAGAGAGGCCTCGTGTCGTGCACACAGTCAGCAGCCTGTCATAGCCTGCTCTTCACAGCCTTTCCCAGAGGACAAGCCAGAAGGGGACTTTGCAGATGGCTGCTCAGGGTAACTGTCCCCTGGGCTGTGAAGAGCGATGAAAACAGGGCGGGAGAGGGGGACAATCCCAAAGCAATAGGAAAACTTTACCCTGACTCTGTTGAATACAGCATAAAAATGGTGGTTATAAAATAATTCCTTTGGGTAGTCAATTGATAACAAAGTCTGCTAAACTGTTTCGGGGTTTTTGTGTCAGGCCCTGTGCAGAATTCTTTCTATGCTCATCTTATGTAATCTTACAGTACTCTGTAGGGAAGCCAAGGCTGAGAGGCATTTAGAAAGGAGTAGTAAGCTCCCAAGCTACAAATCAGAGGAGGAGGGACTCTGGCCAGCGGCTCCTAACTGCTGAGCTTTTAGCCCAAGTCAGTTCACTGCAGATTCTCAAACAACACCCAGGAGTGAACTTCGGAGGGTGTCCTTGTCCCTTCGGATACGGCTCTGAGGAAGGAAAAGTATGGAGCTGCCTCATCCACGGGAATTTTTCAGTCTCCTCATACAAATGTGAAAATAGGGCCACAAATAAGGAAGACCAAACCAGAATTGTTGCCTCTGAATTGTGGTATTGGCAAAGACGATGACACAGGCCATGGACACCGACTGCCAGAAGAACAAACAGGCGTGTCACGGAAGGCGTGCAGTCAGGTGCTCCCCAGGGGCAGGCATGGGGCCACTTCATCTCACAGGCTGCGGGCATGTTGTCAGGAAAAGGACGTCATGCTTGGAAGGGTAGAGGGTCCACGAAGGAGGGGGAGACCCTCAAAGGGGATTGTCACAGTGGCTTCAACGCAGTGGTGGTTGTGGGGCCGACTCAGGAGCAGTGCCCGTGGGCTTGCTGAGAGTCAGAACTTTCTGCAGTACATTAGCTCCCTGAGGAGGTGAGTACTCCTCCTAACACCACGCCCACTTCTGTCCAGTCGATTCTGACCTGTGGACATCCCCCGTATCATGGAGTAGAAATGGGCCCTGCACGATTTTCTTGGCTCGGATCTTTATAAAAGAGCTTCTCAAGCTTTTCTTCCATGCCTCTGCTTAGTGGCTTCAACGTGTCAACCTTTTGGTTATCAGTCAAGAAAAAACCTTAATACTTAGTTCTTTAAAAAAATTGTTGTAAAATATATAAAGTACAGTATTTGTCAATTTCATTACCTCTTCAAGATTCCTTTATGAAATTATTCCCATGAGTTTGAAAAGGAGCTGTATTCTTAGATTTTGCTTTTCTGCTGCCTACATTTTGAAAACTCTTGCAATCTCAGTTTCTGGTTGAGACAGATTGCAGTGGTCTTTTCAATAATTAATACAAATATAAGTGAGGGCTCTTGTTTACCTGTTGTTTGGGTGGTGGTCTTCGTCTCCTACGCCCTGTATACGGAGCAATCTCTGCTCAGAGGGCCGGCGTTTTGGATGGCCACTGGTGAATGACGCGGTTCACCTTGGGGAAAGCCAGCTGACCTGAGTGCTGGTCAGTGGCTACAACGTGTTTCTGGGAGGACCAAAGGAGCCCAATTTATCTACATCAGCTGAAAAAAGGACAGGGAATGTTTACCTCTTGTTCTCACGGCTCACTCCTCCGTTTCATCCTATCTTCAACGGAAACATGACTGGGAAAGACATTCTATATGTACTGTTTGGTTTCCAAGGATTTTTTTCACCCCCACAAAGGGCCTAAAATTTGCGAGATCACTTTTTTTTCCCCTTGAAGGGCAACGGTGTGGTTAGCGCCATTGAGTCAACAACAATGCACAGCAGCTGTATGAACCAGAGACTGAACCCTTGCCCTGCCCTGCACCGTCCTGTGATTTCCACTCTGCTCAAACCACTGTCCCAATTACTGGGTTAACCCATCTCTTTGAGGGTCTTCCTTTCTTCCACTGACCCTTTCCCTTTCCCAACGCAGTGTATTTTCCCAAGAACTGATGCTTACGGACGACACGCCCACGTTTCCTCCATCCTGTCCTCAAAGGAGCACCCTGGTTGCACTTCCTCTAAGATTTGTCAGTCCATCATATCTCAATTCTCTCTGCCAACACCACAATTCAAAGCCATCAGTTCTTCCCTATTTAGTATCCAACTTTCAGATTCATACATAACGAATGAAAACATGGCTTAGATCAGGTGTGCCTTAGTCCTTAAACTAACATTCAGCACTTTCAATAGGTCCTTGACAGCAGATTTCTCCAATACAACACACCTTTTTATTTTTACCATGGGTATTGATTATAGATATAAACAAAATGATGTCATTAACAACTTCAAGCTTTTCCCATCTATCATGATGTTTTCTCTTAGTAGATTTGTGGGAATTTTGTTTTCTTGATTTTGAGAAGCCGTTCATATTGAAGCCTGTAGTCATTGATCTTCTTCATTTTCTTTCTTTCATTTTCTGCATAACACAGGTTGTTGATGAGTCTTCCTCCAATCCTGAGGCCACAGTCTCCTCCATAGAGTCCAGGGTCTCTAATGATTTGCTAGAGTACAGACTGACTAGGTGCAGAGAGTGGGTGTACAACCCTGATGTATCCCCTCCTGATTTTAAACCATGTTCCCTTCCTTTCTGTCACCAAGTCCATGTTTTCCAACTATGGAGCCTTCTTCTCTGTCCCCAACTTTTGCATTCTAGTCACTTATTATTATTAACGTATCTTGATTGCATGTTTGATTGATCTCTGACTGCAAAAGTTTTGGTAGAAATCTTCAATTTCCTCTTCTTTGGCTCTGGTTGTTGGTGCATATATCTGAATGATAGTGTAATTCAATGGACTTCTTTGTATGAGTAAAGATATTATCCTGTCACTCACCACATTTTGTTTCAAGATGGATCTAGAAATGACTTTTTTTAACTACGAAAGCAACCCCATTTTTCCTCACTTTTTCATCTCCAGCATAGTAGATCATATGATTGTCTGACTCAAAATGTCCCATGCCGGTTCATCTCATCTTGACAATACCTAATATATCAATATTTAGGCATTTCATTTTCCCCTTAACAATATCCAGTTTTCCTGCATTCATTGTTCTCACATTCCATGTTCCAAACACTAGTGTCTCCTTACCACTAGGCTGATTGGCAGCATCAGGATGGATGGTGAAGAGATTGAGATTGTCCACAGCTTTAGTTTGCTTGGCTCCACAATCAATATTCTTGGAACCAGCAGCCAGGAAAAGATACATTTCACTGGGAAAGTCTGCTTTCAGAGCCCTCTCCAAAGTACTGGTGCAGTACTTTGGGCAATGATGTCACTCTGGAAACTAAGGTGCAACTGATATAGGCCATGGTCTTTGTAATCACTTACTATGTGTCAGAGAGCTGGACAATGACTAGGGATGATGGAAAGAGAATTGATGCCTCTGAGCTGTGGTGTTGGAGAAGAGTATTGAATATACCATGGACTGCTAGAAGAACAAGCAAGTTCCACCTGCAGAGGGTGAAACCAGGCTGCTCCTTGGAGACAAGGATTCTGAGGCGTTGTCTGACATACTTTGGACATGTTGTAAGGAGGGACCAGTCCTTGGAGAGGGACATCATGCTTCGGAGGGTGGAGGGACAGAGAAAGAGAGGGAGACCCTCTATGAGATGGACTGATTCAGTGACTGGGGTAATGGGAGGGGGTGTGTTGTAGACAATAAGATTGGCACGAGATATAGCAGGGTTTAGGGATATTGTACACAGGGTCGCTATGAGTCGCAGGTGACTTGATGGTAAACAACAACAACAACAACAACAGTGCTCTTTTGTTCTGTGTGACAACTACTTCTTGGTATATATTTTGCATGAACACAACTAAGTGTTCTGAGATCTCTTTTTTTTCTCAATGTTCGTCAGTTTCTTCTGATCCACACAGTCAAATGCCTTTGCGTAGTCAATAAGGTGCAAGTCAGCATTTCCCAGGTGTTCTCTGCTCTCAGCGAAGATCTGTTTGACAGCAGACACTCTTGTTTCATAGTCTCCCTTGAATCCAACTTGAGTTTCTGGAAGTTCCTTGTGGATATACCGTTCCAGTCATTTTTCATAACCTTCTTCTTTGCATGTGATATGAGTGATATTTTTCATTCTTTTCCATACTCCTTCAGATCACCTTTTCTCTGTGAAATGGGAACAAATAGGAATCTCTTGCAGCCGATCAGCCAGGCATCTGATTTTTTGGTATAGATGAGCATGTGTAGGGCTGCATCTCTTTGTCCAAACACTTCAATTGGTAGTTCATCAACTGATGGAGGTGGTTAAACAAATGCCAGGAAACTGGCAGCAGAACATGATAATGAAAGAGAGGTTTTGCAACTTGCTTCTTTCAAGTGTTGTAGTAGATGTAATGAAAGCATAAGTCTGTAAAGTCATTTATCACTGAGCGTTATACGTAGTTGTGGTGTGTACCATCAAGCTGGAACTGACTCAAGGCTGGCCCTCCAGCAGGTTCTCAGAGGCAATCAGCCGCATGGGAGGAGATTGCTCATCTTCCTCACAAGGAGTAACTGGTGGCCTCGAACCATATGCCTTTGGGTTGGCAGCAGAACTCTTTTCTCACTAAGCCACGCGATCTCCCTGTGCACGGCAGTACTTCATTAATGTATGCAAGCAAAGGGGTATTTAAGTGGAGTGACAGGGAGGAAAGAATGGGGCTCAAGTTTTAAAGGGAGCTCTGGTGGCTTAGTGGTAAGAAGTTGAACTGCCAACTCAAAGGTTCTTGGTTCAAATCCACCAGCTGCTCTGTTGGAGAAGGAGGGACAATCTCCTCCTGTACC
>NW_006399777.1:1037462-1038619 GCF_000299155.1 Elephantulus edwardii
GAACTGCCTAACAATACATTTTCCACTCAAAACCTTCTCCTTCTTAATATTAATTTTGGTTATTCATAGCAATTATGTACAGTACAAATGCAAAGCAAGGTGTAGTTGAAAAACTTGTAGAATATCTTGAACTTCCTACAATATCTATTAACAGGAAAACATCTAGGAGGTTTGGTCATTTATCAGTTACCATCCTCAACAACACCACTGAATCAGATTTCAACTCATGGTGACCCTTCATTAGGTTTCTAAAACTATACGTGTTAATGGGAGATTACTACTTTACATTTTCTCTTGGAAAGAATTAAACTATCAACCTTTTAGTTAACTGCATAATGTTTAACCTACTAGCCACCAAGATTTATAGTGAGGGGTGTGAAAAGTAAAATTTATTATTATTATTATATTATTATTATTATGCCTTTGAGCTGTGGTGCTGGAGAAGAGTGTTGAATAGACCATGGACTGCTAGAAGAACAAACAGGTTTGTCCTGGAGAGGGTGAAGCCAGAATGCTCCTTGGAGTCAAGGATTCTGAAGCTTCATCTGACATACTTTGGGCATGTTGCGAGGAGGGACTGGTCCTTAGAGAGGGACATCATGTTTGGGAGAGTGGCGGGATGGCGCAGGGGAGGAAGACCCTCGATGAGATGGATCGATTCTGTGAGTGGAGTGGTGGGAATGAGTGTGACTGAGAAGGTGAGGTTGGCATAGGATAGAACAGCATTTAGGGCTCTTGTACATGGGGTCACTATGAGTTGTAGGTGACTCGATGGCACATAGCAACAACAACAACAACATATGCATATTTTATGTCTTGTTACATACATACATCACATACATATGTGGAGCCCTGGTGGTAAAGGACATGATGTGTTAAATGCTCAGCTGTGCAAATCCATCAGCCACTCCTTGGAGAAAGAGTGGCCGTCTCCTCCCGTAGCTTCACAGACTTGGAAAGCCAAGGAAGAGGTGAGGGCCCCGGAGACCTATCTATGTCTACAGGGTTATGGTTACACCTATCTATCTAGAGAGAGATGTTATTTATCTTCTCTTGATCTGTCCATCAATCATCTGTCTATCTCAATTTATTCAGCTATCAGTCATCTCTCTCCATCCATCCATCCATCCATCCATCCATCCATCCATCCATCCATC
>NW_006399777.1:1043101-1044136 GCF_000299155.1 Elephantulus edwardii
CCTGGAGAGATCCCTAACAGCAGACTTTCCCATCGCAATACGTTTTTTGATGGTACACAGACAAAAATAATAAAATTTAAATTTAAAAAAACAACAAGAAACACAAAACAAGATAGGTGATCTCCTCCCACGCTGTTAACTGCCTCTGAAAACTCTCCGGATCCTCAGCTACGAGTCGGGTTTGACTTGACAGAATATGACAACAAGGGCTAAATTCAGGAAGCAGAGCCAGAAAAGACAAGTGACAAGGTGTATCTCAAGGATTCCTTATGTAGACTAGATTTCCAATTTGTTTCAGGACCGAAATGGGAACCCCACTGACAAGTTTGTCCTTCCTGTCAATGCTCTGACTTCCCTCAGGGAAAATGGCTACCTTGTCTGGAAATGAAACAGCCCAGTTACAGAGTGTGGGGCAGACAGCTCACCCGGTGGAGAAGCCGCTAGCCCAGAAAAGCAAAGTCACTTTTTATTATGAATTCCACTGAAAGATACCATCATCCCACCAGGTGTGTGGATACTGACTCAATCTCTTGTTCCCCAAAGAACAGATTTCAGTAAAATAAGAAGGGAGAAGATGGAAACATTGGACACCATTGACACGAGCACCAATAGACCACATTTTATGGCGATAAAACACTTCTACTACATCGTAGGATATTTTCTTGGCCCCTCTGTGTGATGGTTAAGGTTAGGAGTCAATTTGACTAGACCATGATTCTCAGTAGTTTGACAGATGTGATGTAATTTGATGTGAACAACAAGTCAGATGCAAAGGGAGTGTCCTTGAGGGTGTGGCCTGTACCCAACACACAAGGATTTTCTGGCAAAGCCGGCCTTCTCTTAATCTTGCTGGCCTCCACAACAGCATGAACTGTTACCAGAACAGAGCAGGGAGACACTGGATGGTACAAAATCAAGAAAGGCGTCCGTCAGGGATGTCTTTTGTCTCCATACCTTTTCAATCTGTATGCAGAACAGATCATCTGAGACACTGGGCTGTACGAGGAGGAATGTGGCATCAGGATTGGTGGAAGA
>NW_006399777.1:1046996-1069101 GCF_000299155.1 Elephantulus edwardii
AGAGAGAGATAATTTAAAAAAAAAAGCTAAGGAGCAGACCCTTCCTTGCCGCTTTTCTCCAAGCATTCACTTGAGATAACCTGTATAAATTCTCCTTCTGTTTCTTTGAAAAGTAGGTGAGTATAGGCTGCTTCCCCCAGGACCTCGGCACTGTTT
Source organism: Elephantulus edwardii (assembly GCF_000299155.1). NCBI lineage: Eukaryota > Metazoa > Chordata > Mammalia > Macroscelidea > Macroscelididae > Elephantulus > Elephantulus edwardii. The sequence continues at coordinate 1,047,153 of NW_006399777.1, forward strand.
CTTTAGAAATGAGGGAGCCAGTGCTCCCCCCTTCAGGTTTCCATAACCTCAGGTGGAAGGAGACTCCACAGTGCAAACCTGCCTCCCACCATGAAGCTGAGTCCTTGAGAAGGTTGCATGCACGTATCGATGTCACAGCGTAGAAGCCCTTTCTGCCTTTGTGATTGCTGTCCTGGATCGCCTGTAACATGTCACGCTGAGTCAGCAGTGAACCTGTTTCCTTCTCTTCCCCCTTCGTGGGTAGATTTTCTGGACTGGAACCACATTTTGGTTTTAATTCTGCTTCTCCAAGTACCTCTACCATTCAGGTAGTAATTTTTTCTGATCCACATATAATTCCTTTTTACTTTCCCAAAATCCAAATTCAAACCCCCTATGTTACCACCTCAGGAAAAAAATTTGCAATGAAATTCTTTTTCTTTCTTCCTTTTTTTTTCTTTTTTGTTGTGTACTATCAAATTGGATCTGACTGGTCCAGGAGAAGATTACTCCTCCTTCTGCAGCAGAGCATCAGGTGGATTCGAACCACACAACTTCAGGATTGCAGTGCAGCTTCTTGCCACTAGGTCACCAGAGCTCCCCTACTCCTTTGATATTTTTTAAGTTGCTATATGAACTGTAAAACTTGTATACCTTCAGGTTGGAAATGAATTTCAAGTATTAATTTCTCATGTTTAATGGTATTACTAATCTCACGGAACACTCATTCTCTGTCAAAGAAAAGACACATGCTTTTTTCTCCTGCAGAGTTTACGCCAAACTTGAAAGTGCAGGAGAATCACCTGAAAAGTGGGTGGAAGCACAGACACCGTTGAATTCCTGACTCAGTGAGTCAAGGGCTGGGGACTGAGGTTCAACCGCCCTGGTGTCGCTGTGTCCGCTGGTCTGGGGACCTCACTGTGAAAACTGCTAGTTTAGGTTCCAGGTGCTGTGGGCACAGCTGGGGATGGGGGCAGGGTTTGAGTGATATTTGAGGAGAGATGTCCTATTTGCTTGAACACTGTGGCAGCTCCTGTCAGCTGAATCTGCATCATGCGGACAGTACAGCCTTGCTGTAGAAAATGAAAGAACTTAAGGGGAGCTCTGGTGGCCTAGTGGAAAGAAGCTGTACTGCAATCCCAAAGGTACACGGTTCGAATCCACCAGATGCTCTGCCGGAAAAGGAGGGACAATTTCCTCCTGTACCTGTCAGATCTGATGTGATGGTACATGCACACACACAAAAAAAATTAAATTAAATTAAAATTTAAAAAAAGTTCCTGTTCAAAACAAAAAAAGAAAGAAAATGAAAGAACTTAGAGCACCTACTGAAAAAGGCCAGAGACTATACAGACGACCTTCAATACAGACAACCTTCAATACAGACGACCTTCAATACAGACGACCTTCAATACAGACGACCTCGCAGCATCTGGAGAACCCAAATCCTCGCCACTACACCAATCAATCAGCAGCATCATGATACACGGAGCCAAGACTGGAGTTGTCAGCGGTTTCATTTCACTTGAATCCATGAGGCAACACTCATGGTAATAGTGTCAAGAAATCAGAAGAGGAAAATCTGCTGTCAAGGACCTCTCTAAAGTCTTACGGAGCAAGGATGTCAGTTTAAAGACTAAGATGGGCCTGACTCAAGCTATGGACTTTCACATTACTTCGAACAGATCTGAAAGTTGGACAATGAGTAAGGATGACAGAAAAAGGATCAGTGCATTTGAACAATTGGGTTGGGGAGGCCTACTCCACAATCTTGTGGGCTGCCAATAAGAAGTGCAGCCAGGATGCTCTTGACATCCAAGGATAATGAAAGTTGGTCTCACATACACTGGGCATGTTGTCAGAAGGAGCCAGTCCTTGGAAAAGGACATGCTGGGCAAGGGAGAGGGACAGAGAGGAAGACTCTCAGTAAGATGAAGTGACAGTGACTGTGACAATGGCTTGAGCAAATGGTGAGGCTGTTGCAGGGTAAGGCAGGGTTCCGACCCGTGGTTCAGAGGCTCACGTGGTCCTGGCTGACTTGACGCCTTCCAACAGTGACAAGCAGGTCTTGTGTGCAATGCTCTCCGAGCGGAGTGCAGCTTTCTGCACACGAGCCGCGTCTTCTTGCAGCCACCCTCCCCAGAGAGGTCTCCTGCAGGGATCAGGCTGCTGACGGGCCTCCGGCCAAGTTCTGTCTTCGTAGTGCTGTCTGGTGCTATCTCTGACTCCCTATCAGACTGGGCTCAAACTCTCTCACTCAATTCCTCTCATCAAATTGGAGTAGCTTGATCGCTGCTTTAGATGGAGAAGAGCAACCTTTTAAGTCCGGGGCCGGAGACGTCAGGCAGCTCTCCCCACACTCCCTCTCCCCAAGCTTCAGCTTTTCCCTCTGTTCACGTTGGAGCAGAAGGAATCGCAGACCTGCAGCCGTGTACCCCTCATCAAGAATCTCCAAAATCATGTGTTGTTAGGCGCCTTCGAGCCCACTTGAGTACCAGAAGCCTTGAGTGCGTGTCTGGGATTCCTGCTCATTGATTTGTTCTTGCCTGTGAGGGAAGCATGGTTGTTGTGTGGCGCCATCGGGTCGACTCTGACTCCTGACAACCCTATGTCCTGTCCTGCTTCAGCTTCACGATCCCTGTCATGTCAATCCCACACCAGTGACTGTGTCAATCATCTCACTGAGGGTCTTCCTCTCTCTGTTGAGGGAAAGACCAAGATGAAGGCGCTCCATGAACCCGGCCTCCCGTGCCCTCTGCTCCTGCTGCCTTCAGGACGACTGCGTTTGGGTGGATCCCCTGTTAACTGCACTCCTTTCCATCAGCTCTGACAGCCACTGTGCAGATTTCACTGCAAACCGCTTCTTTTCCAGGAACGCACACAGCTCTCCACAAGCTTACCGTGTCAGGTGGGTTCGGGGCCCGGTCTCTGAAGCTACGCTGTCGTCTCCTCACGGCTGGGTCCTCCTCGGCCTTCTCTTCAGCAGCCATGTTTGCCGTGTCTGAGAGGGGAACCGGGGAAGATCAACCCTGTGGAGGGGAGGAGATCAAACGGCTCAGCCCCTGGAAGACTTGGAAGTCAGTGCGCATGCCATCTATAATTAATGTAAGAGCGAGTAATATAGTTTTAGAAAGAAGGAAAAGAAATCTGTGTGAGCAGTCTTTCCTAAATGGGTGGTTGGCAATGAGGAGGCAGGTGAGGCAGGTTTGAACATTACTATGTAACTGAAAGCAGGCGTATGATAGGGCTCGGCCTGGTCGATGACCCTCGACATTGAAGAAGTGGTCCCCACATCATTTCTGCCCCCCTAACTCCATTTGCTCTAAGTTCAGGCCGAGAGCATGAGCCTCTGGGAACCCTCTGGTATTTGTCCTGAGCTCTGACGGAGAGGCCCCGGTCTTGCCTGGATGTTGTTACGAGGAACTGTTGAGTCAGAACAGGTGACTCCTTCAATGGGTTTCTGGAGGCTGTAAACTGCACGGGAGGGACTAGCCAGCTTTCTCTCAAGGTCCGATTTGCCTGCATTTGGGGTGGCACTGCAGCTCTTACCTGCGGGGCTTCTGCTTACCTCCTGTGAGAGGAGCCGCTGGGGCGGGGAGTGGGAGCTGTGGAAGGAGGGGGGTAATGTTACTGGAAAGGAGGACAACGGGCCTACAATCTGAGGGGGGGGCATTGCCTGGCACAGCGAAGCTCCTGAAGTCACGTTCTGCTGCATTTTTATCCATGAATGTTTTAAATACAAAGACAAATTATGCTACACATGCAAATGATCTCTGTCTGCCCTCCATCGACTCACCAAGAGAGTTGATATTGGTGCAACACAAACGGCGCCCAGTACAACAGCCTGCGTGGTAATTACCATAGTTGATGTTTGCTGCTAAACTTGTGAGTACCAAAGAGGCACACACATGTGATTACTATTTCTTTATTTTTGTCTGAGAATGAAAGTGTGGTTGTTGTTCTCAAGGACTATCAACTTGACTTTGACTCGTAGCCACCTCATGAACTACAGATCTGAACTCTGACCCTTCCTATGCTGTCCTCACCGTCCTGACATGCTTGAACCCATTGCTGCAGTCACTGTGACATCCATTCACTCCCCAAAAGAAGGCTGGTGAGGCGTTACCCAGAGTCCTGTCCAGTGTTGTCTAGGTGATCAAGAGTGTCAGAGATGACAAAGACGACTTGACAACCCCTAACACAACATGGACCAGTCGCATCAGCCTCACTTGGTCCGGGGAGCTTATTGGAAATGAAGGATCTTGGGTCCCCCTCCAAATCAGGAATCAAATTCTGCTTTTTAACTAGGCTTCCAGGTGACCTATAGGCCAATAAAAACAGAAGACCAGCTGCCTATGGTGCTAAGCCAGAGGCCACGTCCCGCTGATGTTCAAATCCACCCGAAGCTCCTCAGGAGAGAGGTGATGTCTCCCGTGTGTGATTTACAGCCTCAGATGACCAGTGGGGAGATGCCGCTGACTTGACGGCAATGAGAGAGAGAATGCCCAGACGCATGGGACTCCGCGGTGGCACAAGTGAGAGACGAGTAGGCTCTTTGCTGTTAACTGAAAGCTGAATGGAGCAGTCCGGCCAACACACGGCGTTGTCTTGAGTCAGAATGTGTTGAACAGCAAGGGGTCTGTCCTCATCTGCTCCCATGGCCCCTGCCATGTCCCCATCCTGCCGCTTATCCACCCTACAGGTGTGGCTGCTTCAGCGATGCCTCCTCCCTTCTCTGCACGTCTGTCACATGAGATATCTGTCAGGCATCAGGGCCTCACAAATGTACTCATTGCCTAGAGATGCTGAAAGAAGGTACATGGTGGAGGGGATTTACACACCCGAAATCTAAGGGCTCAGGGTCTTAGATCAGGGTGTCTTCCTCCCTTTCTCTGACCCTCTGCTTTTCTCAGCATGATGTCTTTTTCCCCGAGGACTGGCCCTTCCTAACAACATGTCCAAAGGAAGGGAAACAAAATTTCACCATGCTTGCCTTCAGTGAGCTCCCTGGGTGCACCTTCTCCAAAGAAGACTATTCGTTCTATGGCAGTTCATTAGATAGCCAGTACCCTTCTTCAGGACCACAATTGAAGGGCATTCATTACTCGGTCATCCTTACTCATTGGCGAACTTTTGGAGGAAGAGCAAGCAATTAAAAATACCATGAAGCGGAGCTTAGTCTTCAAACAGACCTCCTTGCTCTGCACTTCACCCTGCGGAGAAGTTCTTGACAACAGACTTTCCCGACACAAAACTTCTTTTGATCTCTTGACTGCTTCTGCCATGAGTGCTGATTATGGACCCAAGCAAAATGAAATTGTTGACAATGTCACTCTTTTCATCATCTGTCATGATGTCGCCTACGTTGACAATGTCAATCTTTTCATCATCTGTCATGATGTCGCCTACCAGTCTAGTGGTGAAAATTTTTCTTTTCTTGATGCTGAAATAGAATCCCTAATGAAGGCACTGGTTTTTTAACTTCTTCAGTAAGTCATCAAGTTTTCTTTCCTTTCTATTGTGAAATCTTCAGAACAAAGGATGTTAATAAGTCTTTCTCTAGTCGTGATGCAACATTTTTCTTCATATCGTCTAGCTTCTCAAGTGATTTATTCCATATACAGGTTGAGTAAGTGTAGAGACAGGATTCAACCTTAAACACACATCTTTATTGACCTTAAACCACACAGTGTTCCCTTTTTCTGTTTGAACAACTGCTTCTTGGCCTATGTATAGGTTCACATGAACACAACTTCATGCCCTGGGATTCCCATTCTTCTCAGTGTTTTGTTACTAGCCACCCACCATTGTTAGTAAAATGCAAGTAAATATCTTTCTCTGCTTTCAGCCAAGATCCAGGGACAATGGATGGAAAAGTGGTTTGGAAATGGTAAGTGTTCTGATATATTCCAGAGATTGAAACCAAAGTCGCAGAACAATTTGTGTCAGAATTGTTAAATAAGAATCGATTCATTGAAACTAATAAAATTTAATAAAAAAAAGAATTGAACCTCCTAAATACAATAAAGTGTTAAAAGAGAAAGAAGGCAACAACCGTTAGACCAGGCATCCCCCACACTCTAAAAAGGGCGCAATTCCCACACAGAAGAGTGGAGTTTATCTCCTCTCCTCTTCTCTCTACAACACAGTTGTTGTTGTTGATTGCCTTCGAGTTGAGCACGACTTATAGCAAACCTATAAACAAAAGGCCTGAAGATGGGTTGTCAAAGATGGTGAGGAGGGCAGGGCTCAGATCCCTTGTTCAGAAGAGCTGACTCGATGGCTGTTAACAACAGCACGTTGTTCTCTTGATTCTTTGAGTCTTGTATGTTCTTAAAAGTTTCTTGACTATTTTTTAAAAAATATTCATAGGTGAGGACCAATCCTCTATATGTGTGACAGGCTATATTTCCATTTTTAGGCTTCATTTAAATAATCCGTCTTTTAAAAGAAGACCAAAATCACTGTCTAACTTGGGAGGAACTGGAAAGCATTATGCTAAAGTGAACTAACTCAGTCCCATAAGGACAAATATTATATCAGACCATTATTATTGAAATAGAAAGATAACTAGTAAAATCTGTATGAGGACCCAAGGGGAGGAAGGGGGGAGCGGGGGTGAGGATGGGCAGGGGGATAGACACAGGGTCACACAGTTTGATGGGTAGAGGGAAGGGTGGGTAAAGGAAATGGGAACTATTGGTGTGAAAAACAATGTGTACAAACTTTGTAAATAAACCAGTATAAAATAAAAATTTTATTTTATAAAAAGTAAAACAAAAAACAAGAGAAGACTATAGCCTTCAATATGGGTTACTTGTCAACATTAAGAAAACAAGAATCCCCTCTACTGAACCAATAGGCCAACATTGTGACAGACACAGCAAGGATTCGAGTTGTCAAGGACTTCATTTTCTTTAAATCCACAATCAACAGCCGTGGTTGGTTGTGCAACTGTCAATAAAGAAATAGGAAATTAACATCATATAAAAACCCAGTAGTAGGAAACCAGGTTCCATTTTAAATACCACTTATTGGTACCTTGAACAATAAGTGTTCTCTTTTGCAATTATTAGAACAATAAAAGATTACTTTCTCAATTAAGGGATGTTGACCCATGCATTGCTAAAACCCAAGCAAATATTACCTGGAGAAGGTGAAGTCAGGGTGCTCCTGAGAGGGAAGGAGGGGAATTCTGTGGGTGTGTGGTCAGGAGGGGCCAGACCTTGGAGAAGGACATCATGCTGGGAAAGGCGGAGGGTCAGTGAGAGAGAGGAGGACCCTCAACAAGGGGGACCAACACGGTGACTGCGGCCACGGGCTCGAGCGTGGCAGAGACGGTGAGGATGACACAGGACAGGACAGGGTTCAGACCTGGGGTTCAGAGGGCTGCTGAATCATAATCAACTCAAGAGCACCTATAAATAACAACTTAAGAGGGCGTCCACACTGTCTTACCTGGAATCGGTTGCCCCTTGTGTTTTTTTTCACTAGCCCAGCCCTGTCTATGTGTGATTGGCTTACTGAACACAGGAAACTCATTGAGTAAGAGTAGAAAAGTATTTTTTACTCCTATTGTTCCCATTTTGCTCCTCAACCAACTCTCTTGGCACCAGCAGTCAAGGAATCAACAAATGAATTTCATTAGGATGGTATCCTATCAGGGACCTCTCCAGAGTACTGGAGAGCAATGATGTCAGTCTAGAGGCTAAGGTGCACCTGATCCAGGCCATGGTCTTCATATTACTTGCTGTGTATCGGAGAGCTGGACAATGACTAAGGAATGCAGAAGAAGAATCAATGCCTTTGTGTTGTGGTACTGGAGAAGAGTACTGAATATATCATGGACTTCCAGGAGAATAAACAAGTCTGTCTTGCTGTCTTGGAGAGGGTGAAACCAAGTTCCTCCTTGGAGGGTAGGATTTTGAAATTCTGCCTCACATACATTGGGCATGTGGCAAGTAGAGACTAGTCCTTGGAGAAGGACATCATGCTCAGAAGGGTGGCAGGACAGCGCAGGAGGGGAAAACCAGTGAGATGGATTGATACAATGACTGGGATAATGGGGCCAGGTGTGACAGGGACAGTGAGACTGGATAAGGACAGAGCAGCCTTCATAGTGCATAGGGTCACGACAGTCCCAAGCAGACTCGATGGCACGTAAAAACAACAATGACATTGTTCCTCTAAACTCTTCCTGTGATGGGGGTTGGTGGGGGAGGGTGATTTCTTCTGTACGTGAGGACACTTTGAGCAGTTTCTATGACTTTCAGTGGCCCAGAGGACCAGAAAATTCTACAGTAATAACTTTAAGTCATAAACACTGTCTCAACTTGAATTCTGCCTTGTCTCAGAAAGTAAGTTTTTTCAACCTGACTCATCCTTGTGTTTTCTCTGTCCTCCTGCTGAGGCTGGGGAGTCTTCTCTTTTCTTCCCAAGTCTGGCACTTCTCCTTCTCCCCTAACTTGTTTGCTAGATTCTCCAGATGAGCTGATGTAAAGGTGAGGTGGGAGGAGACGCCATGAAGGCAGGAACGTCTCACTTGGTGGGTCCTGTCACAGGCTGGCCTCATTCTTCCTGGGCCAGTTGCTCGGGGTTTACTCTCTCCAGCAGCCTCGTCACGCATTGAAGCTGCAGCTCCTGTCTCCGAGTTGTCCTCTCCACCCCAAGTCTGTCACCACCCTTTAATCCGTGTTAGATCTGCCCACCATTTGGCTTCTGGGTTTCTTGCTTCCTGTTGGCATCATAAACATGCCGGGTATGTTTCCTGTTTTTCACATTTTTATGTGGTCCTTATGCCATTTCCAATTCATTATTGTATATGATTCATTTACCTTCTTCCCTTTCAACCAAGTAATTGATTTGCTCAATCCCCATTTCTCTCTGAATTATGATGCCTCATTCATCATATATTCATTTAGCTTTAGTATCTACTTATGCCTGTTTTCAGGGGCTCTGTTTTGTCATACTGATCATTGGTCCATTCCCGGGTTACCATCAGGAATCTCTGGTGGTCTTGTGAGGAAGGAGTTGCCCTGCAATTCAAAGGCAGGTGGTTGAAATCCACCAGCTGCGCTTTGGGAGGGGGATGGGCAACATGCCCTCATGTGACTTACAGCATCAGACGCCCAACAGAAAGACAGCTCTGAGTCTGTTCCAACTCAATGCAGAAAGTCAGTGAATGAACACACTCTTGTCACAGAAGCAGAGCCCTGGAGCACTTTGGGGAAAATCTATTACTAAGAAATAAGTTTTTATTAATATTGTAGGTTTTACATCCTTCTTAAAACTCTGTGAGTCTCTTTTTTTTCCGTCTAGAAAGAAGTATCTCCCACTACATTTGAACCATTTTTCCAATATCTATTTGGACTCTTATACTAGTTTATGAAGAGACATACTGGTATCTAAAGAATTACTAATTAATTAAAGAGTCCCGTGGCATAGTGTTTAACACATCAGGCTGCTAACTGTAGGGTTGTTGGTTCTAATCCACTGGCTGCTGCATGGAAGAAGGATGGTAACTCCTCCTGCAGAGAGTTTCAGCCCAGAAGCTGACGGGGCTGTGGGGAGTGTGGGGAGGCTTTGTGAGATGGAATGACTTGAAGGCAGTGGGCCTGGTTCAGAGCTTTATCAGGTAAACACTTAGATTGCATTTTCATCGTTAGTTGTCATCTATTGCAACGTGGAGCAGAGCTGTGTCCTGAGTTTGTTTAACTTGTACCATCTCCTCACGGTGCCCTCGGAGACAGGAATGAGGTTCTTGGAGGTCAAGCTCCTTGCTGGAAGGCACATAACGAGTCTGTGGGTCACTCGAGAATCCACACTTTCCTCTCATTGCCCTTTCCCCCCAAAACAATTCAACCCAGTTCTGTCTGACTCCCCTTTACCATGACGCACTGCACCATGGTGTGTCAGGACCCCTCACAGGGCTGGCGTCCACTTCCTAAACAACACGCCTCCGGAAACTCTATGAACGTTGATAAATGTCGAGAGTTGTAGAGGGGCTTCAGGCCTTTTGTTCACAGGGTCGCTGTGAGTCATGCTCGACTGACGGCAATCAACAACCACCACCGTCTCCAGTGGAATGCCTCGTGCACATAGGGGTCTGCTACGTGTCCTCTCAGAATGCACCCAGCGAGCACTCATCCCAGCCCACATCTGTGATCTCACTCTTTCTATTTATACCCTGTGTGACCAGTGAGCTATTCTGGGTCTGGATTCCTCTGCCTGAAGGAACAGGTGTGTGGTTAGAGTCCTCCTCATCCCCACGGCACATGGAGCCTGTGCTTGCAGATAACATCCACCACCTTCTCTTTCTTTGTCTTAACACCACTTCCTGAGTCATCAAACTCAGCTTACAGGCAGCAGTGCACCTGACCCAGGACATGGCGTTTCCAGCTGCTTCCTATACATCTGAAAGTTAGACAGTGAATGAGGATGACGGAAGAATTGATATCTTGGATTAAGGCCTGGTAAAGAGTCCCAGGGACCTCCAAAAGAACTATCATGTCTTAGAAGCAGGATGGTGAAACCTGACCTCACACACCTTGGCCTTGTTGTCAGGAGGGACCAGACCTTGGAAAAACACATCATACTGGGTCAGAGAAAGAGCGGAAGACCGTCCACAGATGGATTGAGATAGTGACCATAACAATGAACTCGACCATATCAGGCACGGTGAGGATGACGCCGGAGAGGACAAGGTTCAGATCTGCTGTTTATAGGGTCACGAAAGCATGTCAGGACACAACAACAACAACAGCAATCGTGCCCAAGTTTGCCGAGTAAATGCAATAACAAATAATGTTTCCAAAAGGGCAGCTGATCGCCTGTGATCTTCTGTCCTACACCAAGTGGAGGGACAATGACTGGAGAAAGGTGATCCTGGTGTACAAACTGGTCTGTGAGTGCACCTGGTCTATGCAGCAGATGCGGAGTGAGGGGGACACCTTTCTCATCGTGTGATGGGAGTTCTTTGTCAGAGCTTGGTCCTAGAGGTGTTTATCTATCTCTGGGCAACCAGAAGGGACTGGGTCCAGGGGCTCAGCGATGCAGAGAGAAGCATATGCATATGACTGGAGATGCGTGGAGAGTTGTGAGGGCAGGACTGTCAGCAGAGAACCCAGACTCAAGTCCAACTGAGTTAGACCAGCAAGATTTTAAAGACGGAAAGAAAAGAACTTTCACTGAGGAAATTAGCACATAGAGAGGCAGCAGTTGCCGTTTCTCTGCTGTTGCTGCAGGCTTTTTGCACTGGTACACCAAGAAACTGTGTACTCTGTAACGCCATGCTTCATCTGATGGGTCACATCGACTTGAAGGAAGCAAACAGATCTTCCTTGAGGATGGTGCCGGGCTCAGCGAGTGTGGTTAGAACAACACCCGTTTATGGCTAAGTGACTCTGTCTTGCCTACTTGTGAGGAATAGCCACTTTTGTACACAATCTTGAATCAGATGACCTACCTAAGGTTTGTTTAAAAATCCTTATATTATTTAACAGCATGAGCAATTTCATCAGGGTGGATAAAGGTCTCATTCCTTCCTGCCTTCACCATTAAAATGCAATTCCCATCCTAATTCACAGCAGCTTTATTTGAAGTTGTGGTTTCTGTGAGTTATTTCCTTCACTGTCCCAAACAATCTCTTTCCTTAATATCGCTTTCAGACACTTAGAGCTTTGTCTTCCCAGAGGCCTTTGTATAGAGGCATCAAATTTTTATTGCTACAGGATTTCTGTTAGTTCTTTACGATTTCTCTTGCTCCAAAGTCCTGTCAAGATTTGACATGATTCTGAGATGCTCCAGGATGATAAAGATCCTTGAGATACTCAGCTTGCCGCGTGCAAAAGGAATTGAAACAGGAAAGGCAGAGAGAGCACAAAGCGGAGGCTGCTCCTGCCGCGTTCTGTGAGCCTGGGAGGCAGCTCCCAAGGACGGTGGGGCCCCGGCTCCTTTCTGTCACCTTCACAGGAGCTGTAAATGTCTGCTTCCTGAGCGCACCTCCACGGTTCTCCTCCCCTAAGTGTTGCTGATGACTGTCCTTCCATGTCCCAGCATGTGAAAACCAACCCCTTAGACCTGGCGCGTCCCCCCCCCCCCCGCAGCTTCCAGCGGCTTTGTTCTGTCTCCCTCCCTGATTAATCCTTACCTCCTTTGTTTGCCCAGTCCACCACCGCCGTGTGGGGCCTCCAGTTGGCAGCCATCCGCCAGAACTGCGAGGCTCTTCTCGCTGGCGCCTGGCTTTCGTGTTCTTGGTGGGGGCAGAGGAGACTGTCATTCAAAATTGAATATGCATCAAATTGGCTGGCGTATCTGGATGGGGGAATTTATTTTGCTAATTTGAAGCGTGTGAGAGCTAAAGAGCTTGTTTTTAAAGAATTTTGCCAACCACCAAGGATTTTTGAAAAAATGTTAACGTTTATGTTATTGTTTGAATGGAGCTGTGTTGGTATAGTCTGTAAGGAATTGTGCTGTTAAAGCCAAAGATGTCATCTCTCCGTTGATTCAAATGCACCAGCGGCTCCTTGGGCCACAGATGGTCAACCTCCTCCCGTGTGAGGTCCAGCGTCGGGGGAGCTGCAGGAAGGTCAGCTGGGAGTCAGTTTCCGATGTGAGGACGATGAGTTGAGCTTTGAGTTTATGAGCCAACACTGGATTGTGTGTGACCAGCTGAGAGCTGCTGAGTTCTGACAGAATTTGCTTCTGCTCCTGAGAATCAGAAGGCCAGGTTTTCACAAGCCGGGAGGAAGGAGGAGCACCTGCCCTTATCCTTATGTTAGAAGTTAGGTGCTCTCTCATAATTTTTTATGCAAATACACAATATTCTCAATTGGAAATTTTTTGCCATTCGAAGACCCCCAAATAAAATATCTTCCCCTTGGAAAAAAATGCAACTGTATATGCAGTAAACATATATAACCCTATCTGTGTGAACCAGCTCAAAACTCACACTTCTTGCCACTGAGTTGATTCTAAGCCATGGTGACTCTGTTGGATTTCCAAGGCTGACATTTGCATGGGAGGAGATAGTCATCACTGTCCTGCAGAGTGCACTGTGACCTTGAACCGCGCTGTGACCTTGAACTGCCAGCCTTGTGGTCAGAAGTATGGTGCGTTATCAGCTACTCTACCAGGGCTCCTTGCGTGAACATCAAAGAGAGACATTCATGTTAGCAGCCAAGTCTTCTCAGTGTGGTCATCGGACAGCTCACGTGATTGCACGTAATGAGCCTAGTCCAAGTAGAGGAGACCCACTGTCTTAGCGTGGACCCCAGAAGAAACAGCTGAAAACATGTGAGCAAGTGAATACTTTGGGGCAAGCAACCCCACAATTTTGTAATAGGTAAAGCTGATAATGTTGTCTCTCTGGGCATCTTTAAATATGATTTAGGAAATTACTAGGGAGTTCTCTGTGTGATGCCTCTGGTAGTTCAAATCCGCCAGTGGCCTTTACGGAGACAGGTGGACAATCTCCTCCCATGCCATTTATAATCTTGGAAAACCTGCTGGAGGGTCAGTTAGGAGCAGGTTCCAGATAGTTGGCGAGGATTTTGAGATCTGAGTATGAAGCGATTGATCAGAACAGTCCTTGTGAATTACAAGGCTGCTGGGACCACGGAGTTGGGAAACGAAGCAAGTGGTCAAGGCCTTCAGGAGTCAGAGATAACGCCTCGCTTCCTGGGGTGAATGGGACCTTGTGTCTTCAGTGACAGCTTCCTTTCCTCTGCCCCCTCTGCGTTTTGTATATGTCTCAATTATTGCATCCAATGTACAAGACTATAATGTATATTTATTCGGATCTGTTGCTAGAATTTTATCTCCTGGAGGGCACATTTCATTATTTTTGTGACAGCATTTAGAGAAATGCTTTCCACAAGGTGTGTGTCAATGTAGCCTTTTTTTTTTAAGAGTCAGTGTTTGCTCTGCATTTCCTATGTGCCAGGTGCTGTGCTTAACAATTTTACTTATTTCATAAAGTAGGAAACATTACAACCCAGTGCTTTGAATATTATTCTCACTCCTAGTTTAGAGATGAGGGAACTGTAGCATGAGCCCTACATGATCCCCGTGTGCTGTAGCACGGCTCCTCTTGATCCCAGTGTGCTGTAGCACAGCCCTGCATGATCCCTGTGTACTGTTGCATGGTTCTTTTTGATCCCTGTGTGCTGTAGCACGGCTCCTCTTGATCCCTCTGTGATGTAGCATATTGGTGAGCACATAGAGGAAGCTGTTCATTTGGATCAAAGGCCTTGTATTGGTCATGTGTTTGTGACCAGCTTGATCCTCTGCATTTCTAGTCACTTCAGAATATTCTTACTGAACATCTGTCATGTACCCCAAGCATGTGGACCCTGATCCTGCCAGTGTAACTCGATATGACCCGAGTCTGGCCTCTGAACACAGCTTTGCCCTCACGAGTCCTAAGGACTGACTCCACATCTCATTTGTCTGCAGTCATCTGTGTAGTCTTCCCTCTGGGCCACCCTGAGCCCTTGGTCCTGGTCCCTCCTCGATGCCCCACAGATAAACTCCTCCAGGTCCAACTCCTGGTAGAGTCTCCAGCCTGTGACGTGAAAGGTGTCCTCCTCGCTCTACGTCCTGCTGTCCAGACCAGGTAGGATGCACATTCCCCATCATCTTTCCACCACGTGGTGGAGGATGGAGGATCAAAGGCAGCAGCTGGCTTTCTGGAAACATTTTGTTAGAAACATTGAGGAAGGAAAGCCGAGTGTGGGGAGAGGAGGCTGGCTCCAGATTCTTCACTTTGACCGTTCAGTGAGACGCGGAGCAAGGTCTGAGGAAATCAGAGAATGTGGAGTTCTACACATCTTGTTCTTTTTGTTCTGCTCTCAAATTGATAAGTGGGAATCACTTCTCAGAAGCCATCTGTGGGGACACATGGGCTCCTTCACTTAATGGCACTAAGCTCTCTTCCTCAGTCTGAGGGGGCGACAGGAAACATTCTTCTCCAAGGTCCTTGCCACGGGCCCTTTTCCAAGACCGGAGGTTTAATCAGCGCTAAAGGCAAGTACAGCATGTCTCAAAAATTCCCTGAAACGCCATCCTGACCTGTGGCCGCCTCACTGACAGCTGCCTTCAGAGAGCCGACTTCTCCAGGCAGAGCTCAGCTAATAATGGCGTTTTACTTTTCTATGTAAAATATTCTAAAATCCCAGAACTGCTTGCCCGAGTGGCTAAATGTTAACTCTCTTTCCCCTGATTAACAGGAGGAAAGGGCAGGAAAGAATGACATAAACAGAAAACACACTGGAAATGTGAAATTCATTTTCAGGAGAAGGTTTAGTCCTTTCCACTTGGGATAAAGAGTTAAACAGATGCCCCTTCTACAGAGCTGCTTTCCATTCCAGGCACTTCCTCTTACTGGCTTGCACTTCACCCTTCAGTCTCTACTCCTGATTTTGCAACTTTGTCTGGTTTGACTATATTCTGCAAAGCTGCAGTAATGCCTACCTGTTTGAGGCTCTGGAGTCAGATGTGAACACTGTTTGGAGGGGAGTGTCCTGAACCACCCCCTTCGGGCCCAGCCCTGGTGCGGTTAATGTGTGCCTTGCTCTGATGGGAATAAAACTCCCCTTCCTTGTCTCTGGCTCAGCTCACGGCCCATCCATGGGATACCATTCTTCCTCTGGGTTAGTTTATTTTCTTGTTGTTAGCAGGTGCAGTGGAGTTGACCCCAACTCTTAGAAACTCCATGTACAACAGACCAAACCTTGCCAGAAATAGCTTTCCCTTCACTGGGTTGCCCAAGCTATAAATTGCACAGGAAGATTCTGCTTATCTTTCGTTCTCAGAGCTGCTGGTGGATTTACACTGGCAGAAAAACTCCATCATTAATAGCACAACTTCTTACAGACTAGGCCACTGGAGCTTCCAACAAAGATATGCTGTTATTTAAAAAAAACCAAAAACGAACCTTGCTGGAGTGAAACATACATGAACAATTATATGTAAACTAATAAAAACATCTTGCCCAACCCCATGCCACCCTCACAATCTCCCCTCTGCTCACCGAAGCCCCTTACTGCAGACCCTGTGTCAGTCCATCGCATGGTCAGTCCACCTTTCCTGCCCTGACCCTCTACTCTCCCAGTATGTTGACAACCCATTCCCGCTGTGTTAGATCCCACCAGCCTTGCCTCTCGGGAGGACCCTGGCTCACTGCCTCCAAGACAGCTTGCTTTGTTCTTCTGGCAGTCCACGTGTATCCTGTACTCTTAGACAACACCAGAAATCAGAGGCATCTTACAGTGAGATAACACTCACACATTAGGACTCACATCACACTGCCTGTTACAGGGCATGTGGTTCAGTGGCTTTTACTATAGACATAGCTGCTGATTCCAGAACATTCCTATCCTCTGTCCATACGCCCTGTCATAGCCTCCTTCCTCTATTCGCCAGCCCTGGGCAGCCTCTAACCTGCCTTTGGCCTCTGTGGATTTGATTCTTGTGGACATTTCAATGAGGAGACCTGGTGGGACACTGAGTAAGTGCGAGGCTTCCAACAAAAAGGTCTGAGGGTCCAGGGCACCAGCTGTCCCATGGGAGAACTCTACAGCAGTCCACGTCCACAGATAGACATGTGGTGCCCTGGATACCTTACAGGACAACCAACTCTGAGAGGGCCAGACAGGTCAGAATTGACTAGATAGCAATGGATTTGTGGTTGTTTGGAAATTTCATATATAGAATCACACAATGCTGGCGTCTTTCCTTCAGTGTCCTTTTTCTAGGTTTACCGATGTTGTCCCATGGTCAATGTGCCACTCCTGTGACAGAGTGACACTCCAGGAAGGAGCCCTGGCGGGACTGAGGTGTTTGACTGCCAACCAAAAGGTGGTATCTGCTGTGCGCCACTGAGTCAGAACCAACTCCAGGGGGGCTTCCTGGAGCTGTAAATCACACAGGAGGAGATCATATGTCTTTCTTCCTTAGAGTGTTTGATGGATTTGAACCACACGCCTTTAGGTTGGCAGCACAACTCCTTACCACAAGGCCACCAGAACGTTGGCAGCTGAAATTTGCCCAGGAGCTGTGTAGAAGAAAAACCCAGTCACCTGCTTCCACAAAAATTACAGTAATGAAAACAACAACCCTACAGGACAGTTCCGTTCTGCTCTGTGGCCTAGTGACAAGAAGCTATGCTGCAGTCCTGAAGGCACGCAGTTCGAGGCTACCAGCTAGCTGCTCTGGGGAGAGAAGGCTGGGACTATCTCTTCCTGTGCGATTAACTGCCTCTGAAAACCCGCTGGAGGATCAGCTATGGATCGGTTCTGACTTGAAAGTACACAACAGCATCAAAAACACAATGAGCTCCTATATCTGAGAGCTGGACAATTTGAACAACTCTAGAAGAAGAAGTGATGCCTTTGAGCTGTGGTTTTGGAGAAAAGCAACAAATAGCCCAAAAGACTTTTTCTTCTGGACTCCCGAAAGATCAAACAGATATGTCTTGGAGAAGGTGCAGCCAGAGTGCTCCTTGGAGGCAACAATGATAAGGCGTCATCTCCCACACCTTGGGCATGTAGCTAAGAAGGGCTGTTCCTTAGAGAAGACATCATGCTTGGGAAGGCGGAGGGTCAGAGAGGAAGACCTTTAACTAGAAGGACTGACACAGTGACCGCAGCAATGGGCTCAAGCGTGTCAGAGATGATGAGGATGGCGCAGGACAGAACGGGTCAGGTCTGTGTTCACAGGGTCACTGAGTCATACTCCATTCAATGGCACCTAATGACGGATGGGCAAACTGTTGTTCACAGGATTGCTGGTCGTTGGCGGGAACTTGACAGCACCTAACAACAACACAACCTTTCCTCCGGACGTTTCCTCGTGGGCTTTTAACTGACTTGGCTCTGTGCTGCTGGCTCCGGGCGGTTCTCTCTGCAGACCACCAGGACATCCCAGACTTGGTCATGGGCAGTAAGTGTGTTTCCAAATGGGTGAGAAAACCCATTATTTACAGAGAACACAATTTCAACTAAAACTGCAGTTTTAAAGTAAAATGAGATTTTTCTCACAAGAAGCCATGAAATAAAAAAAGGAAGAAGCCATGAAATAAAAGATCTAGTGCATAAAACCACATAACTCTGGGTACCAGAGGGAAAGCACTGAAATATTATTGCAGCACTGAAATAAAACCATATTTTATGAGTAATGAGGCGGTATTCCCACCTTTCTGCAGGATTTTATAGCTCTGTCTTCATTTTCTTCCCCTCTTCAGAGGGCGATGGGTGGATGTGAGTTTAGCCTGCCATTAGTTCAGGGCACTGAAGCAAAGCCACATAATGGCATTCTCAGGCCTCAAGTCTCTCTCATTTGCAAGCTTGGTTGCCCGCCCCCAGCCTGTCAGCTTTCTTAGCATCGGAGGATGTTTTCAAGGATAGCACGAGGGTGGAGCCAGCCCTGTGGAAAGCCGGCTGTGAGGCTTTTGTTTGGGAAATTGCCTTGAAAAGACCAGCAATATCTTTTTATTTGGAATGCACTTGGTCAAAAGAAAACGCTGTTGGTACCAGAGACATTGTTTGCCACTTACAAACCAGGGGGTGGATTCATCAGGTATTTGAGCTGGACTGTTGTGTCCCTGGCTCAGATAACAGCAGGTAGCATTAAGCTTTCTATAAAGGAGTGTGTATGTGCTGTGTGGGCTCCTTCCAAATACAGAGAGGTGGAGAGCCTCGCTGGGCCTGCACCGGGGTGACCTAGTGTCTGCAGAAATCCCCTCCTGACAACAGCTTCCTTGCTGCTGCTGCAAAGGCATGTCAGGTGCTGATGCTGATGCAGATGCCGATGACGTGGCTCTTTCCAAACTCACCTGTGCAAACACAGCCCACGAAACCTGAGAACCACAGTGCAGTTTGGAGTCCAAGCTCCTCCGCTTCCCTTCTCAACCCTGGGAGGAGCACACGGCCCTTCAGCCAATTGGAAGTTGCACTGGCCACTGGGTTAAACATTTGGAAGCTATCTGAGAGGTCAGTGGTTGGAGCCACCAGGCACTTTGTGAGAGAAAGAAGAGACAGTTTGTGTTGATAAAGACTCAAATAAAGCTCTGTAAACCTTCCGGGCAGCTCTGTTGCGATCCACATCAGCTTCCATGGCGGTGTTGTTGGTTTGTTGTTATGTGCCATCAAGTCGGAGGCTATACACCACACAGGAGGAGACTGCCCATCTTTCTTCCCTAGAGCAGTTGATGGATTCAAACCACATGCCTTTGGGTTGGCAGTGCAACTCGTTGCTACTAAGCCACCAGATTCCATGGCAGCAGTATCTAAGAAATCAAAAGACGTGTTGCATTGAGAAAATCTGCTGTCAAAGACCTCACCAAAGTGCCAAAGAGCAATGATGTCAGTATAAAGACTAAGACGCACCTGGTCCGAGCTGTAGTCTTCTTAATAGGAAGAAGGGATTAGAAATCTGCCTTAGGCAAGTTGTTGTTGTTGTTAGGAGTCCCTGTGTCCGCCTGACTCATAATGACCCCCACACACACAATGGAAGAACTCCTGCTCAGCCTGTACTGCCCACAGGCCTGAGCCTGAGCTCACGGCTGCAAGGCACCATGTCAGTCCGTCCTGTAAGGAGCCTTCTGCTTGTCACACCCTCATTTCTAACCATGGTGCTCCTCAGAGGCAAGGCTGAGGCCCCACACTTTGGGTGTGTTGAGTGGAGGGACCAAGCTGGGACAGGGGAGGGTCAGAGAAAGAGAGAAAGACCCTCAACAAGATGCACCGACACGACTGTAACAGTGGGTTCAAACAGGTCGGAGACGACAGAGCAGGACAGGCGAGTTCAGATCTGTTGTTCAGGGGTCGCTAAGAGACGTTGTCTACTCAGTGGCACCGAGAACAGCAACAACAACAGCTTTACTTCACTAAGAGTGACGTCTTCTGCAGGGACCAGTGCCTCTTGGTAACACGCCCAAAGTGTGTGCGTCTCCTTGCCTTCCTGCCTCTGAGGAGGGTTCTGGTTGCACTTTGCCCTGAGCAGACTTGCTGGTTCCCTTGGCAGGCCATGGTGTAGTCAACACTGTCACCACCACCCTAATCCAAAGGAACTGATTGCACTTCAGTCGTCCTCATTCACTGTCCAACCTTCAGATGCAGAAGAGACAGCTGAAAGCCTGGAAAACAGTCCTTGTGGAGTGGTCCTCTGATGCACATGGGTTACCGTAGGTTGCAGAAGACTTGACAGCTGTGGGTTTGGGTGCGTGTGTTGTGTGTGTGTGTGTGTGTGTGTGTGTGTGTGTGTGTGTGGTTTTTGTTTCCATGTTCATACCTCTGTGCAATGCTTCTTCTTGAGTGCACATAGGACCAGTGACTTGCTTCTAACCTTTGTTGTTGTTGTTATGTGCTGTCGGGCTGGAACTGACCCATAGTTGACCTTCTGGCATGTTTTCAGAAGCTGTAAATCACATGAAAGGGGATCGTCCATCTTTATGGTCAGGAGCAGCTGGTGGATTTGAACCACCTGCCTATGGATTGCCAGCACAACTCCTTACTACTATGTCCCTAGAACTCTCTAACCATTCAGGTAAGGCAAAGGTGATGAAATGCCACTCCAGTGATGGTCCCTTCATATAAAACCCCACCTTGACCGGCAGGCATGCCCTTGAAGCCCTGTTCCTTGATAAAGCCAACCACCACAATGACAAGTCTGTGTGACTGGCAGCCGCTGGAGGCCGAGCGCTGCCTCCCTCCTCCCTGTGGCGGATGGCCAGTGGCATTCCCGGGCTCTCAACTACCACAGAAAAGAAGTGGCCTTGGAAGTGGGTTCTTCCCTGGTCAGGCTTCAGAAGAGAACACAACCTGGCTGACACCTTCGTTACAATCTCAGGAGGAGACCCTACACAGAGGACCTTACTGACCTATACCTGGGCTCCTAGCCCAGCAAAACGATGACATTAGAAATGTGGGCTGTTTTAGGGAACTTTGGTGGCTTGGTGACAAGAAGACGCACTGCAATCCCAGAGGTACGGAGTTCGAATGCACCAGATGCTCTGCTGGAGAAGGAGGGGCAATCTCCTTATGTATCAGTCAGATCTGATTTGACAGCACACACACACAAAATTTAAAAAAAAAAAAAGAAAAGAAATGTGGGCTGTTTTAAGCCAGTAAGTCTGTGGTAACTTGTTACGCAGCGACCCAAAACTAATATTTCCACACACATTTGATCCAGCTTCCTTACGCTGATGGCAATCATCATCAATAACAACCCTCAACTGGAAGTTCAATAAGCAATCGTGTTCGTCTTAGATAGCAATACTCACGTGAGAACAAAGACTGACCTCCCTGAGTGGACCCCGCAGAGTGTTAGAACGAAGCTCACACTGTCCAAAGCCATTTCCTGTAATGTAATGGTCCTCGAGAAAGTGAAGGAAGGGGACATTGTCCAATTCTGAATATAAGTGAGCTCTCTGCACCAAACGGAATGGAAGGGAGGCTGTAGGAAAGAAAAGTTTAGTTCATCAGACCCTCGGGCCTGTGGGCCGTCGGCCTGGCCTGTGGTGCTGGGGCCTCACATTAATGTCAGGACTGCCCTTGAGGACTCGTGTCCCCTCCTTTTACTCCGTTGGCTTCAGTCTCTCCTGTGGTCATTTCTTCCTCTCAGTCTCTGTCTTGTCACGTGGTGGTTGTGAGTCTGAATTTGATCTCTTTGTTTTATGTCTCTTCCAAGGTTTCACTAAAGTTCTGACCCTGATGTTTGACATTCTGAGGCCTAGACATCTCTTTAAACTTTTAGACATAGAATTCAATAGATATTTGTTTAAAATATTCAAGCATAGCTACAACCAGGAGAAGATAACATAGATAAATGGGACCTTCTAAGACTCAAATCCCTATGCACATCCAAAAACTTCTCCAGTAGGGTAGAAAGGGAAGCCACTGACTGGGAAAAAGTATTCGGTAATAACATATCAGATAAGGGACTTATATCCAGAATTTATGAAATACTTGAG
>NW_006399777.1:1070359-1114624 GCF_000299155.1 Elephantulus edwardii
GGGAGGAGGGTAGAGAGAATAGTGCAACAATGAATGAATGGAAACCCAAAATCTCTGTAAATGTTTATGAAAATTAATAAAATATTATAGAAAAAAATATTCAAGTATGTACACTTTTTAAATATTTATAAAGTAACCAGGCATTTAGATTACATAACATCCTTGCTGAATGCTGTCTTAAAACATTGTGAATAGATCGTTTTAGCTTCAGTAATGTCGTAAGGTTCTGCAGAGGGCCTGCCTTCCTTTGTCTCTTGTGAGAGCTGCGGCGTGTTACTTCCTGCTGTATTTTCATCTTTACAGCTCGCCGATTCAGCAACCCTTCCTCCCGTCTTCATGGGGCTCCTCCAGCTCCAAGCATTTACTTTTCTCTGGATACGATGGATGCTGGCTTCCTAGGATGGCTGCCTCGCTGCTTCCCTCGTGGTGTTGACCAGTATCCTCTTGCCCTGCCTGCGCAGAGCCAGGTGACAGACATAATAAATAGCAATTCCTTCCATTTTCCCAGCGAAGAAAGGAATAAGATTAGAGTTCAGCATTCGGGCCATTGTTTCATAAAGCCTTCAGTGCTTCAGAACAATTGCTCGATCTTTATCACCACAATTGAATTTTTCAGGATGCAGTCGGAGAGAGAACAACGCGTCTGCCTTATCGTCCACAGAGAACATCCACCAGCAACTCCCTCCTCCCAAAGCCCAACGGAGGCTCTCAATGTCATGGGGAAGATCAAGAGGTGTCCCTTCAGCCTGGGCTTGGTGGCTCTGTGCTCTCACAGAAGTCAGCTGGCCTCCCTTCCCATGGCTTCGGCTGAATAATGTTTGCTTGTTACCTGGCAACTTACAGGCTTCCTGGTTCACTTCTCAGGTTTCCAGAGACTCCTGAGTGCTTCTCTTCCTCTGTTGCCTCAGACCAATTCTCCTTACCATCTCCCAGGAGATCAAGTCGGATTTTCTTTGCAAACTTCTGCTCTCTCTCTTTTTTTTTAATTGTGATTTTCATGAACATTTACAGAGAAATTAGATTTTTATTAGTTCATCGTTGCATTTTACCCCCTACTCCAGTTCACTTTTAAAAAAATATTCATTCATTGTTGCACAAATACTTCGCTCCCCATCTCCAGGTCCTCTTTTTTTTTATTTGTTAATGACTTTTTAAATTAGTTTTCATGAAAGTTTACAGAGACTTTGAGAAAGAAAACAATCATTATTTAAGTTCTCTTAATTAATGATTGTTTTCTTTCTTTCTTCTCTCTTTTATCTGACCTTGGTGTTTTCGACCCAAGGGCACAGTGCACAGAAGCACACAGGACACTACTTTGAACAGTTATTCTCTAAAGACACCAGTGGAGCCTCTGAGACCATGCCCCCAGGCGCCTCTGAACTTAAAGCTTTCAGCCAAACAGGTGGCAGGCCTAGAAGGTGGGTGGTGGCACCAGGGAAGCCCTCCCTCCTCAGAATAACCAACCATATACTGTAAGAAGAGCAGCATTTCCACAAGGACAAAGCCTGAGGCAGGAAATGTGGGAGAGAAGGTTGACGGAAACGAGAGAGAAATCCGAGGGAGAGGTGGGGAAAGTGCTGGGACGGTGTGGGGACCGTGAAAGAAGATGGTTTGACACAGTGACTGCAGCAATGGGTGCAAATACATCAGAGATGAGGAGGTTGGCACAGAATAGGCCAGCTTCAGATGCATCGTTCATGGGGTCAATGTGAGTCATACTTGACTCGACGGCACTAACACCAGCAACAGCATGTGCTATCGAGGTAGAACTGACCCCTAGCTGACCTCCAGTGAATCTTCAGAGCCTGCAAATCACACAGGAGGAGAGTGCTCATCTTTCTCCCCTGGAGCAGCTAGGGGATTTGAACCATCTGCCTTTGGATTGGCAGCATAGCTCCTTTACTCTCTAGGCTACCAGGACTCCCCCTTATAAAGCTATTTCACACAGGGCTAAATTCTGTTTCTCCAGAAGACAGGTTCGATATACATCTAAACACAGACTTAACAAGTGTACAGAGAAGAAAACAAGAGGTTAATGCTATTTTTCAGTTTAGATCAGTTCCGGAAAATTCCTCTCCTGATGGAATTACAATTCCTTTCCTAATGAGATGCAACGGACACAGATGAGATCCCCAAGCTCTTCACAGCCTGTTGACACTTTAGATGCCATCCTGTGACAATTTCGTGTCTTCCCTTCATGTATTTGGACGGGCAGACCCTCTTCCCCACCCCCAGTCCCATATGACAACTTTTTCACATTTGGTGCTTGAATCTGCCTGTCCTGCCTCCTCAGCGCTTCTTTATTTTTGTTTTCTGAATTGTGACACTGTGAGATCGGATTGAGTGGGCCAGCTCCACGGGGAGCTTTGTCTACTGTTTATTAGTGTGTGATGGGAGATAACTCCACAGAAGCACCGGCATGTTGCTCAGCTCCCAAGTCTGAGACAGAATTTCAGCTCATCCCATCTCATAAAAAGCAAGTTCAGAAGGGAGCTCTGGTGGTCTAGTGACAAGAAGCTGCACTGCAATCCCAGAGGCACGTGGTTTGAATCCACCAGATGCTCTACTGGAGAAGGAGGGGCAATCTCTTTCTGTACCAGTCAGATCCAGTACACACACACACACACACACACACACACACACACACACACACACATAAAATAAATAAATTAAGAAGACATTTAGAAAAGAAATCCAATTCGGGAAGGCACCAGAGCCCAGGCTGCTCTGGACAGGATGGGGCTTGCTGTGGTCCACACGCGCTGAGGTGTTGGGGTTTATAAAATCACAAGGACTTTCGATAGCCCACATACATTTTTGTTTTAGCATGCCAGCACATGGTACAGCGCTCTCATCAATCCCAGCAAGATCCTGGCGTGTCAGACACAGAGCGTGCTGAGAGAACGGAATCAGCTGAGCGTACTTCATGAGAGAGGCAGGGATCAGCTTCTGAGCTGCAAAGCTCCTCGGGAAAACACACTTGTGTCCAAGGGAACAGAAGAGGAGGTGGTGCTCTTCTTGTGACCCAAACTTTTCCAAGCATACGCAATTTTCCAAAGTATTGATCAGGGTACATAGGTCTCCTGGATCCACCAGCTGTTCTCCTGCCTTGGACTTTTCCTTTCTCACCTACGTGGCTCCCTCCCCAACCTCTCTCCACATCCTTCTCCTTTGTTCTTCTAGGTGCTTCTTCCATTTACAGCTTTATTAATATTAAACTTATATATCCACCAAACAAAACTCCCGCTTGTGTGAACAGGTTAGGTTAGGGTGTTCTCAGTGAGTTTTTTTCCCCTCTCACTATTATTTATAGTTGTGCAACCATTACCACAAACAATTTTAAAATATTTTTGTCACTTCAAAAATAAAAGCATATACGTTAGCTATTGTCCTCCTATCCCTGCCCTCTCCATCCTAGATAACTGTTACTCTCAGTTTCTATCAAGTTGAGTAAAATGCAATCAGACAATACGTGACCTTCTGTGTCAGGCTTCTTTCACTCACGGTTTTCAAGGTTCATCTACACGTTAGCATTGTGGTGTTAAGGCTTTATGTTCAAAATGGCTCTGCTAGCCACTGCCTGACTTTGCAGTGTGGATGAATGGCAATATGCTAATAGGGTTGATTAGCCTCCCACAAAGGGGATTGGCTAGTCCTGCCCTTAAATTGAGTGAATCCAGCAGCAGAATTGGAGGCTCTCTCCCATTCGCAAAGAAGAGGTGAGAAAACACAGAAAATCCTTTTGGGGTCAGAGAGTCTTGTGTTACACACACACACACACACACACACACACACACACACACAAAGAGAGAGAGAGAGAGAGAGAGAGAGACAGAGAACTGGAGGGAAAGCTCCCTACAGGGACCCAGAGCTAAGAACCTTTGTCCAGGTGTGTTGGAGGACTAGTGCGGGAGCCACAGACTGAGAGCTTTGTAACTCTGGTCTAACGAGGAAAGGCTCGAGGCTGACACTCCTGTGAGCTTATTTTGGAAACTGTCCTGACTGTATTCTGCTACTAACCTGGATTAGATAGTTTTTTTACTTCCTCAACATGGTTCTGTGTGGGCTGTGAGCTATCACGTTGCATTCTGGACCCAGTAAAGCAGTGAGATTGGTGTTGGGACGAGTAGAAAGAGGTCCAGGAAGTGTGGGAACATGTCTGACTTCATGGGAATTGATTTTGTGTTGTTGACGCAGACAGTTCCCTTTTGTGAAGTTGATAAAGGTCATGCATAGCTGTCCCCACACAAGCCCTTACTCCTTTTACCAGTCTCCATTCCTTCTTGTAATTCCACTGCATGAATGTGCCACAATTCATTTAGTCAATAATCACTCAATGGTCATTTTAGCCCTTCTGAATAATGCTACGACCTGGTGTATAGGTCTTTGTGGGGACATGCCTTAAATTTTCTTGAATATATTCAAGAGTAGAATGTAATTGCAAAACAGTTTTCTGGTGTGACTGCACCATTTTACATTTCTGCTAACAATGGATAGAGATTCCAGTTTCTTCACAACATCCTCTTGAATGCATATTGTTATCCGTATTCTTCCTTTCCATCACAGGGAGTATAAAGAGACATATGGTTTAACTTCCCTTATGACTAACACTATGAGCTCTGGCAGCCTAGTGTTAAGGAACTGCATGCCAATCCAAAGGCAGATGGTTCAAATCCAGCAGTTGCTCCTTGGGAGAAAGATGGGCAGTCTCCTCCTGTGAGATTTCCAGCTTCTGAAAACCCAGTGGGGGCCATGAGTCAGATCTGACTCCATCGCCATGAGCCTGTTGAGTCTTCATGTGCTTGCCAGTCCTTTGCATATTTTGTTTGGGGAAAAAATATCTATTCACATTTTTATATGGGTTCTTTATCTTATTCTTTAATTGTAAGAGTTTATAGATTATAGATACAAGTCTTTTGTTGGATAACTTACAAAAATTTTCTTCCAGTTGACTAGTCTTCTCAACTATCTTGATGGTGCCCTTTAAAGTGCAAATATCAACTCCTGGGCCTATTACCCTGAGATAACTTTTAAACCTTTAACCAAAAGTTTCCCCCAAACCTTCTGAATCGGGCACTGCTCTGTTGGCATGAAGGGAGCTGTGCTTTTAAGGCAGCAGTGGCACCTCTCTGACAGTAGGAATCCATCAGCTGCTTTTCAAAAGGATCCTCTCTCCCCTCTCCTATGATTTATAGCTTCCAAAAGCCCCCTGGGGAGTCAGCTGTGACTTGTTCTGACTCAATGGTAATGAGTTTGAAGTGGCTTTGCTGGAATAAAAGATGTCTGCCTTAGGAAACAGGTTCTTTTAAGAACTGTCTAAATGGAATCAAATCGACAACAACAATATGAAAGCTTAGAGAGACCCTAGAAGGTATTGAATTTATGCTACTGGAGAAAGAATAATTCAGAAAAAGAAGATGAGAATTGCTGTACTACTCAAAAAATGTCATCAATGTCGCTAAGTTTTATGTGGAGAAACTGGTTAATTGTGTGTTTTGCTGCATATATTCTCAATAACAGCAAAATAAGTAAATATTTTTTTATAGATTTAAAACAATTTTTTCCCTACTGGTTTATTTACAAAGTTGGAATACATTGTTGTTTGATAGGCCTGCGGGGCTGACTCACCAACATGACTGCTTCCTTCACCAAGAGATGACCCGCCTGACCACGTCAGCCGTTAGGTCCAGTAGCCACAGCCGATTTGCACGCTCCATGACTACTTCCTCTGCCAAGAGCCTGCTCGCCAAATGGTATCACCGGATATCACCAAGAGTGGCAACAGCTGCAGCCAATCAATGAGTTACACAACTACTTCTTCTGCCAGACATGACCCCGTTCTCCACTAGTCTTTTAAAAGGCCATTTCTTCATCATGCCATGTGTGAACTTCTCTGACCTGTCCTGCCAGCCTGTCTCTCTGTCTCTCCCTCTTTCTTCAGCCTGGGTCAGAGAATAACACCCAAGAGCCCGAGAGCCACAATAAAAGCTTCTTTGCTTACTTTCCGTTTCTGTGCCTGTTTTACCTAACATTTTTCACACCAGATCTTTCCCATTTCCTTTACTCCTACCCCCATCCATCATATTGTATGACCCTGTGATTAACAGCCCCCCACCCATCTTCACCCCTCTGCTTCCACCCTCCCCCTTGGATCCTCATACTCATTCTACAAGAATATATTTTTTAAGTGTGATTTTTAACCCTGACCAAGTCCAATGCATCAATGTTTTATTTTATTGCTTAAAATCATTCCCAACTTGGGTAAAAAAAGTTTATCTATGCTTTCTTGTCAGAGTTTCATAGTGTTAGTTTTATGCTCTGTGGTCTCATCTGAGTATAATTTTGTATGTTCTATCAGAGGGGAGTTGAGACCCATCCTTTTTGCTGTGGTTCTTAGGCATCTTTTAGTGAAAAGATTTTTTCCCCTCTTGAATTATTTTGATATCTTTGTCAGGAATCACTTAATAACTTGATTAATGTGGCTTGGTGATACATTTTGAAATTGTGATGTAAACATCTTCCACTTTTGTCCTTTGTTTTTAAGATTGTTTTAAAAAATACTTGAATACTCTGCATTTCTAAATAAGTTTTAGATTCAGCTTTTCAACTCTTGTCAAAAAATCAATTGTTGGAATTTTGATAGAGATTATATAAATCTTTTGAAAGCTTTAGTAGTCTTGGAATTTTAACAATTATTCTTTGGAGCCATGAACATAGGATGTCTTTTCATTTATTTGGGTCTTCTTTCATTTTTGTTCAACAATGATTTTTTTAACTTTTAGTGTAGAAGTCTTATAGTTAGTTCTGTGTTGTTGTGCTGTGTGCTGTCGAGTTGGAACTGACTTCTAGCTGACCCTCCAGTGTATTTTTAGAGGCAATAAAATTACACAAGAGAACATTACTCATCCTTCTCCCACAGAGCAATTGGTGATATCAAACCACATACCTTTGGGACTGCAATGTAGCTACCAGAGCTTTCTGTACCTCTGTAGTTACATTTATCCTTAAGTATTTTATTTTGTTTGATGCTATTTTCAAAAGGATTGTTTTCTTAGTTCTTGACTTATTCGTTGTTTGTTGTTGTGTACTGTCGAGTTTAGTGTATAAAATGCCAATTCCTTTTTCTATATAGATGTTCTGTCCTGTAATCTTGGCTGAACTCCTCGATTAGTTCTAGTAATTTTCTCAAAATTTAGTCTATCAAGCAACGGTGGTTTCAGTTATCTCATACGCATGAGAAAGCTAAACAGGAAATAATGAAGGTGGAAAAAGAATTGATGACTTTGAATTATGGTGCCATCAAAGAATACTGACTACCCCATGGACTGCCAGAAAAAGAACATCTGTCTTGGAAGAGGGAGAAGCGGGATGCACATCAGAAGCAGGGATGGTGAGACTATGTCATGTTCTCTGGGCATGTTAGCAGAAAAGAGTGCTCTCTGGAGAAGGACAGTATTTTTTGAAAAGTAGAGGTCATTCCCCTCTCCCCTCAAAAAAAAAAAAGGAAGACACCCCAGTAAAATGGATTGGCTTAGTAGCTGCAGCAGTGTCTCCCACATAGCAATGTCTGTGGAGATGGACTGGGCAGCCCTTCTTTCTTCTGTGCATGGGTTGCTATAAGGTGAACTGACTCAGCGTGCCTAACATTAACAATGGAAGTTCTTTAAGTAGATTCCTTGCTGTTATGTGTCATCGAGTTACCTGCGATTCATAGCAAATCTATGCACAGTAGCTTGGAACCCTATCCTATCCTGAGCCAATCTCATTGTCTCCAACACAGCTCTCCGCCCCCCATTGTCCCAGTCACTGTGTCAATCCATCTCATAGAGGGCCTTCCTCTCCTGCCCTGTCCCTCCACCCTTCCAAGCACGATGTCCCTCTCCAAGGACTGGTCCCTCCTTGCAACATGCCCAAAGGATGTGAGATGTAGCTTCAGATTCCTTGCCTCCGCAGAGCAATCTGGTTTCACTCTCTCTGGAACAGACGTGTTTGTTCTCTTGGTGGTCCCGTGCTATGTTCAATACTCTTCTCTAGCACCACAACTCATAGGCATAGATTCTTTTTCTGTCCTCTTTAGTCGTTGTCCAGCTCGTTGATGAATAATACGTAATTGTGATGATCATGACACACCTTAGTCTCTTGATAGACTGACATCATTGCTCTTTAGCACACTGGAGAGGTTTCTGACAGCAGACTTTACTAATCCAATTCATCATTTGATTTACTGGCTGCTGGTTCCAAGAATATTGCTTGTGGTTCTGAGCAAGCTGCAATTGTAAGCGCAGTCTCCTCTCCATCTATCATGGTGCTGCCAGTTGGCCCAGTGGTAAGAATCTTTGTTTTCTTGATGTTGACCTTCAATCCATATAGAAGACCATCGTCCTTGATCTTCTTCAGGAGACAAATGTTCCAGGTCCTCCTCAGCTTTAGTATGAATGTCATTGGAAAGTAAGGTCGTATTACTTCCACATTTCACTATGACTACCTTTCTTTTCTTTTTTGGGTCCAATTTATTCAGCTAAACCCTCCAGTTGAAGTCAATCCAGAGCAAGCCCTCAGCTCACAGCACGGATCATCTCCTCATCTGGGTGGGTTCTGCTAAACTCATCCTCGCCATCCGTGGCTAGGTCCACACGGGCATCAATTGTAAGCTCAGGAGTCCACACTTCGGCATGCACTCTCGACCTGTTAGTCTCTTCCCTCAGCCCCAGCCCCTACACAGATGAGGTCAAGAACCCTGATAGCTGTACATCTTTACGTGAGAATCCCAGAGTTCTAAAAGAAAGAGTGTAAGTTTCAAGGCAGTTGAGACCTAGGCTCTTTACTCTTAGTATCACTTTCACTGCATTCTATTGCTGAGGGAGAGGGAGACTTCACCCTTTGATGCTTGAGCACCAAGATGATGTGGGAAAGAACCACGCATATGGCGACGGGAGGAGTGGCCATTGCAATCTACCACACTCTCCCTGTGCAGCTAGAGATGTCTAAGGAGCACCGCAGTTGCATTTTGGCCCAGAAAAGTAGAGGACAGCCAGCTCCCTTTTAAGAATACAGTTCATATCTGATTGCCAGAGCTTGTGTCGATAGCCAGCTACCAAGGAAGCTCAGAAATGTGGGCTGAGCAACCATGTGTCTCCTTAATATCAGGGGATTCAGTGAGACGTTACAGGCAATTAGTCATTACCATCACTATATTTGGTGACAGTATTTTGCCAAGTGCTTTACAACCTACTCATTTTATACACACTTGAATTGTATACACACATACTGAGTTGTTGCTGCTGTTGTTTGCCATTGAGTTGAGCACTATTCATAGTGACCCTATGAACAAAAGGCCCAAAACCTTTCTCGAACTATTGTCATTTATCAAAGTTCACTTATTGAGTACCTACTGAACAACCAAGGATTTTTTGGATCTAGGATGGGGGGAAAAAATAATTAACAACCTGTCCCTGATCTCAAGAAGCTTATAACAAAGAACAATGTACTTATTTGGCAAATGCCTGTTGAGTGTTTACACTATATGCTGAGACTTTGTGGGGATTTCATGATGAGTAAAGTCAAGTCTATCTCTCATGGAACTTAGATTGTAGGAGGAGGAAGCAGAAAAGACATAAGTATGCAAATAAAGTTATCAATTCTTTTACACAGTGAAGAAGGCCGTTGTGGTGTTAGCCTAAAAGTTGTTGTTTTGTTTTGTTTTAAAAAAGTCATTAGTTGCCCCTGGTCTCCAGCTACCTTAACTGAAGACACATGGTTTTGCAAATCAGCATCATCTGTGGGACCAGGACAAGTGAAAGAGTGCCTCCCACATAGAGCAGCAAGACTCAAGATGAGAGACTCGAAGCCAGACATGAGGTGAGCAAGGTTTGTGGTGGTAAGACCTTGGTGAGAGCGAGACCTAGGTGGTGGAGAGACTGTGGCATTGCTGTGGGCAAATGGTGGCAAGATGTGACCTGGGGCTTCTTGTGTTTGTGGTGGCCACAGCTGGAGTTTTCTCTTCTTGCTTTTGTTGATAGAAGGAAAGCTAACTTGAAATCAGAGCCTGAATGAATTGAGGAGTTTTGCCTTGAAACTGTTGGGAGAAAATCTGGATTTATATTGGGTGATACTGTGATACTCTTTGCCTCCTCCACTCTCTAACTTCCTTTCCTAATAAACCCCATTGTTGGTACCAAAACTATGAGCCTGTGAGTCACCAACAAATAAAAGAACCTCTTGCTGTTGGTGGGGCTCTGCGGTCATCATGAAACTTGGCTACAGCACCCTGACCTGCTTTCTGTCCTGGGGCATGAGAGGCTGTGCTATTCTCATTCTCTCTGGTCCTTCCCGCGAACACTCATGGTCCTGCGCCCTGATGGGCCATTGCACACTTTTTATTTCTTTATTTTTAAATTTATTATTAATTTCAATGAAAATTTACAGGGACTTTGGGTTTCCAGTCATTCATTGTTTGTTCCCCGCTTTTTAGACAGCCATGAAGAAAACACGATAGGGTCATGGGTAGGGAGTTAATGACTTTTTGTTTCTTTAAATGACACGCCAGAGAAGGCTTTTCCAAAGATGTGATATCTGAGTTGAAACCTAGTCATGAGAAGACCACCACCATCTGAGTACCTGGAGCAGAAGCAGGTGGAGCGACGCCCAGTTCCTGATTGGTATCCGGTGCATGTTCATTTACTGTGACCCCGTGTGTTTCAGCACACAGCTGTGCTCGGAGCGTTCCCAAAGGCTTCCGAAGGCCACCAACTCTTTCCCCTGAGGTTCATCTACACAGATTCGAACTACCAACATTTTTGTTTAGTAGAAAACACCTCACTGTTTACACCACCTGGGTACTTCGGCAAAGGAAAGAGTTAAGGTGATGCAGTAAGAGGAAGCTTAGACTATTGTGGTCCAGCAAGAAGACCACTGTAACCGGCATGTTTGGATCAACAGGAGCGTTGGGTAGAAGAGGAGGCTGGGAGATAGCAAGCCTGGGTGTGAGGCCACAGTAAACGGTTGGGACTTTATTACAATTTTCCTTAAAAGGTGACTCAAGCTGCAGCGGTGAGCATGGAGTGTAAGGAGACAGGAATAATTAGAGGAAACTGTCATGAGACTGTGGTTACGTTGAGAGTTGAAATACAGAGGCAGTGTGGGCTGGGTCCCAGGCTCTGCTGCGGAGAGAGGGAGAAGCTGATAGATTACACAGAAACAGGGCATTGCCTTGATAAGACTCCGTGATGGATTGTTTTTGGAGGATGAGCGAGGAGGAGGGGAGTCTGACTTGCTGATTTTGCAGCTAGATGAACTGTGGTGTCATTCTGAGAGGTAAGGAACATGGAGAGAACAAAGCGTAAGCGGAATAATATGAATTTAATTTTGAGCATTTGGAGGTTGAGATGCCTTTGAAATAGCTCACTGAATATTTAAAGAGACAGCAGAATACTTAGGTCTGGAGCTCAGAGGACTCTGACTAGGCTACAGATGGTAGTTTCTGAGATGCGTGATGAGAAAGCCATCAAGAGCCTGGGTGAGAATGACTAAGGAGAGTCCAGAGTGAGAAGATGACAAAGGACTGTGTCTGTAGGGCCATGAGCCTGCCAAAGAGACCAAGAAGTCGCCAGAAGAGTGGAAAGGAAACGAGGAGGACATGGCTACATGGAATTTAGGGCAAGTGTTTCAGAGGGAGCTCTGCAGGCTTGGTGGTAAGGAGCTGCACTGCCAAGGCAAAGCTACACAGTTTGAATCCCCCAGTTGCTCTGGTGGAGAAAAGTGGGCAATCTTGTGCGATTTACAGCTTCTGAAAACCTGCTCTGGGGTCAACTATGGGTTGGTTCCGACTTCACAGCAATAACAGCCAACCAGGTCTTGTGTTACATAGAACTCAACTCAACTGATTGTCACCAAGTCATCATAGCTGCCCCTCCAGCAGGCTTTTAGAGACTGGAAATTGCATGATGAGACTCTGATAAAGTGTCACAGTCTCATGGACAGAGATGTGAGCTTGAACTTGAAATAAAGCTTCTGGGATGAGCTTTCCCCCATTTATTTCATTAGTAACAAAACCACATAGACAAATTAAATGAAGGCTGGAAAAGAGCCACAGGGGTGAGGACCCATGTCCTGTTACGTGCCGTGTCTTGTCACCTTAATTACCTCTGCTGTCATCTAACAGTAGCCTGATCTCTGGGGGGACGGGGTGACTGCTTTCTTCAGCTGAGAGTTCAAGAAGTGTCCACTCCTGAGAGGTGTGATTTCCTTCGCTCCAAAGGACCAGCTGCTGCTATGAAAGCAGTTAATTGGATTCTTCTACTTTCCTCAGAAAAAGCTTCTAAACAAGCGCATTCTCTTTTCACACAGAATACTTTATTCACAGAAATCTCCCTACAATATCCATCTATTCAAGTCTTTAAGAAGAGTTTGGTCCTCCATGTACCAGACAGACCCCAGTCGCCATCTTGGCCAAAGTGAATGAAAATGAGTGTCGAGTGGATTTCCTTGTTGGGAGGGAAGGGAAATGCTCTCGAGAAAGCCAACACTTAATCTTTTATTTCCCTAAGAAACAGACAAGTTAAGAAATGTGAACATAATTAATTATTCTGTGTGTTACACCTCTTACTCAGAAAAGTGACACATTTACAAGGCCTCTCTCTGTGATATCCAACTCAATAGTGAGCCACAGTGGCTACTGAGAACATGAAATATGTCAAATCAAGAGATGAAGAGGAGTTTTCATGAAGAGAGGTTTGGAATCCCTGTTGTTACTGTCACTGTACCATAACAACCCTGTGAACAGCAGATCTGAACCCTGTCCTCCCCTGTGCCATCCTCACAATCTCTGAGCCCGTTCCCTGGAGCCCATTCTGCCATCGCTGTGTCGATCCAGCCTGGATTATGTCTGCGTCCTACAGTCCTAGGATGGTGCAAATAGTTAAGAGAAACCAGCTAACAGGTTGGCAGTTTGAACCGATCCAGAGGCACCTCAGATGGGTCTAATGAGCTGCTTCAAAAGGTCTCAGCCTTGAACGTCCTGTTAGTTCTACTTGGACACACACAGGTCACCATGAGTTGGAATTAACTCAATGGCAACTAACAACAACAGTATCAATCTAAAAATTAATAAGGTCACTGGAAAACTTTCATGAATACTTTGAGCAACTTGGGAATGGGAGCCCACTATTTCAACCATAAATTTGTTGAAATGTAAATATAGATCAACTAAGTCCGATGAAAATATAGCCTCTAAATTGAAATGTTCTATATGTGAAAAATATACAAGGAACTTCAAAGACTTGTGATCAAACCAAGAATGTGCACTACCTCATTAATAACTTTCAGACTCATTATAAGTTGAAATAATAACTTTTAAGATGTATCTAGGTTACATAAACCTATTAAAATTAAGTTTATCTTAGGCTGGATTTTATAGAGAAGCAAACATCTATGAAGCAAAACTAGTTAACATATACACAAAACATATGTTACACAGAGTTTACATATATAAGTATGTACATGTATACAGTTTTCAAAGGACTGAAGCCTTCAATATGAATTTAAACTCAACATCAAGAAAACAAAGATTCTTACCACTGGGTCAATTGACAACACCATGATAGATGGAGAAGAGATTGAAATTGTTAACAACTTCAGCTTGCTTGGTTCCACAATCCAATCAAAACACTTTGTACCTTCCAGCAGCCAGGAAGTCAAAAGATTACTTGCATTGGGAAAATCTGCTGCCAGACACCTCTCCAGAGTACTGAAGAGCAACAACGCCAGTCTGGAGACTAAGGTGTGCCCGATCCAAGCCATAGTCTTCTCAATTACTTGCTATGCATCAGAGAGCTGAAGAGCGATGAAGGATGACAGAAGAAGAATTAATATATTTGAGTTGTGGGGCTGGAGAAGAGTATTGAACATACCATGGACTACTAATAATACAAACAGGTCTGTCCTGGAGAGGGTGAAACCAGGCTGCTCCTTGGAAGCAAAGATTTTGAAGCTCCATATCACATACTTTGGACTTGTTGCCAGGAGGGACCAGTCCCTGGAGAAGGACATCATACTTGGGATTGTGGAGGGATAGCATATGAGAAGAAGACCCTGGATGACAAGACTGACTCAGTCACTGGGATAATGGGGGGAGGTGCTTCAGAGACAATGGAATTGGCTCAAGATAGAGCAAGGTTCAGAGCTGTTGTGCGTAAAGCTACTATGAGTTGCAAATGACTCAACAGCACATAACAACAACATATGTACAGAGAGGGGTGGAGAAGGGAGGAAGAAAGACATTTCTC
Organism: Elephantulus edwardii; assembly: GCF_000299155.1. Taxonomy (NCBI): domain Eukaryota; kingdom Metazoa; phylum Chordata; class Mammalia; order Macroscelidea; family Macroscelididae; genus Elephantulus; species Elephantulus edwardii. Next base: position 1,084,642 of record NW_006399777.1, read on the forward strand.
TAAAAGAAATAGCTCACATTTGTAGAGGCTAGCTAGTCTCATGGTCTCATCTGCTTTGGGTATACCTTCACTCCCTGGAAAATGACCTCATTCTTGCAAAGGTGAGAGTTCAGAGAAGAGAAGGAGGAAAACCCTCAACGAGATGGATTGACATGGTAACTACTAATGAGTTTACATGAAGCTGAGGTTGTGAGGATGAAACTTATTTTCCTTGCCAATGCTTCAGTGCAACTTGGACTTCTTCCTTTAGTACCTTTGGTTCATGGTCATTTCCTACTTGCTGAAAGGGGTCATTGTTAACCACTTCCCCCCCCCCTTTTTTAAACATAGAAAATGTTTTCGTTTTTTTGCCAATTGTTGCACAGTTTCTTCCCTCTTCCTACAATCCCTCCTTGCAATGCATCCTTTGTTCCAAATTGTTGTCATACATATAAAGCCTAATTTTGCCCCCCCCATGGTTCTTCCTCTCATGTCATCTACTGAAGTATTCACTATATATCCACTCTTTTCTCATTCTCTCCTCAAGCCATGTCTGTCTTATTTTATAACAACAATATTATGCTGTATTTGTCCTTTTGTGACAGAGATATTTCACTCAGCATAATGTCCTCCAGGACCCCTCATGTTATGTAATGTTTTATGAGTTCATTTTTCTCCCAATATTGCATAATATTCCATTGTGCAAATGTACTATTGTTTTTCTATCCCTTAACTTGTTGATGGGACCAATTCTTTTTGATACAGTGTTTCTTCACATTCTTTCCATCATCTTTTGATGCTTTTTGTGGCATTGAATATTTTCCCCATAGAAGCCTTCACTATTGCACCTTGAAGTCCTGGATGAGCTCACTGGTCGGTGCCAAGAAATTTGGACGAAAGCTACCTAACCAACAAACTGGAAGAGACTTATTTCTGTTCATTCCAAAAAAATTACCACAATATCACAAGTAAGCAAAATCTTGTTGAAGAGTATTAAAAAATGGCTGGGGAGTTGGCAGAAATGATGCAGAAGCAATCATGCAAGGGATATCACTGTTTGTGCCAGATGGATCTTGGCTTAAAGAAGAGAATGTGTTTACTTGCGTTTTATTCACAATGTGAAGGGATTCAACAAACTATGAATGACACTGAGAATAATAGGAATCTCAGAACACTTAATTATGCTCATGTGGAGCCTGCATGTGAACCAAGTAGTCATTTGAATGGAACAAAGGGATATTGCATTGTTTGAAATCAGAAAAAGTGTGCAGCAAAGTCACGTTCTTTCATTATATACCTTCGATATATATGCTACACTTGACTATATAAAGAAGAACATGGCATTAGAATTGTGGAAAACTCAACAACAATATAAGTTAAGCAGACAGCATAATTTTGCTTATGAAAGTGAAAAAGGACTCAAGGGCTGATGAAGATAAAAGTCTTCACTAATACACCTCAAGATTATGAAAGTAAAAGATCAATACAACTAGGCCAATAAACAGCATCATGATAGATGGAGAGATGATTGAAGTTGTCAGGAGTCTCATTGTGCTTGACTCCATGATGGATACCTATGCAAGTAGCGGCCAAGAAACAACGGGGACATATTCCATCACGCATATCTGCTGCCAAGGGCCTCCTCAAAATGCAAGACTACTGTGTGCATGACTCAAGCCATGGCATTTCCAATTGCTTCATATAGATCTGAAAGTTGAACAAGGAGTAGAGAAGACCAAAGAAGAATCAATGCCTTTGAATCATGGTGTTGGCAAAGAGTATCAGACATTGACTACACTGCCAAAAAAGACAAACAAATCTCTGTTGGAAGTAGTGGAGTCAGAGTGCTCCTTAGAAGCGAATATGGCGAGACTTGGTCTCTTTTGCTTTGAGCATGTTGATAAGAGGAGCCAGACCCTGGGAAAAGACATGATGTTTAGAAAAGTAGAGGGTCAGAGAAGGAGCGAGACCGTGAGCAAGAAGATGCCTGGCAGCGATGGGCTGAGGACAGCAGGCGTGCTCTTCCTGAAATGCTTGTGGAAATTTTCTGTTCAGCTCCTATTTTCGCATTGCTTCCCTTTGTGTTGGTTCCACACTCTAGTACAATTTTTAGAGTCTCTTCTGGCATCCATTTCGTTTTCTTCTTTCTTCTCTGTGCTTTAAGTGACCGTTTTGTTCTCTTTACAGAGGATATCCTTAAGGTCATCCCACAACTCATCTGGTTTTTTATCATTGGTGTTCAGTGCTTCAAACCTGTTCTTAAGATGATGTTTAAATTCAAGTGAGATAAACTCAATATCATATTTTGGTTCTCCTGGACTTGTTTTCATTTTCTTCAGCTTCAGTTTGAACTTACACATGAGTAATTGATGGTCTGTTCCACAGTCAGCACCTGGCCTGGTTTTAACTGCTGATATTGAGCTTCTCTAACAATTCCTTCCACAGATACAGTCAATCTGATTGTTATGCTGTCTATCTGGTGAGCTCTATGTGTAAAGCTGTCATTTGTGTTTTTTAAATAATGACTTGTTATAAAAAATCATTGCATGCACAAAATTCAATCCTTTTATATCCAGCCTCATTTCTGTCACTAATCTAAAGGCAGAACAGCTCATCCAGGACGCTGGGCTGTACGAGAAGGAATGTGGCATCAGGATTGGTGGAAGAGTCATCAACAACCTGCATTATGCAGATGACACAACCCTGCTTGCTGAAAGTGAGGAAGACCTGAAATGCTTGCTGCAGAAGGTCAAGGACTGCAGTCTTCAATATGGATTGAAGCTCAACATCAAGAAAACAAAGATTCTCACCACTGGGCCAATTGGCAGCATCATTATGGATGGTGAAGAAATTGAGATTGTTAACAGTTTTACTTTACTTGGTTCCACAATCAACACTCTTGATAAACAGAAGTTATGAATCTGACATGAATTATATTAAGTCTGCTGTCAGGGACCTTTCTAGATTATTAAAGAGCAATGACATCAGGCTGGACCAAGATGTACCCAATCCAGGCCATAGTCTTTGCAATTGTGAGCTATGTGTGTGAAAGCTGACCGTGACTAGGGATGATAGAAAGATAATTGATGCCTTTGAGCTGTGGTGCTGGAGAAGAGGCTGGTAGGAGAACAAACAGGTTTATCCTGGAGAGGGTGAAACTGGGCTATTCCTTGTAGGCAAGGATTCTGAAGCTTCGTCTGACATACTTTGGGTATGTTGCAAGGAGGGACTGGTCCTTGGAGAGGGGCATCATGTTTAGGAGGGTGGAGGGACAGGGCAGGAGAGGAAGACCCTCAATGAGATGGATTGATTCGGTGACTGAGATAATGGGAGTATGTGTGTCAAAGACAATAAGGTTGGCACAGGATAGAGCAGGGTTTAGGGCTCTCGTACATAGGGTCAGATTGCTATGAATTGCAAGAGACTTGATGGCACATAACAACAACAATAACAATGTCTTATTTCCAACTTTTACATTCCACTCACCAACTATCATCAACACATCTTCATTAGTCAGTTTTGATCTACAAAACTACATAAAAACCTTCAATTTCCACCCCTTTGGCTTCAGGTGTTGGTACATATATTTGTATAACAGTTGTATCAGCAGGTCTTCCTTGTATGCGTATGGATAATATCCTATCACTCACAACACTGTGCTTTACAATAGAACTCGACATTTTCTCTTTAACTATGAATGCAACATCATTCTTCCTCTGTTTTCCATTCCTGGCCTAGTGTACCATGTGATCGTCTGACCGAAGTGGCCAAAGCCAGCCCCTTATCTCACTAATGTGTAAAATATCAATGTTCATGCATTCCATTTTATTTTCCACCAGAATTTCTGATTTTCCAGCATTCATACCCATACGTTCCATGTTCCAACTATTGGAAGATATTTGCAGTTGTTTCTCTTCATTTTGACTCACTTACAATCTGGGTTCTGTCTCTAAAGCTGTATCGATTGTTTCATATTGTTCATAGGGTTTCCAGGGCCTGCTATTTCAGAAGTGGATGGCCAATTCTGCTTCCTAGTCTGTGCTGTTGTTTTAGGAAGTTGTAAAGCTTTACAGGAGAAGACTGCCCATCTTTTTCTCTTGTGGACTGGTGACTTGAACTGATGACTTTTCAGTTAGCAGTCTGATGTGTTACATATTACCCCACCAGGGCTTTGTGTCCTGGAAATGCATTGTCAACAGAATGAAGGCATCGTTTTGTGTAACGTTTGTGTAATTTTCTTGTACTATTGAGTCAGAACCAGCCCATAACTGACCCTCCAGTGGGTTTTCAGAGGGTGTAAATAGCATGGGAGGCAACTGCCCATTCTTCTCTTGAGGAGCTGCTGTTTGATTCAAACTGTGTGCCTTTGGGTTGCCAGCACAACTCCTTACCTCTAGGCCACCAGAGCTTCCTAGGGAAATAGACATTGGATTGAAGAAAAAAAAAAGTAAAAAGCATAGAATGAGAAGAATAAGATGCGCCTTTCTTTTAATAATTAAAAATTCTCCCAGTAAATCGCAATATTTGGCTCAAATTAACCAGCCCCTCCATAATCCAGACTGTAGCTCATTTTTTTTATAAAAGTATACCCAGTCAGAGTTCTTTTTCTGATCACACAACCGAAGTAAAATCCTGCTTAGTGTAGATTCTGCTGATGGTTTTAGGAGAGAGAGAAAGGGAGAGAGAGAGAGAGAAGGAAGGGAGAGAGAGGGAAGGAGGGAGGGAGAGAGGGAGGGAGATGGAGGGAGGGAAGGAGAGAGAGAGGGAGGGAGGGAGGGAGAGAAATGGGGAAAGGAAAGCTTTGATTGTTAGAAGGAAGATCAGGCTGGGGATGACAGAAGTAACTGCAAACACACGTGAGAGGACCATTCCCTGCAAAGCAAAGGGGAGACACAGGGGTCATTGTCACCGAGAACGGACCACCCACTCACGCCCCGCCCCACAGGCTGACAGGCTGGCGGTGCCTGGAGCTCTCCTCCTCTGTTCCGGGCCAGCCTTTCGTTTGTCTTGTTCCAGTTCATTCTGACAATGACGTGCAGCCTAATTACCTTTTTTTGGCATGACTTTAATTGAGGCCCTTTATCCCTCCTGTAAACTCCACATTACATAATCGTTGGCAGTTTTCTTCTTAACCCATTCCATTACAGCTTTAGTGACTGTATTACTCCTGATTTGAAAGCAGAAGTATTCATTCCCCCTCTATTTTACAGTCTGAATTACCTTCTCTAAAATTAGTTAATCAGCAAGACTTGAAGCAGGGTTATAAAAATGTTATTAGCACACGCCAAGTCGTTAATCATTTCTAGTTTATGATGCATTTGACCCCACCACTTCATAACCTTGGCTTTGGAGGACAAGGGAGCTATTTGGGAGATGCAGTTTGCATACTGAAGAACAGCTCATTTTCATAGATTATCAGCCTTGGAATCATTGTTAAGTGACCGACTTAGACATGCTGGCACTTATTCTCTCCGTAGATGTTTGCAGAATGTGCAGGAATGATTTTCTATTCACCAAGGAATTGTGCTGCCAGCCCAAAGGTAGGAGGTTTGAATCCACAAGCTGTTCCAACAGAGAAAGATGGGCAATCTTCTCTTGTGCAGTTTGTGGCCTCTGAAAACCAGCTAGAGGGTCAGCTGTGTGTCAGTCTGACACAGGCACAAGAGAACAACAGCCAACATAGCCTTGCTTGAGCTGCAGTATTAGTGTTTCAGATCTAGCCTGGCTTGATAGAAAGGAGCCTCGGAGCCACGACGCTGGGTTGTGCTCCCGGCCCTGTTATGCCTCACGTTGCTGTGATGTGCTGTGGAGCTGGACCAGTCTCCTAGCTGACTCTCCAGCAGCTTTTCAGGGACTGCAGATCACAGTGGGAAGAGATTACCCAGTTGTTTAGTCTGTTTAAACATACATTCTTTATTGTCCTATGAGGATCTTATTTTAAAATAAAATCAGATTGCATAAAGTCCTTCGATTTGTTGCAAGATAATCATAGGGTGTACAAAGGTAAGACCCCAACACAAAGGGCAGTGCAGATGTCAGACCTCAACACATGGGGCTGTACAGAGGTCAGACCCCAACATGTGGGGCAGTACAGAGGTCAGACCCCGACACGTGGGGCAGTACGGAAGTCAGACCCCAACACGTGGGGCAGTACAGAGGTCAGACCCCAACATGTGGGACAGTACAAAGGTCAGACCCCAACACATGGGGCAGTACAGAGGTCAGACCCCGACACATGGGGCAGTAGCGAGGTCAGACCCTGATACCTTCATGTAGACCCAGAGAAACAGGAAGGATCAAGTTAGCCCAAAATGTAAAGCTAACTCTTCAGCCTTACAGTATCGCTCTTTAAGGAGTGGTTGCAGGAGTAAGGCATGACCGCTTTCATCCTCAGTGGACACGTCAAAGAATAGATCAGAGATGAAGGAAAGCATGAAGTGTGTAATGCACTTATTTGAGGAGGACCAGTGGTGTGTGAACTGAGCAGAATTCACACCAATGTGGAGAGGAGCTTTGACAACAGGAAGACGGTGAAGGGCGTACACAGCAAGAAAGAAAAGACGGAGATTTAACTAAGGCTTGACATTGGCCTAATGGGATAAAGAATGCTCAAATACCGTGCAGTACAAGCGTGGTCACCTGGCGATCGCACAGTCCCGTAAACAGTCGTTACGTTAGGCACAGATCCCAGGTATAACCCTGAGGCAACGTCCGCAAGTCATGTCAGTTCTTTGCGGGGAGGTGATTACCATAAGAGTTTGGACCATTTCTTCATGTGTTTGTTGGCCATCCATATGTCCTCCTTTATGAAGTCTTTGTCTATTTTGGATTGGGTTGTCAGTCTTTTTCCTGTGGAGGGCCTGCAGGATCCTGTAAACCTTAGTTATGACACCCTTATCTGAGATGTTGTTGCCAATTTTTCCCCTCAGTGGGTAGGGGTTTTTTTCACCCTGCAGGAATACGTTTTGACGCACACAGCGATTTGAGTTTTAGAAGGTCTCATTCATCGGTTTTACCTTTTCCTGGTTCTGCATTTTTGGCTATATTTGTAAGCTTATGGAGGAGTGGCATCCACTTCCATAATAGCTTGCCTCTGGAAACCCTATGAACCTGGAGAGAGGATGAAAGGCACCCAAGCGTCAAGGACTCTCCTTCACAGGGTCGCTATGAGTCGCTTGCGACCCAACAGCACTTAACAACAACAAACATTTATATCAACGTCTATGGCTACTCAGTTTGTTCCCATTTTGTCTCTTATGATCTTTATGGTTTAGGTTTTAGCCCTAGGCCTCTGATCTACCTTGAGTTGGTTTCTGTATATGGTGTGAAATATAGATTCTGCTGCAGATTTCTGTAGTTTGATGTTCCGTTTTGCCAGCATCGTTTATCGAAGAGGTTGTCATTTCCTCATTTAACAGATAAATGAAACCAGGGAGGTATAAATCAAAATCAAAACAATAGTAAAATCCTATCTCATCCCAGCAGCAGTAGCTAAGCTTAACAGGTGAGCAAGCAGTCAAAGGTGGAGAGACTGGAAATCTCCCGCACTGCTGGTGGGATGGTAAAATGTACCACCACTAAGGAAGGCAGTTTGATGTTTCCTCAAAAGCTGAACGTAGAAATCCCATGTGATCCCATCATTCCACTACTGAAAGTATACTCCAAGCAAATCAGAACTGAGCCACGAACAGAGATTTGTACACCTGTGTTCATAGCAGCATTATTCACAACAGCAAGAAAATGGAAACAACCCAAATGCCCATCAACAAATGAATGGATAGGAAAATGGTGATATATTCACCCAATGGAAAACGGTACATCACTAAAGAAAACAAAGTATTCTTGAAGTAAGATACAACATGGGAAGTCCAGAGAGCATTGTGTTGAGTGAAGTAACTCAGCCACGAAAGGACAAATATTGCATAAGACCACTTCTGTGACAATGGGTGGGTAACTGAGGGCTAAGGAGAGAGAGGGAGAGAAAGAATGGAAATGGAATGGCAGGTGAGGGATGTTTCATGGACCAAGACAAAGCAGGATCAACCAGCAAAGAATCAAGATTAAGACAATGAACTATTGCAACTAGCAAATAAGAACAGAATACAGATAACTGTTAAATGGAAAAGGGGAGACGTGGTGTAGAAAAAGAAAGGAAATCACTAGTTACAGACATTAATAGGTGATGAGGGATGAAGGAATAGGTCAGGTGCAAAGAGCACTTGAGTAGAGGTGAGATAAAAGTAATACATCAATAGTGATTAGTTATATAAAACACAACATACAAGAATTATTGTCTAAAACAATGCATATGAATAAAATAATGAGAAAGTAATTAGAGCTGTTGGCAAGTCAGGTAAGTTAAATTTAAAGTGCAGAGTTGTATGTTATGTTGAATAAATCAAAGTGCTCACATGTTAAAAAAAGTTTTTTCACCCTGAAACCTACAGCATCCCTTTTCACCAGGAAGTAGCTAAGAGAATACGCCATCCCCTTTTCCTTATGAATCAGGGTGAAGTCTCTCTCAGGGAGGAGGGATAGGGAATGGCAAAGGACACACTGACAAAGGAGATTAATCAGAACTGGCTTCGACAAGCACTGTGGCAATTGGACAATTAAAACAGACATTCGGGGTGGGGGGGAAGAAGAACGAACTGGGGAGGAGGGTAGAGAAACAGTGCAACAATGAATGAATGAAAACCCAAAATCTCTGTAAATGTTCATTAAAACGAATAAAATTTAATAATAATTTTTTTTAAAAGTTTTGACGTTGTTGTTGTTGAGTGCCGTTGGGTTGACTATGATTCCTCGTGACCTTATGAACCCTGCCCTGTCTGTCCTGGGCTGTCCTCGCCATCTCGGGGCCACTGGACCCACTGTTAAAGTCACTGTGTCAGTTTGTCCTGGGGAGGATCTTCCTGTCTCTCTCGCACCCTCCACCTTTCCAAGGACTGGCACCCTTCCTGACAACAACCACAGTATGAGAGATGAAGTGTCACCACCCCGCCTCTGAGGAGCAGCTGGGGGCACTTCCTCCAAGACAGATTGTTCTTGTGGCCGTCCGTCTGTCCGTCCGCGGGACAGTCAGTGCTCTTCTCCAGCATCACAATTCAAAGGCGTCGCTTCTTCGTCTGCCATCCTTTTCCATTTTCCTTTCAGACCAAAGCAAGCAATTGAAAATAATCATGATTTGGATCAGGTGCTTCCTAGTCCTTAAACTGACATCATTGCTCTTTTTGGAGAGGTCCTTGACAGCAGATCGGAAGATGTAACATGACTTCTGATTTTCAGCTGGGGGCTGTTTAAGCCCTAGAAGTTAGGATGGTTTGGTAAAAAGAATCAAAACTCACTGAAATTACAGTGCAAAGTTCATCCTGAGATATTAACCTCTACACGTATATTGTTGTTGTGTGCTGTTGAGTTGGAACTAACTCAGAGCTGGGGCCCTCCGGTGGATTTTCAGAGGCTGTAAATCACATAGGAGACTGACTGCCTTTCTCCTTTGGAGCATCTGGTGGATTTGAACCTCTTGCCTTTGGGTTGACAGTACAATACCTTACCCCTTAGGCCACCAGAGCTCCCTATATGCATATAGAGAGGCGATTCCAGAAAAAGCAAAAGCCTGGAAGAAGCTAGACAAAATGAGGCTCACAGAGAGAACTCACCGTGCTGCCTTCAGGTTGACCCCTGCACATGGAGGCCTTTTAGTGAGGGGAAGTGCCCCGTGGGGTTCCAAAGCTGTCATCTGTACAGAGATTGCCTGGCTGCCTCATTTATCTCCCTGGACAATTGGGAGATTTAAACCATGGACCTTTCAATTAGCAGTTGAACACATTAACTGCTGTGCTACCTTCTAAAAAGAGGAGAGAACTGTAGAAGATCAATCACTGTCTAGTCGTAACTGCTTATTGAATTCTGCTTTCTCCCTCTAAGGAAGCCGTTGTTTCTGTAGTGCAAGCACCACGTTTCTAACTAAAAAGCTAGTAGTTCAAACCCGCCAGCCGCTCTGAGGCAGGAAGACGTAAGCAGTCTGGTTCTGTGACTGACTCCAGCCTTGGAGACCCCAGAGTTCAGCGCTCTTCTGCCTTGGAGATTCACTATGAGCAGGAAGCAATTTGACTGCTCCGAACAATCAAGCCCTGGTCTTTTCGCCTCTGGCTGTGCATCTGAGAGCTGACAGTGAACAAGGATGAGGGAAGAAGAGTCAGTGCCTTTGAGTCGTGCTGGAGAAGAGTGATAAACGTCCCGTGGTCTGTCAAAAGAGCAAACAGGTACGTCTTGAAGAAAGCGTAGCTGGAGGGCTCCTTGGAGGCAAAGATGGTGACGCTTTGTCTCACCGCTCTGGACGTGCTGCTAGGAGGGGTGGTTATTCCTTGGAGAAGGACATACGCTTGGAAAGGCAGAGGGTTGGGGAAGGAGAGAAAGACCCCCGGCTCTCGGCTTTTCTTTATTCCAGTCACTTTTTCCTGCTTCAGCCAAAGAAGTTCTAACAAACACACTAGGCCGTTTACTGTGTAGTTTTGTCGCCTTTTCAGGGATGATGGTGCTTCTGCACCCCGAGCATGTTGCAACCCCTCTCGGCGGAGGAGTTGTGGGTAGTGTTCATTTCTCATCTCCCGCCACACCTAACCTCCACCAGATGGACTGACGCGGTGACTGCAGCAACGGACTCCAGTGTGTCAGGAAGTGTGGGTGGGCGCAGGACAAGACAGGGCTCAGAACCGTTGTTCACAGGGTCGCTGTGGGGCATACCCGACTTGACGGCACCTGACAACAACACCACACCTAACAGTGTGCACGCCCGTTGTGCGCTCTTCAGCAATGTGTGTTTACGGAGGAGCAGGGCTGACTGACACGCCTTCAAGTCAAGGCTTACCCTGCGATGCTGTGCGGGTGCACAGATGGACTTCCTCCAAGCCCTTCCCCACGGCGGGCTATCACTGCCCTTACGTTTCAGGCCGAGCAAATGGCTTTAGCAGAAGAGTTTGCTACTGTTCACTTAGCGTTTGCCACTTCAGCTCTCGCTGAATCTACGCTGCCTGGAAAGAAAAGAAGAGGGTTTCAGGGAATTCTACTAAAATCATCACCAGTCATAGCTCATTTTCAAGAGGCACTAAGTGTCCACGGGGAAAAAAAAAAAACTTGCAAGTCCTGGGAGTTTGGGAATTAACATTTTAATTTGACTTTATGCTTGGCTCACTATATTATTGCTATCTTAGATGTAATAGAAAAAATGGACCATCAACTAATTCTCCTTCCAATGGTCCTCGATGTCGGCCTGTGAAAATGTCCACGGTGAGAAGAATGATGTGTGGCCTAAAAGTGATAAGAGTCGCTCATCCCGAGCCCCGAGCTTTGAAAGCCAGCGGCAGGTGAATGTCACGTTCTGACTCCGATTGTGATCGGACAACATCTTGCTTCTCTCGGGCGTCAGGGTGTCCCTGCCCTTATCATCTGGGTCTTCCTTTCCATCTTCTCTCAAATCCAAGGTCAGGCGAAGTATTCTTTCTCTTCTGCTCAATAAAAGCTTGTGACCAAAAAGCTTTTATAATTTATTTATGCACAGAAGTAACACTATCTTGGGAGCTCCTTTCATCTCTCTGAACTCACTTTGGCATTAACAAAAGCGATCAGCATCACTTCCCACAGAAAAGGACAAGCCTGATTCGGGCCACAATCTCCTGCTGTCCTCACCTGGGAGGCCTGTCTGACTGCAGGTGGGAGGATTGCAGGACAGGTGACAGACGCTGTCCTGCCTGGTTGGAGGCAGGGTGTTAATAGAACTGAATTTCTTTGTGTGCGCAGAACAAACAAAGAACAAATGCTATGGAAGAGCCGGCCTGCTGCCAGGCTCCTGACCTTTCAAGGACTTGCCAGTGAGGGATGTGGCCTCTCAATGCAGTGCGGATTCAAGGCCACGGAGGAAATTGCCGCTGTTTCGTTCAAACACTGATTTCTTACCCCATGTGCCTACCAGCCCTTTCCAAAGCTATCCACAAACCTTCAGCAGGATACTGTATTAATTTTGTGTTTTAGCTGTTTCCAGCTCCATGTGAAATGCCCAGCCTGGTGCATAGAAATTATGCAGTCTGTGAAAATATGAAGTTCTGTTTTGTATTTCCCCCCTTTTAATCAGAATTCTTTTACAGCGTCTCTGATCAAAATCTTGAATAATGGTAGCCTGGGCATGGCTGGATCTATTTTGAAGGTGATAAGAGCACAGACTCTGAAGCTGGATGAACACCCAAAACTATCGCGCTAAGAAAATTCTTGTTAGTTAACTTGACCTAACAACTTGAACCCTATGAATCCAAAACACACCCTGAGGCTCTCTTCAAACCAAAGCCATGCACAGACTGGGAATGACTATGTGCCTTGAGTATTATATTGTTTTAACTATCTATCTGGGATCAGAGTAACAACAGCAACTCAGAAGAATAGATAGATGTATAGAAACAATTAGTCCAGAGGAACAACGAACCATGTGAACTTCAGTCTCTGCAACGATAGACCAGAGAACCAGATGGTGCCCGTTACCCATGCTGACCCCTCTTAAAGGGACTGCAGTAGAAGGTCCTGTGTAGAAAATCCTGGAACAAAACACACACTTGGCTAGAATTCCTGTCCAGCAGAGACTGATGGGGCCTGGAAGGTGAGGGTCCTTCATTGTCCTTTGCCCTGGAACAAACTTACCCCTTGACTTAATGCACAGGCAAACACAGCCAGATCTACATGAGTAACAGTGACATGAAGGAGGTACTCACTCCTTACAGCGTCCAGTCACAACCCAAAGGGCAGGATTTGCAGAGGAATAAATCTCCGAAGACAGGAAGGAGGGGTCAATGGATTCAGAGATCACTGGGAAGTTGTAGGCAGATGTAGTGTATTGTAACAAATGTCTTAAAACAATATGAAAATAATCCATTAAGTACTGCCAAGTCCAGTCCCACTGACTGGCCGCCTGATAGAGGCCCCAGTACATTGGGTGTTCTTGGCTATAATCTCCATAAAAGCAGATGGTCAGATGTTTCTCCTGTGGGGCCACCGAGTGATGTAAACCTTCGCCCTCTGGGGGAAGCCCAGCACCGGATCATTTTTTGCCCTTGGCACCAGGACTCCTGTAATACACATGCAGAGTCCTCAAAATCTGCATCAAATTCTTCACTGGCCTCGTCAAGCCAAGCCCCAACTCCTTCACGGATCTTGAAGTTTTCTCATAGTTATTAGGGGGCCAGAAAAGTGGTCACTGGGTGTGCTTGGCTCACTGATAGACTTAACTTGACGTAGGTAATCTTTTCATAGAGCTGTATACAATGCATTTACGTAGTATAGCAGGTTGGATTCTCCCAGGAGCAGAACGTGAGCCAAGGATTTGGATCCAGTAATGAAGTAAGGGAGTTCTGGTGGCCAAGTTGGTAAGGAGCTGCACTGCCACCCCAAAGGCCGGCAGTTCAAATTCACCAGCTCTTCCGTGGGAGAAGCATGGAGAACCTTCTCTGACATGACTCCTTGGAGAGTCAGCTATGGATTGGTTCCCGCGTGACTCACATAACAACAAAGGACAATTTATTAAGCAAAGACTTCTAGGAGAAGTCATTAACGGGCCGGGAAAGCTGAACACGGAAGGGGAAGAAGGAAGCAAGTGTGAGGTTTCATGTGACACTTCAGACTCACCCAGGTCCTGTGGAGGGCACGGGATCGTAAATCATGCCCGGATTTGTTTCTGTCTAGAGTTAAAGGAAGGGTGAGGATGCTTTCTGCAGACGTTTCTGTGATCCTCTCAGTGGGTAATCCAGGGCCCAGGCCTGTCCTCTGGAGGTCTGGGGTGACCTCTGGACAGGGGAGCCTGTAGGAGCCGGGGATAGACACATGGAACAACAGAAAGGGACACACCCGATGGGCTGCAGGGCCTCCAGTCTGCAGGAGTCCCACTAAAGGAGTCATTGATTTTATCAGGTCAGCACAGAGCCAATTCCTCTAGATAGAGATTAAAGCTGTCCCCAGCGGCCAGCTTCTCCAAACTGTAGTAGCACTCGCCATCACTAGCCTCCCTGCCCCAGTGCTGTCCCTGGTCTCTGAGCTGACTTACTTGTCAAAGGATCTCAGGGGGCTCATAAGTGGGACTTAGAGTGAGGGTTTTCTTAAGGAAGCAGAAAGGGACAACCTGAGATAGGGTCCGCTTGGAAATAAGTAGGACAACTTGGAAAGCCATTCTTCAATCAGGAAAGCTCCTACTTAAACCCTCGGCCGCCAGTCCCCACGGGCGCCCGGCACCGGGCCAGGTGGTGAGACTCCTCTGTGAGCCAGCACACCCCCTGCAGCGAGTGTCTGTCATCTGTGGCTGTTATTCCTGCTGTCTCTTCACGTTACAGGTCCTTGCCATGCTCCACTCCTGTGTATCACTTTAAGTATAGCAAGATGACAAAACTGGGCAAGCCCTTTGCTCAGTTCCATAGACCTTATTAGCATGGTCATACAAGTTGGACAAGGAATAAAGAAGACAGAAGAATCAATGCTTGGTGTCGTGATGTTGGAGAAGAGTACCGGATAGCCCATGGACTGCCAAAACCACAAAACCTGGTGGATTCAAACTCCCTGCTTTTGGGTTGGCAGCCAAACTCCTTACCCACCAGGCCTGCAGAGCCCCCTACAGAAAGCAGAGAGGTTATGATGTACAACATATATTTGGGGGCTGATAATTCAATCCATAACCCTGAGAAAAACAGGCTGTCCTATCCAGTCACCGTATCACAAACCGGCCATTTTCTGGTGGAAATGCAAAGCTACCCATCTGCATTCCTGTAGTATGACCACATTACCATAATTGTAATATCTCACTGGCATCTTCAACATAATGTTAGCTATTCTGGGAAATTCTTGCCCAGAAATCTAAAGCTAACATACTTATGATTCATTCCAAGAACTTCCTGAGATAAATTTCAATGTTGCTGGGTGACAGGGAGGTGCTACAACTCAGAGCTACCAGAGGAACAACTGTGTCTTGGGCCGTCCTCACAACGTCCACCATGCTCAAGGCCACTGTGCCAGCCACAGTGGGAAGCCACTGAAAGACTCACTTAGAGAAACAAAATTCAAAACACCAAAAATACTGTGGCGTTGTCCTTTCTATGCTGAGATACTAGTAAGGCGATGTTCTTGGTTGACTTTTCTCTTATCAGTAAGTGGTTTGTTTAAATACTTTGTGGAAGTCAGCATTCAGCGAAGGACGTTGGGTTTGTTTTCTGCTCTTGGCTCTTAGGACCTTTCTTGTGCAAGGTGTTTATGGATAGAGTCACTCACTTCCCTCTGGCACATGGCTTAGGAATAAGAGTGCTTACATTTGATATAAAATACCATTGTTGTTGTTATTGTTAAGTGCCATGGAGTTGTAGACAACTCATAGCGACCCTATGAATGAAAGACCTGAATACTTGTATAACTTTCATCGTTTCTCCATGTTCATAGGGTTTCCGGAGGAAGCTATTTCAGAAGTGGATGCCACTCCTGCTTCCAAGCTTGTTTTAATCGGGGAGCTCCACCAAACACTGTCCACCACGGGTAACCATTTCACATTTGACATTGTTAGGTCTTCGCACTGGATGTAAGGCCATTAGGCTACATATTTCACAAACCAGTGAGTGTGTAGATTTTACAGAAAAGTTCGTTGTCCAGGTTTTCTTTTCGAGCCGAGCGACCTGGTGATACTGGCCAGTATTCCCGCACGACCACCTTCAACCCAGCCGTGTGGGAGGTGCTCAGCGAGTCCCCTGCCTGCCCCAGTGGTAATCAGGTCTTCTGTTTTCTGAGGGCGCCCTGGTGGCACAGTTCATGCAGCGCTGAGTTCCTAACCCAAAGGCTGCACCTCTCCAGTGGTTCGAATCCACCAGCAGCTTTGAGAAAGTTGAGCAATCTCTTCCTGTGTGAGTGACAGCCTCAGAAACCCAGCGGAAGGTCAGCTGCGTGCTCCTGAGTTGACCACAGTGAGGGAAGGGGACACTAACTACAGGCTTGTGAGGGACAGTGCTTTACTCTCTTAGTGAGCCCACTCTGCTACAAGGACCAAGAGCAGATGTCAGAATCCGGAAACCGAGGCCTCTGGTGAGGGAGCAGTGAAGGGACAGCAAGGGGGTCAGAGCACCTGAATTTTCAGTTTAACCCAGCGTCCGTGTTGTCTAGAACAGGCTTGGCAGGAGTCAAAGGACAGAGATGAGTTAAGGACAAAAACCCTAAATGAGTCTCACTTGTTCTTTTCCATGGTAAGTTGCATTTGTGAACATCTGATATTTTGCTGTGTAGTCAGGCTACTGGAGACACAGAGAATGAAGGGCACCTCCCCTCACTGTCCCAGGAAGGGAATTGCTGAGTTAGAAAAATCGAATCCTGGCAAGCTCTGGTGGCCTAGTGGCAAGAAGCTGCACTGCAATCCAAGAGGTGCATGGTTCGAATCCACCAGATGCTCTGCTGGAGAAGGAGGAACAATCTTCTCCTGTACCAGTCAGATCTGATTTGACGGTACACACAAAATAAAAGAAAAAAAAAATTAAAAAAAAAGAAAAATCTAATCCCATCCAGGTTACTTTATGTTCACAGTGTTCACTGCTGACGTTAACATAAGAGCCAAAAATGGGAAATGGGCTCAATGTCCTCAATTCTGGAATGATGGCTTCCTTCCCAAAGCATTCCCACATCACTTACTGATAAGACAAGGTTGAATTAGGACTACATTGACATTGTGTACATATATTTATTTTGTTGTTGTGTGCCGTCAATTCGGAACCAACCCATAGCTGACCCTCCAACAGGTTTTCAGAGACAGTAAATCCCATGGGAGGAAGTTGTCCGTTTTTCCCTGCAAACCAGCTGGCAGATTCGAACCAGGCGCCTTTAGGATTTCAATGCAGCTTCTTTCCAGTAGGCCAACAATGAGCATGCTCCCCCTCCCTCTTTCTGCCTCTCTCTCCTTCCCTCCCTCTCTCCTCCTTTCCCTCTCCATTTGTACTCCCCTCCCCTCTCCCATCTTCCTCCCCTTCCCCTCCTCCCTCTCCTTCCCCTCTCTCTCCCCTCTCCCTCTCCCTCTATCTCTTTCTCTCTCCTTTCTGTGGGGAGCTCTGCAGGCCTAGTAGAAAAGACAGTGAGTTGAATCCACCAGATGTTCCTTGAGAGGAAGATGGACAATCTCCTCCTGAACAACGTCCATCCTCTGGAAACCTGAAGGGTCGGCTATGAGTCAGTTAGACTCATGGAAGTAAGAGTGACTGATGCTTGCAGTAATTCCACATGGAAATGGGCTGTCTTTGTGATGCCAGTGAGGCAGGGTGAGGTAGGCTGTATCTGAAGCAAACTCTTTTGAGATTAAAAAAAGGAGAGAGAGACTAACAGAAGAAGCAGAAAAACTGATGGAGTGAAAAAGATGCCCAGACGTGCAGATTTCAAAGAAACCAGAAGCAGAAGTTGAAGAGGTGAAGGTCTTCTTTGAGGGCTCATTAAGAACGCCCTTCCTGAGAGCTGGGGCCCTGGTTTGGACTTCTAGCCTCTAAAACTATGAGGAACTCCAAGAGAACAAAAATAACATCAGCAGAAAACCAAAATTCCTCACCGCTGGACCACTAGACAACACCATGATAGATGGAGGAAAGATTGAACTTGTCAACTATTTCAACTTACTTGGATCCACAATCCACACTCATCATAGTGGCCATCAAGAAATCAAAAGGCATGCTGCATTGGGAAAAATAGCTGTCCAAATGCAGGGACCTCTCCAAAGTGCTAAAGAGCAATGATATCACTTTAAAGGCTAAGATGTGCCTGGTCAAACCAGGGTATTTTCTGCTACTTTCTATGCATCTGAAAGTTGGACAATGAATAAGTATGATAGAAGAATAGATATGTTTGTATTGTGGAGTTGGGGAAGAGTATTGAAGATCCCATGGAGTGCCAAACAAACAAGTTTATCCTATACAATATGTATATTGTAGTCAAAGGTTTTTCATTCAAAATGTCTTTTCTAGCCACCGATTAACTGTTTATTCTGTACGGAAGTATTTTCTGTGCTAAGGATAGGGGGTTGGGGAGGTCTAGCAGTTCTGCCCCACTAGAGGTTGCTATATGCTCCTGGGACCTCTCAGCGCTCTCTCTCTCTCTCTCTCTTTGTGGAATGCCCACTTCCCAGCTACACTGCAGTTGATAGTCTACACAGCTCACCAGTCTCTGAAAAACCAGCCTATGTTTACATGTGTCATTCTACTAACAGGTTTGGGTCTTTGGAGGATCGTCCAGCAAACCACGGAACCCAGGGGATGCAGAGGAGCTGGGAACCAGAGATGGAGGGATTGTGGATGTTGGTAATCATGGAATTATACAGTTGATCAAATGTGGGACAGTGTTGACTCAACAATTCTTGTGACTGGTCTGTTATAATCTTAGCAGAATGCATTAGAAATGCATTTATATATCTGATATATGTTGCTGCTGTTATGTGCTGTGAGTTGCCTACAACAGCCCTAAACCCTACTCTATCCCTTGTCAATCTTACTGTCTCTGACACACCTACTGCCATTACCCCAGTCACCGAATCAATCCATCTCATCGAGATTCGTCCTCTCTTGTGCTGTCCCTCCACCCTCCCAAGCATGAGGATTCCCTCCAAGAACTGATTCTGCCTTGCAACATGTCCAAAGCACATCAGACGAAGCTTTGGAATCCTTGTCTCCAAGGAGCAGCCTGGCTTCACCCTCTCCAGGATAAATTTGTTTATTCTCCTAGAAGTCCATGGTATATTCAATACTCTTCACACAGCTCAAAGGCGTTGATTCTCCTATCCTCCCTAGTTATTGTCCAGTTCTCTGATGCATACCAAGTGATTGCAAAGATCATGGCCTATATCAGGCGCACCTTAGTCTCCAGACTGACATTGTTGCTCTTCTGTACCTGATATATAGTTTATTAATATACATACATTAATTTCGCACCTGTCAGGCAGAACAAAGCATATATTTAGGTCTCTTTTAGTGCATGAACCCTATGTTTCAAAAAACTGGTTTAGAGTGATGAAGTGTCTAGATGCAAAGGGCTCTTAAAGCTCATGTCTTCTACAGCTGTCCTGGCCCCAGGAATGATGGATTCTTGGCCACTAGTAAGCCAGAGGGACCAGAGGTAGGAATGCCTGGTCGTCACACCACCTAGCTGCCTGACTCTCTGCAGACGTGTGTACTGGCTTGCTGCTAATGCCTGGTTTCCCTTTAGGACATGTCTGCTGTGAGAGGCGCTTGTGTGGCCTTCTGACAACACCAGCATGTCTTACCCAGGGCCATTTATCTCAGCAGGTTCTCCTCTTAGGCGATGGGAGACTGCAGCCTAAGATTTGATCATGAACCTCGAGAAAGGGCTGAGAATTCTCACTTTCTTTTTTTTTAGATTTTTTTTTAAATTTTATTATTTTTGTGTGAGTGTACCGTCAAATCAGATCTGACTGGTACAGGAGGAGATTGCCCCTCCTTCCCCGGCAGAGCATCTGGTGGATTCGAACCGTGCACCTCTGGGACTGTAGTTGCAGCTTCTTGCCACTAGGCCACCTGAGCTCCCCTAGAATTCTCACTTTCACAGGAGGAACAAAGTTGCTTTTATAGCACACTGCCGCACATGCTCGGGTTTCATGAGCCAGTCGATAAGGATAATTAAATGGTGTAGGTCAAGGACTACCCTCTGGGAAATCCATCAGACAAAGGCTGGACACAGCACTGAAGAGCTCTGGTCTGTAATCGCAGGCGTGTGTTTAAAAGTAGCTTTATGACTGCTAAGTAATGTTGAAAAAATAATAAAAGCTCAAATCCTCAGCAATATTACTTTGTCAAAGCAAACAAAATTCCCAAACCCTGCACCTGCAACACGATTACTGTCTTGTTCTCTGCGTGAGTTCCCTACTTCTTGGCTTTGCTCCTGTCCTGTCTCCCACACTGGCTTCTCTCCTCTTCAAAAGCCTTGCGTCAGGAAGTCCTCTCCAGGGATGTGGGCATGCTAGAAGACTCCCCCGTGATGGATCCCGAGTCCTTTTAGTACTGTCAGTACATTGTTTCTTCTTTGCACTAAAAATACTGCGTTGTTTACATGTAATAAAATGCATTCATGGTAAATATACATTTGAGAACAGTCAGATCAACAAACATTTGTCATTCTGACATTTTTTATATGTGTCATTCAGTGATGTTAATCACATTCTTCATGTTACGGAATCATGATCATTTTTCATTTCACCTTTAACTGAGAAACTCTCTCTTATAAAACTCTTAATTACCATTGAATCAGAATCAACTCACAGCTGCCTCTCCAGTGGGTCTTCAGGGATGGTGAATCGGGTGGGAGGATTTATTCATGTTTCTCGTTTGGAGCAGCTGGTAGATTTGAACGCTCCACCTTGGGTTGGTACCAATCAGGCTACCAGAGCTTCCTAACAAAGAAACTCAGAGCCCCTAAACAATGAATTCCTCCTTCCTCCTTCTTTCTACCCCGTTAGGTGCCTTGGACTTGGGTTTCTATGCATTTAAAAAAGACTAACTAGCCCATGGATTTTTAAAAGAACAAACAAGCTTGTGTTGGAGGAAGTGCCACCTGGGTGTTCCCTAGAGGCCAGGATGGGGAGACCTGGCCTCACACACTGTGGGCGTGTGGTCAGGACTGACCAGTCCTGGGAGAGAAGCATCCTGCTGGGTCAGTGTAAGGTAGAAAGGATTGATGAGGAGGATTGGCACAGTGACTGTCACAACAGACTTGGGCAAATCGTTGGGTGACGCAGCAGCATCAAACAAGAAAGGATGGAAGGAATACATAGAGTCACTCTACCAAAAAAATGTCTTGGCATGCAGTCATTTTACACACGGCATGTGAGCGAGAGAACCAAAGATATTGGAGGAAGAAGTCCAGGTTGTACTGAAGACACAAGCTAAACAACAACAACAAACCTCAAAAAAACCAGCCTCCAAGAATGCCAATTGAGATGTGCCCAAAAAATAGATGCATCGTTTGAAATCTATACCAAGAAATTTGGAAGACAGCTACCCGGAATACTGACTGAAAGAAATTTTTGTTTCTACCTATTCCAAAGAAAATTATTCCAACAGCATTTGGTAATCACACAGAATAATTTATTACAGTGCTATTTTATTGTGGCTTTAATTTGCATTTATCTGAATACTAATGATGTTGAGCTTCTTTTCAAAGGCTTACATCTGCTTTTTAAAAAAGTCTATAGTTGTTAGTTCTATGCTTTGTATTTGTTACTGTTCTTGTCACCTGTCTGCTGTTAGGTGCCATCAGGTCTGTGGTGACCGAACCTTGCCCTGTCCTGCTCTGTCCCACCTCCTCTGATGTGCTCAGGCCACTCACTGTCCCTTCAGTGTGTCGGGCCATCTCTGTGAGGGTCTTCCTCTCTTTTTCTCACCCTTCACCTTTCTCAGCAGGATGTCTTTTTCCAAAGGCTGGCCCTTCTTGGTGATACGCCCAAAGTGGGGAGACCAAGTTTCACCATTCTTGTCTCCAAGGACACCCTGGTTGGACTTCCTCCAAGATGGTCCTTTAATCAGGACTGGTCATTCTCTTCTTAAATAACAGGTCTTCAAAAACTCTATGAATATTACAGGTCTACCTCCATGAAAATATAAACTCTAGGAGAGCAGGGCCTTTTAAAATTCACAGTTGATACCAACAATTTAACACTATAGGTCAAGGACTAGACATAACTCTTTAACCTGCTGAAAATGCATTGGGTGAAAGACTGAAATATTATTTAAAATCCACAGTAGTTGATTGTTGGTGCCTAATTAGAAGTGCATTTTGCTGCGACTAGAGTTCAGTGTGGCCATGGTAAGTGCTCAGGGTTTGATGAAGGAATAGCAGTTTGCATATCTCCAAGTGCTTCCATAAGAATCTCATTTCAATATATATTCATTCAATACACATTTGCTGAAACCATGGGGTTATGCTAAGTATTGTGAACATGGAAAGAAGGGTTATTCCTGCGCTCACCGTGCTTCTGCCCTGATGGTAGGTTAGGTTTGTAGATTTAGCAAATAAAAACACAGAACAACCAGTTAAATGGGAATTTCAGATGAACAACAAATTTTTCAGTGTCAATATGTCCTGAATACTTAACGACTCTTATCAATGCTAAAGATTAATTTTGTTATATTTTACTAGTGGGGATAACCATAAGAAATGGTAGATTAAAGGAGCTCTGGTGGCCTAGTGGCAAGAAGCTGCACTGTAATCCCAGAGGTACATGGTTCAAATCTACCAGATTCTCTGCTGGAGAAGGAGGGGCAATCCCTCCTGTACCAGTCAGATCCTATTTGACTGTACACACACACACACACACACACACTCACACAGACTAATAAATTAAAAAAAAAAAAAAGAAATGGTAGACTACACTACTGTGTTCTCAGTAACAGAAACCACAATGCAGGTTGAGGGACTGATTCTGCCAGGACCACAGAGGAAATCTGACCAAGCAGGTGTTTGCACCGAGACTCTGTGTACATATAAAAGTCTGTCCGTGGGAACGGAGAAGGAACGAGAAAGTGCATGTGTACGAGCGATAGCTGGGGGAAGATGGGCAGAGCCTGGAAGCGAGTGTATTGCCTAGGGTCATACAGATTTCAGGCTAAAACAGCTGGAACCGAGCAAGGAGAGGCTGAAGGTTGCTTTGAGCCTAAATCTACTTGACAATAATGAGTTTGTTTTTATTAGAGGGCGCTCTGGTGATCGGCCTAGTGGTAAGAAGCTGCACTGCACTGGTGATCGGCCTAGTGGTAAGAAGATGCACTGCAATCCCAAAGGCACAAGGTTCAAGTCCACCAGCTGCTCCATGGGAGAAAGGTGGGCAGTCTCCTCCCTTGTGATTTCCTGCCTCTGAAAACCTGCTGGGGGGTCAGCTGCGGGTCAGTTCACAATTGACGGTACTCAACAACAGCCAACAGGTATAGGTTATGAACGGTCCTTTAGGGTCAGGGACATTCGGAATCCCGGTGATCTCTGGACTGCGTCCGCCCCGCGCTGCCTGCTCCCCCGAAGGCCCGAGTCCACCGGTGGCTCTGGAAGCTGGATGAGCAGCGTCTCCACCTGCTGTTAACAATCTCCAAACCCCGAGCGAGGGTCCTTGTGAGACAGAATCCATTCCACGCGGGGACTGTTTGAGGGTTGGTTTGTTTGTTTTTATTTTAATCAGATTTTATTGTAAATTTATCAATAACTTGGATTTCCATTCATTTTCATCATTGCACATTTTCTTCCTTACCCACCCCAGTTCACTTAAAAAATTCATTATTGCATAATTTCCTCCCTGTCCCCCTCCCACAGGCCACTGTGCTATGAACCTCTTACTCTGGACTGTTGTCATACAAATAATGCCTAATTACATATTCCATGTAAACAGTTCTTTAATTCCTGACTGTTATTTATTTTTGTCGCTTTGTCAGGCACACTCACTGACATTAAGTCCATTCTATCTTAAAGGACCCTCCGTCAGCTTTGCAAAGGCCGCTGTGAGTCGTGCTCAGCATAACAGCACCTAACAACGACAGTCCTTCCTGGGAGGAGACCACCCATCTTTCTGCCATGGATCAGCTTGTGGGTTTGAACTGCTGACCTTAAAATTCGCAGCACAACCAGAGCTGCTTTTTATAATCACTACTCTAGCATTTGATAACTGAGTGAACTGAAGCCATTGTTTTTCATTCCAGTTGCTGGTTGAGATATGACCAACTTACGATGAGTTTCTGAGGCTGTAAATGACATGAGACGAAACTGCCCATCTTTCTTTCCCAGAGTTACGAGTTGATTCAAACCACCAGAGCAGGGCAGCCCTTGAGTTAGCAGTGCAACTCCCAGTGGGAGAGACCCCTGGCTCCCCTCTGAAGCCGTGTGTGTGTGTGTGTGTGTGTACGTGAAAACTCACAGCAACCCTACAAACAAGAGATGTGAACATTGTCCTTTCTACATCATCACCACCGTCTCCAATTCTCTCCAGCTCATTGTTCCACTCAGTGTGTCACCCCGTCTTGTTGAGGGGGTTTCCTCTCTTTCTCTGACCCTCCACCTTTCCCATCATGGTATCTTTTTCCAAAGACTGGTCCTTCCTGACATCTGCCCAAGTGTGTGCGATGAAATTCCACTGTCCTTGCTGTAAAGAGTGCCCTGTTTTTCCTTTCTCCGAGACAGACCTGTTCGTTGTGCAGAAAGCTCTGGTGACCTGGTGGTAAGAAACTGTGCTGTAATCTCAAAGGTACACAGTTCTAATCCATCAGCTGTTCTGTGGGAGAAGGAGGAAATTATCTTCTCTGCAATTTACTGTTTCTGAAAACCTGCTGGAGGGTCACCTACAGGTCGGTTCTGACTTGATGGCATACAACAGCAGGAGGCGAATGACAATACCACGGCTTGAACCAGGCACACGGAAATCTTTAAACTGACACCTTTACTTTTTAGAACTTTGAAGGGGTCCTGGATAGTTGTTGCTGTTGTTGTTGTAAAACAGGATAGTAGATTTTGCAAATACAACAAATCTTTTGACTTCTTGACTGTTACTACTGTGAATGTTGATTGTGGATCCAAGTAAATTAAATAGCTCACAGCGTCAATCTTTTTTCCATAATGATGTTGTCATGATGTTGTCTGTTGGTGCAGTGGCGTGAATATTTGTTTTCTTGATGTTTAGATGCAATGCATATCGAAGGTATGGTCTTTGATGTTTTGCAGCAGGTGCTTCAAGTCTTCTTCACTTTCAGCAGGCGAGGTTGTGTCATCTGCATAACACAGGCTGCTGACAAGTCTTCCTCTGATCCTGTTGCCATGTCAGATACAGTACCATAAATCAGGAGCTCTGGTGGCCGGGTGGTAAGAAGCTGCACTACGCTCCCATAGCACGTGGTTACAATGCACCAGCTGCTCCACGCAGGAGGCTGGGCAATCCCCTTCCGTGCGATTAACTGCCTCTGAAAACTCACCAGAGGGTCAACTGTGGGTCAGTTCCAACTCCACGGTGGTGGTTGTTATTAAAAGACGTCGAGTCATAGATGACTCTAGCGGCTCTATTAACACAAGTCTTGAATATGAAAAACTTTCATCTTTTCTCTAAGTTCATAGTTTTCAGAGTCAAGCTATTTTGGAAGTGGATGCCACTCCTGCTTCCAAGCCTGTTTTAGTTTGGAAGATCCACTAAACACTGTCCACCGTGGGTAACCATTGTCATATTTGACACATCTGTGTCACAGTGTTTAACAAGTTGTCTTTCTACAGCAAATTGCCAGACCATTGCATTCATCTTCCCAGACTGACAAAAACCATAAGCAAAATGCTTCAGGTTGGAAGACTCAAAAAATAAGGAGAAATGGCTGCCAACATCCATTAATATTTGGAACATGGAGTGTATGAAATTTTCCAGGGAAATTGGAAGTTGTCAAACTAAAATGGAACACACAAAAATTGACATCATGGGCTGAGAGGGACTAAGTCAGACAGAATGACAGACTAGAGATACAGGAGTTCAGAACCTCTGCACCAAAGAAACCAGAAACCAAGGACAGCAAATAGAGTGGTAATTCTTCAGTCCACAGTTTTAAAACAGAAAGACCAGGAAGTACTTCAAACACTGAAGGGAGAAACAGAATTGAAATGTCAAATAAGAAGAGTGACAGAACACAGGGTCATTAAAGCACAGCAGTGTCATCTTGAACATCTGTCCACATGGGGTGAGAACTCAGGGGGCAGCAGGATCCACACAGCTGAAAAGGTCGAATCCCTCCTAGTCTCCCCCTTGACCATCACCGCCCCCCCATTCAGCTCTGCCTCGGGCCACGCCCACACTGTCTTGTATCTGAGACTGGAAGTGTTCATGGTGTCTCTCCCCAGCCTGTGGGTGTGCCACACCCAGCCTGATGGAGTCCCCGGGTTTGTGGGACACCTAGAGAGACTGAGGCTCTTTCTTGTCACCTGGATCAGGTGCACTCCGTACTTGGACATGCCAGAGGGCCAGTGCCTGTCTCTCTACCCTAGTAGTCTGACTGGACACCTGCCTGTATCCACCTGCTGCACTGACTATGACGTCAGCTCTAGCCAAGCAGACCAGCCTGGACTTCTTTGTGACAAGAGCAGAACCTCTGTCTCAGCCTGGATGCTCCACCCCTTCACACAACTTTGGCCCCACCTGAATCAGAAGAGGGGCCATTTGTGACCTGGTTTACATCTTGGGACTTTGGTTACTACTCAGACAAGCATGCCCTTTAATTTTATAGCTCATAAGTCCTACTGTGTTCCTTTACGTACTCTCACTCTACACAGTTATTGGTTATATATCCTCAAGTTCTAAAAGTTCACTTAAAGTGAGACTCATTTCCACTGAGGTAGACTGAAGTAGTGAAATGCATGATTTGCTTGTCATGTGTGAAATGGGCCCTACAGGATGTACCTATCTGGGTAGATAGACTATGAGCCGTGGTGATTCAGTAATGAGTGGGGAGTGGGCCTTCTCAAGGGAGAGAGACACTCGCTGGCCCAGGTACTGCACTAACAGTCAGATTTCAAGGCCAAAAGCGTGTCCACGACTGACATTCCTCGCCCAGTGCATCCCCCGTGCTGGCCAACGGGGCACGTCGGACGCCTTGCCTTCTTCCTTGTCCTGTTCGTCTTCTGTGCGCAGATCAATGACTATAAAGCATGATGAGGATGCTGGCCGGTCGGAGGGTGATGTCTCAGGCTCCACGGGGGTGGCCAGCCTGCTGCCAGGGCGGTCACACCTCTGTAACTTGGCTCGGGTTCACAACCGAGGAGAGGAGGTTAAACGGGGCCTGAAGCTCACACGTCTTTGACAGCTTCCCTCAGGTGACTTTCTGCTTCAGGATTTGAGGCAGAATTCAAAAGTCATCCTCCCAAAATTCAGAGAGCATCTAAAACAGCTGTATTTAAAACCTGAAGACCAGAGGGACTGCATAACAATGAAAGAATTTTTTCTTTTACTTTTCAAGGAGAAGAGTGAGTTGGGGTGGGGCAGGGAGAAAAATACAACAATAATGATTGGAAACCCTAAGTCACTGTAAACTTTCATTAAAATTAATAATAATAAAAAACAAACCCAAGACCACTTTCTCACTATTGATTCCTGGAACACCTGTCTCTCTCTTCACACCCCATTGATAAATGGCTTCTGCCTCTAGACAAAGATACCTCTGGCCATGCCCCAAACCCTTCCCTATACGCAGCCTCTCCTGAACAGGAGAGCGCAGGCGGGTGTTAATTGCTGCTGGAAGGGAGCACAGCACCCTTTGTGTGTCCGCTCCTTCCTGGAATGCAGGCAGGTCTGACCCCTTCGCGCTGAGTGGAGGACACACTGAACCGAGCAGGAAGAACCGGCCTCACGCTCTAGGGATGGTCTTATGTGTCCTCAGTTCTCTTCCCTGAATGGGAATCTGGCTTCTGGTGCTGCTGTAACAGAATACCAGAAGGGGGTGACTTCAACAAACTTCAATTTCTCCTCTCACGGGTTAAGAGGCTGTTGTTACCATCAAGTCAGAATTGACAGTGGACCTTTCAGGGGGTTTCAAGGGCTGTAAATTGCACAGGAGAAGATTGTCCTATTTCTTCTGTGGACCAAGTTGGTGGATTTGAACCACTTACCTTTGGATTGACAGTGCAACTTCTTATGCACTAGGCCATCAGAGCTCTCTAGAAGTCCAAGTTCAGGGCTCTCAGCATGGCTTTAAATTAAGAGAGAACACCGAGGTCAGAACGTGAAAACTTAGCAAAGTCCTTCTGCTTCCTGAGAACAAAGTCACACTGGAATTATCTCCTTCATAAAGCTTGAACAATGATCCTGTAATAGCCACTTGACAAAATTAGGGTAACTCAGTTGTTGGTTAAGAGGTAACAGTGTTCTCCACTATGATACTAAAATGTATTTCCACAAAAGAAAAAAAATCCATAATCTAATGACACAATCATGATCAAAACTCAAGGTTCTCTATTTCAAATTGAGACTTCTGCCCAGCGCAGTTAGCTGCCGGGCACTGTCAATAAGAGAAAATTCACTGAAAGTTGGAAGCCTCCATTGGTGACTATCCGTGGGCTAGATCAAGGAATTCTGGCATTACATTTTCATACTAACCAGAAGGCCAGTGGTTCAAACCTACCAGCTGCTTCAAGGAAGAAGGGAAAAGGGGGAAAGGCAGTTTCCTTCTGTGCAGATTTATAGCTTTGGAATTATAAGAGGAGTGCTCTGGTGGTCCAGGCTGGAGGGAGCTGGGATGCTGACCCACATTCCTCTCCAGTGGTTTGAAGTCACTACACGGGAGAAAGAGAACCCATCTCCTCCTGCACGATTTACAGCCTCAGAAGTCCATGGCATGTAGCTGTGCGTTGGTTCTAACTCCATGAAAATGAAGGTGTTCTACATGTTGCTTTTCATGTTTTGGGTGTGAGTTAGAATTAATACGACTGTAGTGGGTTTCATGGACCCAGTGAGAGAAGACGCAGACCCAGTTTAGGGAACAGAGGACAAGTATTTTCTCTGACTTGCAAGCTGACTCTGCAGCTCTTGATCCTTTTTAAAGCTGTCGGAGTAAAGGAGTGGAAGGAGAATTGTTTCAACTATCCAAGGACTCTGGATCCTTTGACCATCCCTGCTCACCCTGCCACGCCTCAGCTTTCAGAACTTGTCTGCTGTTGCTCTTGGCCCAGGCGTGCAGGGAGAGGCCAGATATCCCACTGCAGAGGCTCAAACTCATCGCCAAGTCAGGTGTCGTGGCAGTCCTGCTGCAGTTGTGACTGGAGAATTAGATTAGAGCATCTTGTGATGTCAAGATCAGTGAAGAATGAGATTGTCCTTTCAAGAATGGGAAATACTCGAACTCTCCTGGGGACCTTTTATCAATTTCTTTTAACTTCTTGTTGTGCTTTGGGTGAACGTTTACAGAACGAATCTGTCTTCCATTCACTGACTCTGTGTCATATCCCTGATGGCAGGGTCCCCACAACGTAACAGTACCCAGTCCTCTTCCTCCCTTTCCATTTTTTACCCCAGTCCCTTCTGCCATCTGAACTTTGTACCTGTGAATATGAAGCCCTTTTGAACTCAAAGGGTAGGTATCTCCCTGGTGCTTCCTGTTTACCTCCTAGGCCTATCTCCTAATGAGCCTATTAAGTAAACAATAACATCAGAGAGATAAGGTCTAGTCGATGGCCACCCAGTGGCCTTGGGGATAAGAATCTGCTCTGCCAACCCAAAGGCAAGCAGTTTGAAACCACCAACTGCTCAAAGGGAGAAAAATGGGCAATCTCTTCCTGTGTGAGTTACACTTTCTGGGGAATAAAACCAAACCAAACCAAACCAAACAAACAACACAAAAACAACCCAATACATTGGAAGGGCAGTTCAGCACCTGATGACATCTCCTGGGAGTCACTGCATTTGTGTTGTATTTCAGGTGGTTGGGGCAGGGATCTCGGGATGGACTGTTTCTCCTAGGCCACGCTGTCAGTGGCCAGCAGAGCCGCAGAGCTAACGGGCAGGGGGTAGTGGGAGGTGGCGTGGTCTCTACCCGCTCTTCTGTGGACGCAGTCTTGGGGACTGCCCTTTCTAGATTCAGACAGAAGCATGGTGGCATCTTCTGTCTTGGGGAAAGAGTGGACAAATGGGCAGCTGTGTCACTGAGTGAGGACTCAGCTACAAACTGCTTGATGTTCTGAGAGTCTGTCCTTGTTTGAAAATGTCAATCTTAGTTTCACGGGAATGTACTATGTTTTACACCTTATGATTAGAATCCAGCACAATTTAGGGTCTCTCTAGCCAATGTTCTATCAGCTGGACAGGGGGAGGTATAATAAACCTACTGGACAATCAAGGTGAGTGTGGAGTTCATTTTTCAATATGATCTTTAGAGCAAGGTAACACTGCATGGTTCAAAATTGGGAAGGGTGTACGCCAGGGATGCATCCTGTCTCCATACCTTTTCAACATGTATGCAGA